>NC_045428.1:193114050-193443800 GCF_902635505.1 Sarcophilus harrisii
AGGGTGAATGTTGCAAACTATCTATGCATATATTTTGAAAATAAAAAGCTAAAAAATAAAGTCCAACACTAAATCCTGACTTCTATACTAATATGATTTGTCCCTGCTTACCTAATGACCAACTTCCATCTATAAAATCTTGCCTAAGCTAATATGCCTGTTTTCAGTTTAGTGACCTGTTTCTTTAATGTAAATTTGCTGTCTTAGATAGGAGTTATAAATATACCAAAAGAGTATGTATTGTCCCTGACAAAATGCAAAATGGTGCTAACAAATTAACAAAAAAATTCTATTAAGTTTCTAACAATAGTAAATAAATCACTAACTGGAAAACAGAAATATCAACAAAAGTATCATCAACTAATTTGCTGATAGTTGGCTTGTTTATGACACACAATATACATGCACTAAGAAACATGCTAAGATTTACCTTTGTATTCAACAAAAAATAAAATTCAATACCCAGAGTGAACTTACAAATAATTTTTAAATATTTTATTTTAGAAAAGAACAATATTTACTCACTACAATCACTGAGTACTACAAAGTCATTCATGTACAAGAAGAAGGAAGACCCAGGGGAGAGGACAGTGGGTTTAAAGTTAAATGGACAATGTATACTTATTGTGTATCTAAGTTATATTTTAATATATTTTAACATCTACTGGTCATCCTGACATTTAGGGGAGGGGGTGGGGGGGTAAAAGGTGAAAAATTGGAACAAGAGGTTTGGCAATTGTTAATGCTGTAAAGTTACCTATGTATATATCCTGTAAATAAAAGGCTATTAAATAAAAAAAAAAAAAAAAAAAAAAAAAAAAGTTAAATGGACAGGCTACAATCAGTGACTATGAGCCACTCATTGAACTCTTATTTATGAAGTAATGGAGTCAGAATTCTGACCACAAAGTCCTATCCAATTATAAGATTATTATACTAATTTAGATATGTAGTAACTAACATATCTTTGTGGATGATAAGATTTCATTTTATACTTTGTTGCTCTTAAATCACTTATCTTTAAAATATTTCTGAGCAGAAAACAAGGTAAGACACATCTATGATAGTCTTGCAATAATTTTCCTTTAAAAGGGCAATAACTAAATAGTAGTCATTTCATATAAAATATACATATTATTTCAAATCAAGTCCTTTTGTAATTCCACTTCAAAACATCACTTTTTAAATGGTGTTTACTAATTTATGCATTTAAATAATTTTAATGAGGATATTTAACATTTTCATTGTCCCCTCCAAAATCTCTTTCAATCTGGCTGAAATCGACATCCCACAAAAACCAAGTAATCAAAATAAAGAGACCACAATATTTTCTAGAGAAAACTTCCTGTTATGAATTTTAAAGCCAAAAATTTCCACTTAAATAATGAAGCTTAATTATTTTCTTGATTTAATGACTCTTCCTTTAAAAATAAATTCCCTATTTCAATTAGAGAAAATTTCTTAGAATAAAAGCTAAGTGTAAATGAAGTCAAAGTAATAAGTAACATTGTGAGGATCTGATATTAGTTATCTTGGTTAGGTAAGGCCAGAAATGAACCTTTCAACAACCCAATCTTCAATTATACAACCTTCAACTGTTTAAATACCATTAAATATTGAGAAGACTGTAATTTGAAGGTAGAGAAAATAACAAAGATAATTTTAACATTGAGTCTACCCTAGGGGAACACAAGGATAACATACCTGAAAATATATACCACCAGACAATATCTATAATGGATAAAATATCATCATAATAGCTAGCATTTAGACAGGACTTTAAAATTTCGGAAAGTACTTTACAAATATATCACCCTCTTGGAAAACAAGGTTTTGCAAGGGTCAGTGTTGAAAAATTATCCATGCATATGTTTCGAAAATAAAAAGCTTTAATAAAAACAAACAAATAAATACATAGAAAAAAGCAAATGTATTATCTCAAAACCCACCGCTCTCCCCACACACACACACACACACACAAAAAAAACATATGGGGAAAATAAAGTACTATTTGAAGTCAAAGGAAAATATTTTGGAGCCCTGTGCTAAGTTTTTTAATAGTAACAGCAGAAAAGAAAGAACTGATTCAAGAGATATTTCAAAGACAGAAATGGCCCAGCTAGTGGTTAAAACTGATAATCCCAGCTACCAGGAAAGCTGAGGCTGGCAAACCTACTGAGTTAGAGTTCTTGGCAGAAGGCAGGGACAATTAAGGGAGGGGCAAGCCAGCCCAGATCAGATCCTGAATATATCAAAGGTCTTCTTAATATATGTGAGATCTAACCAAGACTAAGCTTTCTTTAGAATTCTAAAACAAATAAAATAAACAATAATTAAAAAGAGGGGAAAGAAGACAAAAAGAGAGGGAAAAGAGGGAGAAGTAAGGGAAGAAGATCCAGAAAGGAAAAGGAGTGGTAAACTGAAAAGGGGTGAGGGGAGGTGGGAAGAAGGGAGAAATTCTAACCTTCTAGTAGTTCATTTATAATTATTCATGAACTATATAAAACTTTTCCCACTTTCTTAAAAAGCACATCTCAAAAACAGTTTTATATCACACTTATCTCAACATACTTGCTTCAAGGATCTGTGATTTTTATCAATTTGAACTCTTCTTAAAGAGAAGTATATTGCAATTAAATCTTTTTTTTCTTTTTTTATTATTATTATAACTTTTTATTGACAGAACATATGCATGGTTAACTTTTTACAACATTATCCCCTGTACTCACTTCTGTTCCGACTTTTCCCTTCCCTCCCTCCACCCCCTTCCCTAGATGGCAGGAAGTTTTATACATATTAAATATATTATAGTATATCCTAGATACAATATATGTGTGCAGAACCATACATTCTCTTGTTGCACAAGAAGAATTGGATTCAAAAGATAAAAATAACTTGGGAAGAAAAACAAAAAATTATTGCAATTAAATCTTAACGAATAGTCTGTTAAGTTCTTACAGCTGAAAAACTTTACCACCTGAGGTGATGAATCTTTTCATACTTATAAACTGTTCTCAGCTGTATCAGATCTAAAATTATATTATAAAGCAGTGGTTACCGAAACCATTTGGTATTGGCTAAGAAATAGACTAGTTGATCAATGGAATAGGTTAGGTTCAAAGCACAAAACAGCCAATAACTTTAATAATGTAGTGTTTGACAAACCCAAAAACTCACTTTGGATAAGAACTCACTATTTGACAAAAATTGCTGGGAAAATTGGAAATTAGTATGGCAGAAACTAGGCATAGACCCACACTTAACACCGTACACCAAGACAAGATCAAAATGGGTTCCTGACCTAACCTAGGCATAAAGAAGAAGAATATAAATAAATTGGAAGAACATAGGATAGTTTACCTCTCAGACCTGTGGAAGAGGAAGGAATTTATGACCAAAGAAAAACTAGAGATCATTACTGATCACAAAATAGAAAATTTTGATTATATCAAATTGAAAAGTTTTTGTACAAACAAAATTAATTAAAACAAGATTAGAAGGGAAGCAATAAACTGGGAAAACATTTTTATAGTCAAAGGTTCTGATAAAGGTCTCATTTCCAAAATATATAGGGAATTGACTCTAATTTATAAGAAATCAAGCCATTCTCCAATTGATAAATGGTCAAAGGATATGAACAGACAATTCTCAGACGAAGAAATTGAAACTGGTTCTAGCCATATGAAAAGATGTTCCAAGTCATTATTAATCAGAGAAATGCAAATTAATACAACTCAGAGATACCACTACACACCTGTCAGATTGGCTAGAATGACAGGGAAAGATAACGCAGAATGTTGGAGGGGATGTGGGAAAACAGGGACACTAATACATTGTTGGTGGAACTGTGAATACATCCAGCCATTCTGGAGAGCAATTTGGAACTATGCTCAAAAAGTTATCAAACTGTACATACCCTTTGATCCAGCAGTGTTTCTACTGGGCTTATATCACAAAGAAATCTTAAAGGGAAAGGGACCTGTATGTGCACGAATGTTTGTGGCAGCCCTCTGAGTGGATGCCCATCAATTGGAGAATGGCCGAATAAATTGCGGTATATGAATATTGTGGAATATTATTGTTCAGTAAGGATTTCAGAAAGGCCTGGAGAGACTTACATGAACTGATGCTGAGTGAAATGAGCAGGAACAGGAGATCATTATATACTTCAACAACAATACTATATGATGATCAATTCTGATGGACGTGGCCCTCTTCAACAAAGAGGTGAACCAAATCAGCTCCAACAGAGCAGTATTGAATTGAACCAGCTATACCTAGTGAAAGAACTCTAGGAGATGACTATGAACCATTACATAGAATCCCCAATCCCTATATTTTTGTCTGCCTGCACTTTTGATTTCCTTCACAGGCTAATAGTACACTTTTATACAGCAAAATAACTGTTAGGACATGTATGCTTATATTGTATTTAATTTATACTTTAACATACTTAACATGTATTGGTCAACCTGCCATTGGGGGGAGAGGATGGGGAAAAGGAGGGGAAAAATTGGAACAAAAGGTTTGGCAATTGTCAATGCTGTAAAATTACCCAAGCATATAACTTGTAAATAAAAAACTTTTAAAAAAAATTTTTTTAAATTAAAAAAAATAAACTGTTCTCAGATAAATTTGTCCTTTCCAGTAGGCTAGAACTTTTAAGAATTTTTAGCTCCATCAGCAGAATCCCCAAGAACCCAGGGTCCCCTACAAACATTAATGAAAGAAACATCATGTAATTAAGACTTCAATATAAGATTTTCAATGTGATTATTTTTAAAAGATAAAACTGAGTTTTACAACTTAGCAAAAATAGTTATTTCAATGTTAACTTAAAGCACACAGATACAAATTTCTGAACACTAAATTAATAACAATTGTTTTCTAGATTTACTTACTAACTGGTCTACAAAGAAATTCAAAAAGTACTGTCAAAGAATATCCAATTCCACCAAAAAAGAAAAAAAATGTCTAAAGTGATGAAAAATAATGCTCAACAAAATAAATTATAAAATATATCATGGTTTTATCTGCATTTCCTGGGAAAAAATCATCAATCAATAAATAATTTTACTTAAATAAAACAAAAAATATTTCTCAAATTCTTCAAAATATGTTCCTCAATTTCAGATATTTGGTTCTTAAAAAGACAAAAAAGGATTATGAATTTCCATATATTTCCAAAAGTCAAAAGGATGAAAATTATTTCGTATGAGTTACCTTGGCTGTTAAGTATACAATTTACAGGGAACATAAAAATCCACTTGATAATATTATCTTTAGAATGGAAAGACATTTCCAGGATTCTATAAATGCAAAAAAGCATCTTCAGCACCAAAAAGTATCCTACTACCACACTTCTAGACAATACAATCTTATTTTAGTGACCAGAGATTGCTCCAGAGTCCATATCATCACCACGTTTTCATTTTATTTTATTTGAATTGGTTCAGCCTTTTTCTTTTTCTTCACTATGTGACCTCCACAGTTCTAGTCCTGTCCTTTGAGCAACTATTCAACTTTTTGCTCTTTCCCCTCAAATATTCTTTAATCACTTCCAGTATTACTTGGGAAACTAGTGGAGATATCTTGTGGCCACAGAGCATGGGTGAGTCAATAGGAGGAATGGCTGAGGTAAGGGTTAAGAATAACAATGACAGCAGGACAGGTGGAATGAGAATAATGAAGAGATTAGAACAGAGATGCTCACTCCAACATACCCTCCCAAAACCAATAATTCTGAGACTATCTTAAGTCAGAACTTGTTTTCTGTTTGCTTTTTTATACCGTTATTTCCATCCCCCCAAACCAGGCAGCTTTAATGATTGCTAGATAAGTAACAAATATGCTTTCCTCTTCAATATTTTCCTGTATTCTTCCTAGTAACAGGCTCTCTGGCTACCCTTTCTAGCAATAGTTTATCTTAGATTTATACATCTCCCAAGCCATACTTCTCAAGAGAGAGGAGCTGGAATATTCTTTGCTCCACCAATGCCACTAAAGTCAATGATGTCACCATCATTCAGTAACTTTTATCTGGAGGATCACTCAATCCATATGCAAACCAATCAAGATTCAAGTTTTTATCTATGGGACACTTCCCTTCATCCCTCAAAGAGTTCAGTGCTTGGTTCATAGTCCTCCTTCCTCAATTCCTGCCCTCTCACTAGGAGAACTTCAATATGAATATCAATATCCCTTATTAAAAAAAACAAAACAAAACAAAACAAAAAAAAAAACCTCCCAGTTTCTCAACTTAAGTAAATTCCCATGACCGACTCCTCCTTAGGATAACTAGGTAGTGACGTAGTGCACAGAAAGCTGGCTTGGAATCAGAATCTTTGTGAGTTCAAATCCAATCTCAGACAACTTACTAATGGTGTGGCTCTGGGCAAGTCACTTAACCTCTACCTACTTCAGTTTTTTCAATAGTAAAATGGGAATAACAACAGTGCCTATAGGCCCTTGCAGGGCTGTTGTGAGGATCAAAGATACTTGTAGAAAAGGATTTAGCACATTGCCTGATAGTAGAGCCTATATAAATGTTTGTTCCCTTCCCTTCCTCTAGCCTACCTCAATTACTCACAGAAATGGACATACCCCTCTAATTAATATATTTCCTACTCTATCACTTTAGAATATTTAAGCTTTCCAATAGCATCTAAACTAGCAAATGCAAAAGAATTCAAAAAGGTTTTTCTGATATTAGGATATTTATCTTAATAGTTCTAGAACAATCTTGAACAAACTTGAACATTTATTTGGTCATGTCAACATCTTTTTAAAAATTTTATTTATTTCTTATTTTTAAAAAAATTTTTTCTTGTCACACATATACATCCATTAAAAAAAACATTTTCTTATGAATCATATTAGGAGAGAAAATCAGAACAAAAGGAAAAAACCACAAGAGAAGGAAAAAAAAGGAAAAAGAAAAAAAGTGAACATTGCATATGTTGATTTATATTCAGTCTCCACAGTTCTTTTTCTGGATACAGATGGCGTTTTCCATCCAAAGTTTATTGGGATTGCCTTGGTCACTGATCATCGCACAGTCTTGCTATTACTATGTACTTTGTATTCCTGGTTCTGCTTATTTCACTCAGGACCAGTTCATGTAAATCTTTCCAAGCCTTCCTAAGAATCAGCTTGTTCATTTTTTATAAAACAATAATATTCCATTAATTTCACCAATTGATGGGCATCTACTCATCTTTCAATTCTTTGCAATCACAAAAAACAAACTTTTGCACATGTAAGTCCTTCTTCCTCTTTTATAATTTTCTTGAGATACAGGCCCAGTAGAAACACTGCAGGATCAAAGGGTATGCACAGTTTTATAACCCTCTGGGCATAGTTCCAAATTGCTCCCCAGAATGACTGTAGAGAACAACTCACAACTCCATCAACAATTCATTAGTGTCCCAATTTTCCCACATCCCTTCCAACACTTATCATTATCTTTTTCTGTCATCTTACCCAATCTGAGAGGTATAAGGTGATATCACAGAGTTTTTTAAAATTTGCATTTCTCGAATAAATAGTAATTTAGAGCATTTTTTCCCAAAACTATGGATGGCTTTAATATTTTCATCTGAAAATTGTCTATTCATATCCCTTGACCATTTATCTATTGGGGAAGGTCATGTCAATTTCTGTACAAGATCTTTTACAAAAATCATATATCATATGTCAGACAGCTAATAATCTGGTTATTGGTCCTCTTTGAAAAAGAAGGACAAACAAAAACAAATGAAAACCATCTTTTTAAAAGTAAAAGAAGAATATTCTTCTGCTTACACCAGAAGTATCTACCCAAGTGTTATCATAGTATCTGCAATTTTGTTTCTGGAACAATCCATTTTTTTTTTTTTAAAGAAAGTCTCCTATCATTGTACACAGTAACAATAAGTCTATACAATGATCAATTCTGATGGACATGGCTCTCTTCAACAATAACATGATTAAAACCAGTTCCACTTCTTCAGTGATGAAGAGTGCCATCTGCACCAAGAAAGGACCATGGGAACTGAATGTGGAACACAACATAGCATTCTCACTCTCTCTGTTGTTGTTTGCTTGCACTTTGTTTTCTCAATTTTTTTTCTTCCTTCTTGATCTGATTTTTCTTGTGAAGCAAGATAAATGTATAAGTATGTATACATATATTGGATTTAATATATATTTTAACATATTTAACATGTTCTGGATTGCCTGCCATCTAGGGAAGAGGATTGGGGGAAGGAGGGGAAAATTTGGAACAGAAGGTTTTTGCAAGGATCAGTGTTGAAAAATTACCCATGCATATTTTTTGTAAATAAAAAGCTTTAATAAAAAAGAAAGAAAGTCTCCTTTGATGCAATATCAAAACACCCTCCCTTAGATATTCCTAACAGTTTTCCCATTTAGCTTGACTGGCTCCAGGTATATGTTATTTCTTTCACTTTATTCACATCTTGCAAGGACTTAAATATGTTCAACATTTCACTTTGGAATAGTTATTGATATCTGTCAAATCTGTCAAAAACAATTTTATTTAGCAATGATAAGAGAGGAAAGAAGACAAAAAAATCTTAGCAGAAGAATATAACAATCACAAGTTCAAAATCATAAGCTCAGTAAAAGTTTTGATTTTTTTAAAGAGGCTTACTCCTCCAATGTTTTGCCCAAATAGGTTATTGTCATATTCCTATGTTCTGTATTATGCCATAGTCAGCAGAGTTACCAGATTATAATCTTTCAGAAGAAAATGTAGGTTATAGTCATTTTGTTATTATCTAAATCTTAAGAGCAGAATTTTTAAAATTACTTTTTACATAAAAATACTTTCTGTGTTTTGGCTCTCTCCCCTCATATTCCTGATGTGTTAACAAAAGATGACATAAAGACCATGCTGGTGTAAATAATTAGATTATATTCATGTAAAGTATACAAAAACCCACTTTCAGTCAAATCATAGAGAAAGGCAAACATAAGTGTTGGCATTCTTGAATATCTTAAAGATATTCCTCAATTTTTCATCATAACATCCATACACCTATAATACTCAAGTCAAATAGCATTCCATAAGAAAAGTTCATTTAAAAAAAAAAATCTAAGTAGCCATCAGGCCTCTTAAATCTATCTGAGAAAAAATACATTTTAAAATACATTTTTAGAACTCTAAGCTAAATTATTTTAAAAGTTTAATAATTTTTAAAACTTTAAAAAGATTAAAAGTGGAATATGTCACTGTATAGAAGTGAACAAGTAGCCTTAAGTGATCAAAAGTGAACCTTTTGAACCAAGACAGTAATGGACTTTTGAAAGCTTATTAAAAGGTATGTTCACGAGGGGCAGCTAAGTGGTGCAGTAGATAGAGTACCAGCCCTGAAGTCAGAAGGACCTGAGTTCAAATGTGACCTCAGACACTTAACACTTCCTAGCTGTGTGACCCTGAAGCAAGTCACTTAACCCCAATTGCCATAGTAAAAAAAAAAAAAAAAAAAAAAAAAAGTCAATTTCCTAAGTGTCAGGTTCAGGAATAAATAATTAAGTCTATCTAAATTCAAAGGGAAAAAGGCCATCTACTCCAACCACCTGCCTTCAAAGCTAGTTAATATAAACTAAATCAGGTATTTAAGATAATCTCCATACAAGCTTAAAAATTTAAAAGAGAATGTACATTCCTTGATTTCTCAGCATATTAACTCAATATATAACAACCCTCATTATCTTAAAATCAATTTCTACATACTAACCCTAAATTTCTTATAACCACATCTTTCCAAGTGGAGTATGGAGAAAAAAAAAAAAAGTCTAATCCAATCCCTTCATTTTACAAATGAGGAAAATGTGACTCGGAGAAACTGACTTGCAGAGAATTACCTCCTTTCAAAGAAGATACTCTCAGTCAAAGCTGTCATTATTTAAATTAGGAAAATAAGGTCCACATAGATCAAGTAGACTGTTCAATACTTCAAGGTCTTAGAACTTAAGTGTTAAAATATACTCTAGAATTTAACCTAAGATCATGTGATAACTTTTTTTCCTGAGGCAATTGAGATTAAGTGACTTGCCCAAGGTCAAACAGCTAGGAAATGGTGTCTGAGACCAGATTAGAACTCAGGTCCTCTTGACTTCATGTCTAGTGCTCTATCCACTATGCCACCTAGCTTACCCTTGTGATAACTTGTTTGTGTAGTTTTCACTAAGTCACAGTGGACAGATATTTAAAATTGTATTTGAGAAGTAAGATTCAAGAGAATCAGTCATAGTTCAGAGAAACATTTCCACAATTCATTAAATAATTCTCCTCTTACCACTGATTCCATCATCTTCCCTCAAAATCAAGTATCATATTTATGCAAATGATTCTGAAAACCAATATAGACCTGACACCTTTCTAGTGATCTACATATTCACATTTCCAGCTACCTATTAAACAAAGATAACAGACTCACCAAAGTCAATATGTCTAAACTGAACATCTTTCTCTCCAAACCTATGTTCTTCCTTACTTTCTTACCTTTGCCAATCATATCACTATTTTCTTTGTCACCATGGCTCAAATCTTACATGCATTTGATTCCTTCCGATTCCTGGTCTCAAATATCCAATTAGTTGCCAATTCTTTAAAATGCTGCTGGAAATTTGAAACTGAAAATCATTTCTACAGACTTGGTCAGTAAAGATGGCTAGCATGTTGATTATGCTTACCTAAAAAAGGTAAATTAATTGCTTTTGTGCTTGGATTCAGTTCTTTAAGAACTGATATAGATCTTTCCATCTATATTTTTAAATTCTCTTTGATATGATCTCAATCTATCTCAAAAATTTGTGCTCAAGATATAATCTATGACAAAATAACTTCTATAATCCCAAGATGGAAAGCATGACACTAGCAAAATTTAGAACACAGTTTTACAAAAATGACTAACATGACACTAGCTAAGCAGTCAAAGACAATGGGCTTTCACATACAAAGATAATGAATGAATTCATTCCTTGTGCATACTGCACGTTTCCCATTCATCTTATATTCACACACACACACACACACACACACACACACACACACACACATACACACACATCTCTACTAAACTAGGAGAGTAAGCTCATTATCAATAGAGAGAAGAAGTCTCAGAGTAAGGAAGACCTTTGTTCAAGACTACTTCTGAAAATGAAAAATAGTATGACAGAAATTAGGCATTGACCAACTCCTAACAATCTATACCAAGATAAGGTCAAAATGAGCTCATGATTTAGACATAAAGAGTGATATTATAAGCATATTAAGAGAGTGAGTGATAGTTTACCTGTCCAATCTGCAGAGAAGGGAGGAATTTATGGCCGAAGAAGAACTAGAGAACATTATGAAATAGAAAATTTTGAATAGATTAACTTAAAAAGATTTTGTGCAAACAAAATTAATGCAACTATTCTATAAAGCACTTTGGAATTAAGTCCAAAGGGCTATGAAACTGTGCATACCACTTAATCCAGCAGTCTTAATACTGGCTCTATATCCAAAAGAGATCAAAAAAAAAAAAAAAAAAAAAAAAAAAAAAAAAAAAAAGGAAAAGAACCCACATGTAGAAAAAATGTTTGTAGCAGCTCTTTTTGAGGTGGCAAAGAACTGGAAGATAAGTAGATGTCTATCAATTGAAGAATGGCTGAATAAGTTATGGCATATGAAATTAATGATTATTATTATTTTATAATTATTGAACAAGCTTATTTTAGAAAGACCTGGAAACATTTATACGAACTGAGTGAAACAAGCAGAACCAGAACAACATTCATTGCCCACAGAACAAGAAGATTATGTGATGATGTGAAGGGTTTGACTCTTCTCAACAATGTGGTGATTCAAGGCAATTTCAAAAATTTGGGATGGAAAATGCCAATCACATCGAAAGAAAGAACTATGAAGACTGAATGTGATCAAAGCACAATATTTTGTTTGTTTGTTTCTCTTTCTTGTGCTTTTTCCCCTTTTGGACTAATTTTTCTTGCACAACATGACAAATATAGAAATGTGTTTAAAAGGAAAACACATTTAACATCAGTTAAATCAGTTTGCTTGGGAAAGGGGAAGGAGGGAGGGAGAAAAATTTAGAACACAAAATTTTACAAAAATGAATGTTGAAAACCATCTTTACATGTATTTAGAAAAACAAAATATTATTGAGATAAAAAATAAAAATTTAAATTAAAAAAACTATCGAAACATACTGGCTATATAACTATAGACAAGTCATGTGACTTCTTAAAGCCTTCCTCTTTCTCTAAATCTATATTGTGTTTTTCTTTGAAACTAGAAACCACACATTACTAAATGTTTTGTTTTTAATTATCAATATTAAAACTAGCAATTATTATTTCAAGCATTTTAAGGTAATTTGCCCTTATCTATGGGAGTTAATGGATAATGATGAGAGTTCTCAGTTTAATTTTTTTTAAAATACCTTAACAATCCATTAACTAATTTTACAACTAACAAAAATGCTTCTAAAAATGTAATTTTAATTTCCCTAAGCTTTTCCAGGTCACTCTGATTCAATCCTGGGTAAACAGAAAGATTTAAGGCATGAATCTAACTAAATTAAAAGGCTCTACAACACCAAATACAAAATGACAATTAAGTCACCAACTTAAAAATATGAAATTTTTTAACCTATACATTGGTGCATTAGGTATATTACTTTCATGGCAACTTAAAAAAGTAATAAGCATTTATTAAGGATTACCTATGTATCACTATGTTAAGCTCTGGAGGTACAAATGTAAACAAAAGCACTGTCTTCAAGAAGCTAAACTCCAACAGGGAAAGTCAACACAGAAACAGAAGCTGAATGAAAGGATAGAACGGTGGAAATAATGTTCTCCTTATCCATGAGGAATAGTTTAAAGTTTAAAAGTAAAAAAAAAAAAGGAGAGGAAGAGTAATGAAGGCTGCAGTATTTTACTTAGAAAATGGAGGCTACAGGAAGAACTCACTAGTGGAATCAGGAAACAAATCTGGTGGAAGTATATGTCAGGATATGACACAAGAGTATTAAGATGTTCCAGGAAGAGGCCCCAGGCATTGAAGTAAATTCCAGGATGAGATAGCAACAGAGGCATAGTTTTGAAGTACAGAAAATCAGAAGTAGGACCAAAAGGGGGAGTCTATCTAATTAGAAGAATACTGATTCATTCATTCATCAAACATTTATTAAGCACCTGAGACTTAATGGAAAAGGTGGCATTTCAGCTGTTTTTAAATGAAAGATATAAGAATTCGCTGACTTAAGAGTGGGAATGGGAAATAGAAAAAGAAATCCAGATACAGAAAATAGAAGAAGCAAATACAAGAAGACAGGAATTGGTTGTTGTTGTCATTTTGTCAGGTCTGCCTCTTCATGACCTCCATTTGGGGTTTTCTTGGTAAAAATACTGTCATGATTCATTTTACAAATGAAGAACTGAGGCAAAGAGAATTAAGTAACTTGACCAGAATGAAACCAATAAGTAATTGAAATTGGATTTTTAACTCATGTCTTCCTTAGTCCAGGCCTGGTACTTTATCTATTAGACCACTTAGCTGGCATGGAGCATAGACCAGAAACAGGAAGACAGCTTAGGTGGTAGCTATTACTTTAAACAATTAAGCAAACAAGCAAGCCTCAAGAATTTCTTAAGCACCTCTTATGTGTCAGGCATAGAGTCAAGTGCTGGAGATGCAAAATGAAAAAAAAAAAAAAAAAAAAAGAAACAATTCTGCTCACAAGACATTTATGTTCTTTCTATCAAGGAAGATAACATGTATGTATAAAAGTGGAGAGAAAAGAAATATAGGAGGGAAAAGACTTGGCTCTGAATATCCTTGAAGAGTGTCTTGAAGAAAGTAAGGGCTCCACTATCACCGTTACTATTTAATATTGTATTAGAAATGCTAGCTTTGGCAATAAGAGCTGAGAAAGAGATTAAAGGAATAAGAATAGGCAATGAGGAAACCAAATCATCACTCTTTGCCAACGACATGATGGTATATTTAGAGAACCCCAGAGATTCTACTAAAAAGTTATTAGAAATAATCCACAACTTTAGCAAAGTTGCTGGTTATAAAATAAACCCACATAAGTCATCAGCATTCTTATATATCACTAACAAAATCCAACAGTCAGAGTTACAAAGAGAAATTCCATTTAAAGTAACTACTGATAATATAAAATATTTAGGAATCTATAACTACTGATAATATAAAATATTTAGGAATCTATCTGCCAAGGGAAAATCAGAAACTTTATGAGCTAAATTACAGACCACTTTTCACACAAATTAAGTCTGATCTAACCAATTGGAAAAATATTAAATGCTCTCGGATAGGGTGAGCAAATATAATAAAAATGACAATATTACCTAAACTAATCTATTTATTTAGCACTATACCAATCAGACTCCCAAAAAACTATTTTAATGACCTAGAAAAAATAAAAACAAAATTCATATGGAAAAACAAAAGGTCAAGAAGAAAGTAAGGGCTCTCTACCAGGAAGGTAAGGAGTGAGGGCATCCCAGGCACACAGAGGTCAGCCAGTATAAACAAACACTATTATGTATGAGGAAGAGAAATGGAGGGAATAGATAGAGAAAAGTGGAAAAATGTATAGAGAACGTAAAGATACAATGAAAAAAGGTTGTAAAGAGTTTTAAAAGCCAAAGAGTGGAGCAGTATTTGATGGTACAGGCAATGAGAAATGTGGAGTTTATTAAGTAAGAGAGTAACAGTCAATTCTTTATTTAGGAAAATAAATAAGTTTTGTAAAGAATGTGTGGAGAATGAATTGCTTAGAGGAGAGACCTGTGTCAAGAAAACTAAATAAGAAGCCAGTGCAATAGATTAATATGGCACCAGTGGGAATGAAACTTTTCTGATCCCTCCAATTATTAATATTTTCTTTCTACTCAATTTATCTTGTATTCACTTATCTATGTACATCTTATATCCACTCAGTAGAATAAATTCTTTGAGAGATCAGATTCTATTTCACATTAATATCTATAATCCTAACATCTAATACAGTGTTTTTTTACACAGTAGGCACTTAAATATTTAAATATTTTATAACACAGTCCACTTCTGCTACAACATAAAGTATGGAGATGGAGATGAGGAATATAATGAGATGCAGTTGTATACATACAATAATAAGCAGATTAGGTCATAAAAGCAGTTTAAATTTCACTGTGTGCAAGCAAGAAGCACAACCTTGAACAATTTTGAACAGAGATATAACATGATCAGATCTATAGAAAAGGAAGATTCATCTGGAATCATTGAGAAAGGCATTTCAGAGAATGGAGAAGAGAAAGACAGTTAGGAAACTATTACAATAGTGCAGAAGTGCTAATGAGGATGAGCATTAAACTGGTAAGAATAAAGGAACAGAAATAAAGCTTAAATGACATCTTCAAGGGGTATTATAGAGGTAGAATCATCATAGGACTTGGTTTAATGATTGTGTATAGAAGCTGAAAAGACACTACTAAAAGACTCTTCAATCTGTATGATTTTTATTGAGTGAAAACCTCTTCTTAAATTCTATAGGCACTTTAAAAATACTAATGTATATTATATATCTAAATTACCTTTCTAGCAATATGATTCTCTAACAAATATCTCATTTCTTCTTTTTACACATAACTGAATGGAATGAATGTTAGTATTAGTGGATTGTGCAATATATTAATATATTGATTTTCACTTTTTAATAATCCAAAGATAATTCAAATATTATCCTAATTTATTCTGTCAAGCTTGTCAGAATTTTAAATGTCTCAGTGAACATTTGTTGTCCTAAAAAAAACTATGATCCAATTAACAGACACATCTTAAAAGAAGAGGCTGTTTTAATAACTAATATCTTAATAATATGTAAAAGCTAGCTGTAAATATTATTTTGTCATCTGCGCTATAACTTTCTCTTGTGCTTGTAAAATCTGAATTCAAATCTTAATTAGAACTATAAGTGCTTTATTATCCACTTAATTAAAATACTTGCTTTCATTGCATTAAAAAATATCAACAGAAACCAATTTATATGCCATAAAATTTTAAAATTTGCTTAAATTTAAGGAAGAATTCCCTCTCCAGCTCAGCCATGTGGACATAGATGAGATGTTAATATGTTAACAAGATGGTAATGAAGTATTAACACATTATTATCACTTTGTAAAATATGGATATGTCTCTGAAAAAGAAGAAAACAAAGCCACTGGCAAAATAATGCCAAGCCACACCTCCAGAGTAACTCAAGTTATATTCTGTGGCCGGTCCAAACTCTGAAAGGGTATATTTGAATCTAAGACAGCGGGGCACCTGTAGTTAAGTACCATCTCAATGTGAGATGATAGTTCTCTAAGCACAAACTTGATGTAATGATGTGGTCAATCCAGTTGGCATATACTTAGGGTAATGTGGTGATGTGATGTTCTACAGCTGAGCATGCCCAGTGTATGTGGTGATGTAGTTGTGTTGAGGTATTTAAGGGAGTCTCAGAGACAGAGGGCTCTCTCGAATGTGGAGCTCCAGGAGGAGCAAACTGGAGTTAATATACCAATCACCTATGATCAACTAACAGGTTTAGGTCCTTATGCAGACACTTTAGCACAGATTAATTACCCTATAGCAGAATATGAGCAAATTGCTGCTGCTGCTATCAACCTCCCAAAAAGACAAGATAGAGAGGAAGCCTTCACGAAAATAGCACAAAGTCCCAATGAACCCTTTGCCGATTTCGTGGAACGTTTGCAGATAGCTGTCATACGAACTATTGGTGAAAATGCAGCAACAGAAATTATGATAAGACAACTTGCTAAAGAAAATGCTCATGTGGTTTGTAAAACAATTATACTAAAACTATACAAGGATGCTCCTTTAGATGAGATCATAAGATGTGCCACAGTGGGCACGACTACCTTTTATACCCAGGCTATGATACAGACTTCTCAAGATCCAAACATGGGAAGACAGAGAGACTCGCTAATGCTTTCAATGTAGTAAAATAGGGCATCTGAAAGCTCAATGTTGGCATAGGGTAGGAGAACAAGACCCAAAACCCTATGCCCAAAATGCAACAGAGGCTTCCATTGGGCATCAGAATATAGATTGACTCAGGGAAACAAGAGGTGGGGCTTAGCTCCAAGGCCCCAGACAAAAAAACACTTGAAGTATGATGGCAGTCGATGCTACACCCAGAGTCTTTAGAAGTTCAGTACTCAGACTTGATCAGCCAAGAAGCAATCTGATGGAAGAAAAGGATTACATGATCAATCACCCAAGAAGCAATCTGATGGGAGAAAGGGATTACAACTGGGGAGAATAGAGTTGTATGCAGCTGGGAAAACTGAGATATATCCCAGAGAGGTGAAGTCTGTTCCTCTCTGACCTATAGAACCCTTGCCTCCACACACAGTAGGCTTGACCATTTCACCTCCTGAGAATACTTACAAAACAGTCTCCATCCATGCACTGATATGGGAAACTGGGGAACGTGTAGATAATATCCCAGTCATTAATACAAGTAGACACTGTGTGACTTATCAACCAGGAGAAGTAGTACCATCAGGTTTACTGATACAGACTCCTAATAAGCCAGATTTTGACTCCCAGCAACAGAATCCAGGAATATTCTGGACTGCAGCTGTTATACCTGACCAACCTATGCTCATTATCTTTGTAAATGGCATACCATTGAAAGGGCTGGTAGACACAGATGCAGATCATACAATCATTAGAGGTGCTACCTGGACGGTCATTGGCCAAAGATTAAAGCAGACACCTATATGTCTGACATAGGAGGATCAATAGTAGCTTTAGTTAGTGCTACCCCTTTGAGATGGACATTTGAAGGTTTAACAGGAGTTTTTACTCCTTTTGTAGTTGAAAAAATCCCCAAAAATCTATGGGGAAGAGTCATCTTAGAACAGTTAGGATTATAAATGAGTAATTAGGCTTTTAAGGCAAGGCTGCTATTGAAGGCCTGCTAACACTCTCACCTGTTTCTATTCAATGGAAAACTGATACACCAGTGTGAATAGAACAGTGGCCCTTGCAAAGTGAAGTAATTGCGGTCTTATTAGATATAGTACAAGGGCAACTTGACCAAGGACACTTATGACCTTCTCTAAGTCTTGGAATTCCCCTGTATTTGTTGCAAAAAAGAAATCTGGAAAATGGAGGATATTAACTGATTTAAGAAAAGTAATTGAGCAGATGGAAACTATGGGAATTCTTCAGCCTGGACTTCCATCTCCTACTCAATTGCCTAGAAAATTCCCTCTTTGGGTTATAGACATTAAGGATTGTTTTTATTCTATCCCTCTAGATAAGGAGAATATGAAAAGATTTGCTTTTTCAGTACCCAGCATTAATTTAGCTGAACCTTATAAAAGACTGAATGGATAGTTTTGCCACAGGGAATGAAAAATAGCCCTACTATGTGTCAAACGTATGTTGCTACTGCTCTTATTTCAGTAAGAAAAGCCTTTCCAAAAGTTATGTTGTTGCATTACATGGATGATATGTTGGGGTGTGCACCTTTGGAGCAAATGTTAGAAGCATATCTACAAAAGACCATAGAAACACTATGGAACTACAAATTGCATATAGCTCCAGAAAAAAATTCAAAGACATGCTCCTTTTCAATATTTAGGATATGAAATATACCTTAAAGTGGTTACAGTACAAAAACTTTCTTTAAGAACTGTAAGGGTCAGGGGAGGAGCCAAGCATGGTACAATCAGGAAGTACTAAGGCCTTGAAGCCTGAGATCCCCAGATGTGGTTTTCTGTGATCAGCACGGACTGCTTCATGGGCAGGAGTTCTGGCAGCATTGAGATCCATGTCATCAATAGGAGGCGTCTCCTCCTCTAACTGGCTGTGCTTGTGACCTCATAGACCCAATATAAGTTGTGGGGACCAGGAAGTAGGAGGAGTTCTACCGGGAGTTTTACTAGGAGTTGACTAAGAGTGAGCAAGAGGTCAGAAGGATGTGAACACATGGAATAAATGATCTTAAGCTTGTATGTGGCTGTCCCTGAGTGCTCTGTTGACGTAAAACCACCGCTTGGTTAAATGATAGCCAGAGATCTCTGACGGCCTCTGACTGAGGTAAAACTGGTAGATCCACTGTGCAAGACATTAGTCAGAGATTCTTCTGAGGCCTGAAAATTAGAAGTGACTGGTAACAATGATTTCTGGATGGGAAACCACAAGTGGCGCCAACCTGATTGCACCGTAAATTACCAGACCCCATAATCTGGAAAGGTATAATAGTCCCCTATCTGGAAGGGAACGCAGTAAAGCATTATGGGTCTAGGTATAAGTCTACCTATGATCAAACCCAAGGGTATAGTTGTATATGCAGCTCAAGCATACAAGTTAGAAAATCAAATGGGTGATCCTTTAACAAAAAACATGCCCAATGAAGAGCAGGAGGGTTTGTCCTCCAATGCCCAGGTGTATATACACTTCATTAGCACATCTACCAGAGTATAGGATCTTAGATGACCAAAATAACAAAGACGAAAAGAATGCAGTACGGGGAAATGAATGTGGACTACTTGCATTTTTGGTTTTCTTCCCAGATTATTTTTACTTTCTGAAGCCAATTTTTCTCATGCAGCAAGAGAACTGTACATATCTATACACATATATTGTATTTAAGATATACTTTAACATGTTTAACATGTATAAGAGTGCCTACCATCTAGGGGAGGGGATAAAGGGAGGGAAGGGAAAAGTTGGAACAGAAGTATTTGCAAGGGTCAATGTTGAAAAAATTACCTATGTATATGTTCTGTCAATAAAAAGCTATAAAAAAAAATGCCGTAAGAATTGAACAACAGGAAAATTGCCTCCCACATCCATTAAGTACAAATCAGCAAGAAGGGATGGGGTGAAGGGATTAAGCAGAAAGAACAAAAGGTGCAGGAACTTCCCTTGTGGGCAGTCAGAGGACAAACCAAAGACTACCTTACAACAATTAAAATCAGTGCAACAGCTCCACCTAAATAAAGGCTAAGGCAGAGAACAAACAAAGGATTGTTTTACTGCAGAGAGTACAAGAAATGCAAGAGCTCTGCCTACAGGCTGAGCCTGAGAAGAGAAAAAAGATTACTTTATGTCCCAAATGCTCCCTATACCATACAAATCTTGCAGCTGTTATCAAGTAGATATGCCCTCACCCCAAATGATTGGAAATCCATGGCAGCTACCTGTTTTGCTCCTGGCCAATCAGAGAGGTTTGGCAATTGTCAAAGCTGTAAAGTTACCCATACATATAACCTGTAAATAAAAGGCTATTTTAAAAAAAAAATAGCTATAGAATATGAAAAAACTATGATGGATATAAATTAGCATTATTCTCCACATATTTTTGCAAAATAGAGGATACAAGTGGATTGTAATAGGAGAGCTATAAATATCAACAAAAATAAAATCCAAGATAAGAAAGTTAAGGTTCAGATAGATTAGTTACATTTGATATTCAACATTCTAATAAGTGTTCAAAAATAACAAATCATATCATTACAGAAACTCTGACTAGCTTATGTTGCTATCAAACACTTGACTTATGCATGTCCTGAATTTTAAATAATTTTACAATTAGAGTTCATAGTTAAACATATTTATACCACTGTGATGTTTTTTAAAGTAGTAATCAAAAATCATAAAAGATAGATAATTGTTCTGACATGCAACACTGAAGGAAATTGAGAGTTTACTTGCGTTTGTTCCAAATATCCTGTTAGCTATCTCCACAATGTTCAATTAGTCAAAAGATCAATGCAAATCCATCAATACTTCAACCGTACAAAACAAGTGGCCCTAAAGAATGGTGGTGTGTCCATGGGTCTAGAGCAGTGAGTGTCTATGTATAGGAAGGCCAGCAGAAAGAATAAATTTATTCCTTGATTCTTTTAAGGAAACTAAGCTAGAACGCATTTATAATATCAAAACAAATCAACTCCTTCATACTTCAAACTTTAAAAAGTTAACTGTAAAAAAAGAAGACTGCATTCCATGGCTCTGAAAGTCCTACCCATCTTTAAATGTATGATACTAAGAATTTGTTGACTGTATGAATCTCTATATTCCTCATAAAGAATTACTTATATGTACTAAGTTTAAAAAAAAAAAAAAAAGCAAACTTATTTTATGATGGCACAGAAATCAGTGACTTAATTTTAATAAATTTAGAGTGAATTGATTTAAAACTGATATGTACAAAAAAGTAATCATATACTATGTTATGAGGCCACTTCTATTATTTTATTGAAATGTTGTTCAAAACTCTTATTTACTGAATGTATTGCATTTTATCTTCTCAACTAAGCTCCTGGAAAGCTGAGACTACATATTCTAGTTAAATGTATTTTCTACAATGCTCCATAAATAATAATACTTAATAAAAATATTGTCTCTTTTCATTAAAATTCTTTTTGTTGGGGCAATTAGATGGTGCAGTAAATAGAGCAGTAGCCTTGAAATTAGGAGGATCTGAGTTTAAATCCAGCTTTAGACACTCAATACTTAACTAGATATGTGACTTTAGACAAGTCACTTAATCCCAATTGCCTTTCAAAAAAATAAATAAAAAATTTTGTGTTAAAAAAAAAAATATGACTTTAATTAAAGATAGTTCAAGGACAGCATGATATTAATAGGTTTTAGGTCTTAATTATATGCAATTTTAATGATAGATTCTTATAATTTTAAAAATATTTTATACATAAGTCATCCTAGGCCACAATTATGTTTATTTTCTTGTCACCATTCCAACTGTTTGATAGTCTAACAAATTCTTAACTACAGAAGAGTTATTTATGTATGGAGACTAAAAACTTCAAAGCTTTAGGAAAACCACTTCACAAACATATGGTTTTTGAGGTTTTAACAGAAAAATCATAGCTATGATTTGATCACAGAAGCAACATAAAATATGAAAGACTACTGAAAGTTACATCTATAAAAAGACCAATTATCAATGTAGAAAGAATGTTTACTTCATTTTTTTTTAACCAATTCATTCTAAATGAACAATCATTCAACATGGGGGAGAGGAGGAAGGCTTGGGGAGGCCTTTCTTCTGCATATTAGAATTTAAAGTAAGATGTTGGCATTTAAAAACTGCAACATGAACATTCCTTATACTGCCTCTTTAGATATACCTAAGCTTCAATGGTCGTAAACAAGCAGCTTGCAGAAGCAAAAGCTATCAACCTCCCAGGTCCTGACAAGTATGGAATAATTCTAGACAATTTAGAAAAATAGCATGGATGCCATTAATTCTATTTTTATCTATAGAGAAACAACACAAGCAAAAAGTAGTTTTAATTACACATTCTACAAGGATTTGAAATGCAGAATCCAAGAGACCAGGTAACAAACATTCAAAATGCAAATAGATTAACAGAGGAAATAAACAATAGTACAAAGAACTAGATTTCAATGATGGTTTCCCTGAGTTAAGTATTGCATGGAATAGAGAGAGATAAGGTGAAGAACTTACAGGAATGGATGAATTCTTTTTCTGTATTTTATTTTTATTATTTCTGTGTTTCCCCTATGACCTGTATAATATGTGCAGGCTCATATTTACCTGAGCCTTGGCCAGCTATAAACATATTTACTTAATCTGAGCTGATGACATTTTATCAGTATTTGACATTTATCGATATTTAGTCTATTAGCTGGACCACTATCTGCTTGATTAAGCCTGAAGGCCTGATTTTCTGTTTCCTAGAAATCAGGAGATTTTTGGAGAAACAGAAACCTTCCATTCCAATCTCTCTAAATAGCAACAACCAATTAGATGCTTCCCCCTCTCCTTCTCAATGCTCTTTTACTTGTGATGTAATCTCTTGTATAAAAGCTATGTATCTTTACTACTTCTTAAGCCCTCCTACCTCAAGCTTTCTCTTTCTTATCTTCCCGCTCATTGTCCAGAAGTTTTTAATAAACAACTTTTCTGCCTTCTACTGAGTAATCTCTGAGTAGTTATTTTGGGTAAGGGTCTTTTACATTCCTCACAGTATCAAATACCAAAAGGCTAAAATGACTTCTGTTAATACAGTGCCAGTTCCTTTTGGAGAAAATGTTCCTTACTAGCTTCCAGGTGCAAGCAGTAAAGCCTAAGTATTTAATAAAAAAGAAGATTTGGCCAAAGAGCAAAGGTAAAAAGTAGAACTCTATGTAGGAACTTCCAATAACGCCACTCTTCCCCCCACCCCCCACCCCACCCCCAAAAAAGTGAGCAGGAAGGAGACTGAGGGAGAAGGGGATAGAGTCTAACTAATTCTGACTCCAGGTTATATTTAGTCATCAATATTGGCTTAACATACTATTTGAATAGTATTAGCTTAATGAAGGATCTTTATCTCCTACCATAAAAATAATATTTCATTTATATGGGAGAGTTGGAAAACAGTGTTTTCTTTTCCTGTGAGAATTATTAAATTTTTCTGAATATTCTGCATTACAACCTTCAAGATTTTCCAAATCATTAGGTAAAAATTTTGCTTGCAAAAAGAGAGTCCATCTCCAATCCACCCATTCCCACTCTTGGTTATAAATAAATAAGAAAGCAAAGATTTAGTTAGCTATACAATCCTGAATATGCTGACTTGGCTGATAGTATAATTTTTATTTCAGAAACAATTTCACATAATTAAAATAGTTAAAAATTAAAAATAAATTATTAACAAAACTAAGCATGTGTTTGATGATGAACAAATATAAAGAATACCAAAGACTATTTTTATAGAGGAAAAAAAAAAAAAACTAATGTCTAATCTTTGGGATAACACTTTTATCTTCCTACTAAAGCCTGGCAAAAATATTAATGATTAACCCGTGTTACACTGAAATTAGAGATAGTTTTTTTGTGTTTTTCTTCTTTAAAATATAAGATGATTCTTTCTGGGGGCAGGTTTCTTGGGGAGGTTTTCTGGAGGCAGCCTCAGTTTCAGTTAAAAGTAATAATCACCCAAATGCAGTGCTAAAAGTTCTGATCTTTTATTATCTCCAATATAGCCCGGTTAGTTTATTAGAGGCCTCTCTCTCTCCTTGGTTCTAAGAGCTCCCTCCGAATGTCTCCAAATCCAAAGGTTTGTCCTTCAGCCTCCAGCCAGCACAAAGGTGGAAAATGGAACGAATCTCTTGTCTCCTTGCCTGAAGCTGGGCAGCTTTCTGGAGAGCCTTTCAGACCAGCCTTGGTCTCAGTGGGGGAAGTGCAGGAAGCCAGCCACAATACCAAATATCTCCAGCCAGCACCAAGGTGAAAGTTGGAATGAATCTGTCTTGCCTCCGAGAGAGGGCTTGTGGGCTTCTGTATCATCCAGAGTGCTCCTGGCTCTCAATCTCCCAGAGTGCTCCTCTCGGATTCTTGGCAATGTTTCGATCTATATAACTAAAAGTTCTAAGAGCTTCTATATATATAATCTCCCAAAAATTGACTCTTCCTTCTGGAGGCAGGGATTAAGGGAGGTGTGAATTCACAAAGTTACAAAGTTAACTTGGAGAATCTCCCATATTTGTGAACTCCAATGAGTACTTAAATACTTCTTGATTATATGAGCTCTCTAAAGGTGTGAACACAAGCATTGTATCAATTCCATTGAGTTAACACTAGGATTCTAACGTCTCCCTTGAGTTATCACCTTGTTTCAAGTTGAGTTTAACACTAGGATTCCAACAGTTTGTCACAAATGTTTTCCTGAAATAATTTTGTTTAATAAAATAACATCTTTTTTTTGATATGGCTAAAAAAATTAATCTGAAAAAATATAAATTAAATGCTTTACAATGTCTAATATATGCCATATGAAAATAAATTCTATTTCTCGGATATGAAAAATTAGCATTAAGAAAAACCACTTTCCTCCAGCATGAAAAAAAATAACCTGAAAGTAATGCTTGTCTAATATATATACTCTACTTACTATGAGCAGAAGCAAAGCTTCTTAAACTGTGGGTTGTGACATTTTTTATGGAGTCTTGTAACAATGTGGGAGTCATGAAATTATGATTTGTTATCAGTAAATGTTTGATTGGTATATCTATTTTATATACCTATATAAATAGAGTAGTTTTTGGAAAATGAATGGATGCCCATCAATTGGAGAATGGTTGGGTAAATTGTGGTATATGAATGTTATGGAATATTATTGTTCTGTAAGAAATGACCAGCCGGATGAATACAGAGAGGCTTGGAGAGACTTACATGAACTGATGCTGAGTGAAATGAGCAGAACCAGGAGATCATTATATACTTCAACAACGATGCTGTATGAAGATGTATTCTAATAGAAGTGGATTTCTTTGACAAAGAGACCTAACTCAGTTTCAATTGATTAATGTTGGACAGAAGCAGCTACACCCAAAGAAAAACCACTGGGGAATGAATGTTTAAAAAAAAAAAAAAGAGTAGTTTTATTTTAAATTTCTTGGATGAAAAGGGATCACAAGTGCAAAAAGTTAAGCAATTGATAGGCAGGTGGAGTACCATTCTGGGGCCAAACAATAATACTATATCCCCTCCACTGACCAAATATTGACACAGCATCTAACAGCTGCAGCTCTCTCAACAGTGAACAGAGGAATGAATTAGGGGGTGACACATTTGGTACATTACCAAGTATTCTTTTCAGCATTGCATTCACCTTAGCCACCCAACATATCAGTCCTATAACAATCAAATGCGAGAAAAATCCATGTTGGTTTTCCCTTTTAAGTCCTTATTTCTCATGACCTTTCTGTAGCAGCTAATGCTCTTGATGACCCCTACCCTTTTTGAAACTCCTCCTTTGTATTTGATAAAAATTTATTCTTCCTTACAGTCTGGTGAGTTTATTCTAATCTAACTATATGTCCTTAGTCCTACATTCTTTCTCCTTTGTTCTCATTCCGTTGATAAATTCATACAATTTTGTAGTTACCATGTATCTTCACTAATGACTCCTAAATCTGCAATTCCAGTCCCTGTGTCCAGGTCCAGTTTATAGCTATCAACAAAACATTTCCACCACAAGAATATATCCATTAATTTGTAAGTTCCTTACAGAAAAAGATTTTTTTTGTTGTTTTATCATTCCTTTGTATCCCCCACACTCAGCAGTGACTGGCCCATAATAAGTCTTTAATAAATGGCTAGTGATTGATTCATATACTATTGTCACTGAAGGCTCAAAATGCCTGAAGCTGAAGCATCATTTTGTCAGCTATTATGGTACCACTACTCTCCTAGCAAACCAAATTCAATACTTTGGAAGTCATCTTTCAATTCTATGCCATTTTACAAATCCAGTTAGTCAACAAAGACCAAGCAAAATGTTTCCCATTACTAAATCTAAAGGCTTCATTTTCCATTCTTCAACCTGATAAATTACTGTTTCTAGTTTGTGCTACCTAATTACCTAATTTTATATATATATATATATATATATATATATATATATATATATATATATATATATATATATATTCTTGGGACTGTTATAGTACAACAACAATAATACATATGTATATAATACATATACATAATATAATACAAAATTATATATATATATATATATATATATGTAGTAATAATACTATCACACAAAAAGGAGGAAAAAGGATATTAAATATGCTCCTTACTCAAAATATCTTGGAGAATTTAACTGATAAATTATAATAGAACCAGACCATTATCATGAATCAAACTATTATTCACAATCACTCAGATGTAATACTGACTGATTAATATACCCTACATAATCATAATCCCCAAGCTATATAGAATGAAAAGTTTTCTAAGTACAGATATTGAAATTAAAATTATGTAGAAATAAAAGATGCATATGACCTCTATCTGTGCTACCTGCTTACCAGTGTTATACTGAGAATAGTTTCTGTGAGTCTACAAAGAGTAAGCTTAAATTCTTTTTTTTTTTCTTTTTTGGGGAATCACAATCTGGGTTAAGTGACTTGTTCAGGATCAATGGTCTAGGGCTGGATACTCCTGATTCCAGCCCTATGTCACCTAACTGCACTTGGTTGATTTTTTTTATTTTTTTTTTTTTTACATTCTAATTCTTCTATCCAACTATGAAAAGCAGTTATTTCATTCACCTTTTTTTAACAGTCTACAGAGTACTAAAATAGAAAGGGAAATAGTAAGATAGCTCTTATCACAAAACCATTTATATCTGAACCATTTATAATATTCATCTTTTTTTTAAGTCTACAGAGTACTAAAATAGAAAGGGAAATAGTAAGATAGCTCTTATCATAAAACCATTTATATCTGAACCCCATTGGAAAAGATAAGAATAAAATAGAATAATTTAAAATTTATATCTGAACCCCATTGGAAAATATAAGAATAAAATAGAAGAAGAATAAAAAGACATCAAGGGAGATGGCTGTAAATTAATACAAGAGACTTTCATGACAAAAAAAAAGGGGGGAGGAGGGATAAAACTGATAACATTTTTTAGAAGACATGATAAACAAGTCAAAAACTATAGAAAAACAAGCAGACATCACTGTATTTATTGAAAACAAGAGGTGTTTTACCTTTTGATATATGGGAGTCTACCAAAATATTAAGATCCGACAATAGAATCAAAGAGTCTTCAATGGGCAGGATCTACATGAACTAAGCCAACAATATATGGATAAAGAAGTGTTGAACAATTGGCTAAGTCTGGTGGCTTGGTTTTCAGAAATAGATAAAATTTATGATGACAATTTAAGTCCTGGTTACTGTCACCAGGAACTACAAACAGGTTATACTTAAGGAATTTTGACTTAATGAGCAATGCAAATTATACAAGGAAACAGCAAAGAAAGTGTGTGACAGACATCAATGCAGACTTTAAGAACTTATCCCCTACTAAATACCTAGCAAATCATGAACCAATGGTCAGAACTATACACGAAAAGCTCAAATTTCTTGATGAATTAATAAATAATAAATCTTCCAACTACAAATAAAGAAGTGTCCTTGAGAATTCATTCAAACAATAAACTATAATGGAACCATACTAATATCACAAACAAAACTGTTGCCCACAATTGTTGAGACATAACATTAATCCATAAAATTTGATGGTTTAATTATATGCATCCTTCCAAAATATTTATAATTTCCAAGTTTCATGAAATAAATGACTCAAAATATAGAGATCTAGCAAAGGAGAACATGTGTGAGTAGAAGGTGTATATCATCTCTGTTGTCCTGTGTGCTTCTGAGATGTTCCAAAAATGAGCTTATATTCAACTATAAAAAACAATTATTTTATCCATCTGTGATTGCATATATTATTGTAAGCAAAATTCACCTACCTTGATGGGGTGGAAAGCAAAGGTATGATTATCCTTTTCCAAGTAGACTTAGTTACATAAGGAGAAGAAATCTATCTCCTACTTTTAAAAAATCTTAGCAAAGGACACAAAATACATATTTCACTTGATTCAGATTTCTCATATAATCAGATACTTTTCTTTTTGTGACTGGGTATAGATTCTTATACAATTAATTTCTGCCCCTCAATTTCTCATCACTTATAGCCACAGAATCTCTACAGCAAAGTAACATAACAGCAAATTTATGCCTCCCACCTTCCATTTGCCATTAGTTGCCTATAGCATTTTGGTTCTCAGGCTCCAAGCACTTCTATTTATTCTCTCTACAAGTCAGCTCTCTCTACTGTTTGCACTACAATATATACTGGTACCTGTAATGTCGTGAAATGAATTCATACATCTCTGTAGTAATATATTAAGACAAACTTGCAAAAGGACAAAATGTCCATAAAAGGCATAGCTACAGAATTAAAAGCATTGAGCACTATGGTTAATGTTTTCAATGTGGGCGAAAAACATATAGGATTTTATTTAGAAGCTGATATGAACCCAATTTTGACAATTTCTGCTATTAGCATTTTCAGATATACCTAGACATGCATATAGAATAAAAATGAACTAGATAAATGATAAGGACAAGTTATTTTCAATTCTATGGCATGAATTTGAATATCAATAGTAAAGGGACAGATCTATTGACTTGGGGTAAACCTAGAATGATTTAATATCATGACAAGAATCATAAAAGATAACTACTTTTTGTTGATATGAGCAAGCCAACAAATTATGGCAATATCACACATTAAATTCGTTGCCATAAAATCTTTTATATTTGTCCTGATATAGTATAATGTATTCAGAAATGGAGAACCATAGAATATAAGCATGGTCAAACACAAAAAAGGATTTGCCCCATTTTAAAAATCTTTTAAATTTCCAGGATATGAAATTTGTCAGCACTTTTCATTAAATTTCTAAGAGAGCACCCAAAATGTATGGTAAATTGCACTTTGTGAATTGTAAATAAAACAGTATTCTAATATCCTCATTAATTCTCAATAATTACATATTATTGAGATATGTGATACTTGTTCTTAGGTCCTAAAACATTCTAAGAGCACCACAAATTCTGGTTCTGTTTTGAAATGTTAGGTTTTAGTTTTGAAAGTCTATTTTAGCTAAAAGAAAAGATGTGCTGTAGAAAGTCTACTGACTAAACAGCTGCTGATTCTAAAATGAGTTTAGTTACTCTAAGTTAAGCATTAATTTATGCTAAAATTTTCCACCCAGAACCATTCTTTTTGGCTGATATAAAACATTAACACTGAAAGGAAAAATAGAAAGACATGACATTCAGGGAGTTGGTCTATGAGCCTCTTACTTAGAAAGTATAAATATTATAGAGAAGCTGTTATGACCATACAATCTGCATTAGCCCTTCCACAGTTATTTATTTTTTAATGTAGTAGTCATTAATCAAGAAGCCTGTTAAATACTTGTTAATGTGCCAGAAATTGTGCTAGATTCTAAGTAAACAATACAAAAACCAGTGTCTTCTAAGAGTTATCATTAATCCAAGGGAGACAACACATACATTAATAAAATACAATACGGATAAATCTATATCAGGAAAAAAAGGCGGGGGGAGGAAGGGAAGGCGGCTAAAACCAATTGGAGAAGGAGTAAAATCAAAAAAAGACACATCTTTAAAAAATAAAAATAAAGTAACACATAGGAGGTGCTACTTGACCAAAACATGTATATGTATGAATCCTGTCTTCCAAACTAGAATAAGCACCTAGAGGCCAAAGATAATGCTTCAAATCTTGATATCCTTGGTGCCCAGCAGGCTTGAGGCTAAAACTTCAATGAAGTTCCTTCAAATGAAGTTCCTACAAATAACTCTTATAAATACAAAAGAAATAGCTTTAGGACAACCTAAAATAACCCCAAATACAAAGTACCTATAGTAAGTATAAGTGTTATATATATCAAGTGAACTGGGCAGACAAGTCTGAACTTCTGTGGTATAGGGGGGAAAAAAAGAGCTATCAAAATGAGAATGTCCTTATTTTCCACTTAAAAATGAAGTCTTTTCTGTTAGTCTACAGTGATACATCAACAACTATAAAATGTTCAAACAATGAAATTCATAAAAGATATTTCATTTTTATCCAGTGGTAGGTTCTGACACATTTTTTCTGCCTCCTTTCATATCTAGACATTTTTTCTTAAAATTCATGCAAGACCACTTTGAAAAAAAAAAGTACTATTTTTCCTATATAAAGTTGAAATTACTGAACCACACTATCACCATGGCATTCATTTAGAAATGTTTTTCCATTAACAGCAACAAGTTTTGACTTTATATTTCTCCTTTTCACAATTAAACACCTAGTAAAAAAGTCATCTGTTCCCAACTGCCTATATTTTCTCATGTTTTACTTTTTTCTCAATCTTTAGTAATGACAGAAACTCCAAAGTTACCAATAATCTCTTAATTGCTAAAGGAATCCTCATCCTTCATGGCCTTACTATATAGTCTGACTGATTATTTCACTTCCCCATTCCTCCCACAGTTTTCATAATTCTACTTTCACCTAATTCTCCTCTTACCTGAATAGTCTCTCTCGGTCTCCTTTGTGAGTTCAAGATCCATACTAACATACTATTTTTTTCTATATACTCTCTCAGTGATTCCATTTGCTCCCAGGATAAAATTATCCTATGTAGATGACTCCCAAATAAATATATACAAGCTTTAATTTCTCTTCTGAGACAGCTCCAACTAGAATCTCTACACACATGGCAAATTAACTTCCCAATTTCTGTAGAGGACACCATCATTATTCTAGTCACCCAGATTTGCAATACCAGAATCATTCTTGACTTTTCATTCTCCCATATCCCCTATATCAAACTATGACTTGTGGTTTCTATGTACACAATCTCTCTCACATTTGACCCATTCTTTCCACTCACACTGTCATTATTTTAGTTCAAGCTCTATTTCTTAAATAGAGTATTGCAATATCCTAATTGGTCTGTCTTCCTGACTCCAACTGTCCAAAAGCTCTCAAATTAATATTCCAAATGCAAAGATCTAATTGTGTTACTCCCCAACTATAAAAGCTTCAATGGACCTTTCTTGCTTCTTGAATAAAATACAAACTCATCTGCTTGACATTTCAGAATCAAGCCTTTCTTTCAAAATTTTTTTCAAATTATTCCCTTTACAATCTGACTTCAATTGACTGATCTTTTCAATGTTTTAGACCCCAGCTTCTTAAAAAGTTTTCCATGATTCCAAATGGGGTCTCATTACTAATATGGGGGTTGTGAAATTGTGATTTATTATCAATAAATGTTTCATTTGTATACCTATTTTATATGCCTAAAATCATCTAAAAATTTCTCAGGCCAAAATGGATTACAAATAGAAAAGTTTTGGGGGATTGGCTTTTTGCTTGAGTTTTTAGCTTTTTATATATATATATATATATATATATATATATATATATATATATATATATATATATATATATATTTTTTGTACATATAGGGTCCTTCCCCCCACCCCCTTTTTTTAATGTCTTTTGGGGATATAGATTCAGCAATGGTATTGCTAAGTCAAAGGGCATGTGTGGCTTTATAATCCTTTGGGCATAATTTCAAATTGCTTTAGAGAATGGCTGAATCAGTTCAAAACTCTCCCAATAGTGCATGAAAGTCTCATGCTCTGCTTTAGATAGTTACCAACATGTATTAGTAAAAAGAACACTAACCTAACCTAAATTATAAGGCCAATCCCTATCTAACAAACAATATGTAATGACTTTTAAGTTATTCATGAATTTTTAAGTTTAGGACTAAAGCTTTCTTTTACTATAGAATGTAAAATGGCTAAAGCATCAGAAAAATATTTTTTCTTCAAGGAATAATCACATACTTAACATTGGATATTAATAATCTGTTTCTTCAGAACAATCTCTCAGAAATTTAATTTAAAATACCTGAGATATTTCTGTTTTTAATACGTGAAGATGTATAACTTAAATAATTACAAAATGATTATACAATAATATGTTCTTTAAAAAGTACTGGAGGTCTTCAGTTTATTCTGATTTCCTATCATTTGCTATTTTTAATTCCTAGATATCCTTAATCGTGTGCTGAGAAAAAAAACAAAAACAAAAAAAAACAACAGGATTTTCCCTCCCTAAATATTATGGCAAGGAAATGTTAAAAGATATACCATAAGTGAAATAAGCCAAGCACATGCATCTGAGATAATAAAATGTAATGAATTAGAAGATAAGCTACTTGAAATGAAACAAGACTTAAGAGAAAAGCATTATTTCTTCAAATTAAATTCTGTTAAGGCCTTCAATCTGAGTACAGAGATTTAAAAAGAAGGAAAAAAAATTAAAATCTTGCAAAATAAGCTTATATCAAAATTTAAAGTAAATTCTCTTGCTGAATTCTGAAGCAACTTGCCCAACACTTTATGTCAAAAAAAAATAAAAACTCAGATCCTTACAACAAGCAAACATGAAGCACAACACAACTTGGAATCTATATCATAATTACTATCATTACAGAAACAACACCCTGAAGAGCTTCAAAAATGGTCACCGTACAGCTATTGTTTGTATAGCAAATTTTTCTAAATAACTTATTGTATAGTACAAATGTGATTCATTTCAAGGAAGATTAAAACTACATTTGAGAATTATCCCATATTAACACCAATTCATTATTTTCCCTCTTTAAATCTATATTTAAATTCCTGAGGCTTTAGGAATTTGCAGGTCAATAGAAATAATATTTAATGAAATTCCTTTTTGTGTAACTTGAACACAAAAATAAACATTTTAATTTCCATTCTATTTCTTCCTGTCCCAACCAACAACAAAAGAAGCTCATGGTGTACTTGCTGTCCATTATACTAATTCTTTAAATAAGTTAAATATGATCACTGATCTTGACTAAACAGGAAAAGCCTTGTACGAACTGTAGAAGTTCATCATGTTTCTATTTCTGCATTTACATGAATTTCAATTTCAATTATAAGTGATATCACACTCTAAACATTATTAAATCCCCATATATACATTGTACCAAATTAGTTTCAAAAGTTAAATACGTGCACATTTTTTTTTAAAACTCTACTTGCCTTGTGTCTGCATTTTAGTACAACTCCATAGGCTCCTGCAATAAAAATGAACAAGTATAAACAAATATATTCATATTAGAATATTCAGAAGGTCTAAAAACCCCCAATTTGTCTATTTTACAAACTTAATATCATAAATTTAATATTTTTTAAAATAAAACTCAGTGGTAAATCAGACAACCATATAAAAATATAAGAATAAAAATTCTTAACAAAAGGTTAATTTCAAGTTCTTCTCCTCCCATACCCTAATCAATTCAAGTATTTTTAGATTTTAGAGAACTATTAGCACTGGCCCATGATTAAGGAATACCATAATAATTGGTCATTACCCTAAAAGTAAAAGATTAAGTTGTCAATTTGGGGAAAAAATATCAACATCTCTGAGAACACTAGAATTTCACTTATTAATTCCCTAAAATTGGTATTTTACCAAAATGATACTAGATGCCTAAAAATTAATTCATACATTAAAAAGTCTAATTCATATTAAAAAGTCCACTAATCACTTCCAAGCAAGACCTAGTTTGTCAAAATGTCTTGATCTATAAAATGCTTAAAATTTTTATAGAATGTCTGACTAGCCTAGCATTAAAAAAAAAAATTTCATTCACATTCTAGCACAACAGAAATTATATCTAGCAGTAAGCATTACCAAATTCTGGAGAATAAACCATCTTATAGTAATCATTTTTCATATTCCCAAGGGAACAAGACATTCATTCTGGTCACATATTTCCCCAATACATGGCCTATACAGAAGAACTTTTCAGTACCTCCTGGGAAATTTACCTTGATACCTGATCTTAACCAAACCAAAATGATCACTTCTATTTACTCCTGGTACATGCAGAGAAAATGGAAGGGATTCATCAAGGTAGGTGACAGAAAGAAGATGGATAATACAGTACTTTCTGTGGAAATGAAATAATTAACTGATTTATTTACATAAGTGTACAGTAAAACTATTTTCATTTTTAGGAACACTCATATAAAAAAGGAAAGTATCTGGGGCACCCAGGAAGATACTATCCATTTTCTACAGTTTCTTGCTTCAAATTTTGAGGTAGTCATCACACTGAATTCTTATTTAAGAAAAAAATATATTACCTCTCCTTCACAAGAACTTGTGAACATGATGTAAAATGATTGAGCTATTTAGCTGACTGATAAACTAGAAAAACTAAGAATGCTACTATTTTAAACTATGACAAATAAAACATTTTATAAAAATAATGTTATGTAACATTCACCAATTTTAAAAACATATATATGAAAATATTTTAAGCAATGAGAAGTTATTCTCTCATTTTATTTCAAAAAACTGATGAGCACTTAACTATCTCTAAAATACAATAAAACCTCATTTGATGAAATATGACTTGCAGAATTTTAACAGGTTTTATTCATTCAAAAATTCAATTATACTACCTCCTAAAGAAATACATCTGTGTATTTGTAAAGATCAAGTCATCTTATAAAAACATCATCAATCTACTAAAAAAATAAAAATAAAACCCACAAGATTAAGAAGCTACACAAACATTAAAAAGAAACTCTTAAAATTAGAAAAATCTACTGTTTATAGACTGGATTATGCTGTCCTCATGTTATACAAGAGGAAATTTCAACCTTTAACTCAGTGAGATTTATGGGTGAATTATTATAAACTTCAAGTCATCTAAGTCATAATTAATGAAGTTTTGCCGTACCAGAATAACCCAACATTCCTCAAGAATTCAGTTAAATCAGGAAATCTAACTTACCTTCACCTACAACCCCAAGGATCTCAAATTTATTCATCACATTACCAATGTTAGGAATCTTCATGAAGACAAATTCCTCTTTTGATGCAAGCCACAGAACATGGCACAAAGAAGGGTTATTTGAGAAAGTTATGTAGCTGGCTGTATTGGAAGAACTTGAAGAAAGAAATCCACGCTGGCTGATGGGAATTCTCACATACTTGTCCTAATTCTGAAGTATAAAATGATTCCCCCTAAAAAAACAAATAGCACAATTAATAGTTGAAAATCTTACATTAGAGTGCTCTAATTTAAAATTATCCCTCTAAAATAAGAGACAAGGAGCTCATGATGCTTATTTAAAAGAGTGAGATTTACATTACAGACTGCCTTACTATGACTATATCTCAATTGTGAAACTCAGAACAGTAAGTTTATAATAAAGATAAAATAACTCCAGATAATATAGCACAGATGTTTTGTAAAGTCCAATCTGTATTTTAATACACATTTTGTCATTTAAAATAGCATGGAATTAAATACAATTTGCTTTAGAGGAGAAAGAAAAATCATTATGAATAAACTAGAAACATCCATTATCTTCCAAATTTGTTTTAGCAAATGCTCTTTTATGTGAGCTCCACTTCAACTTAATGTCATAATCCTCAGCCTTTAAAGAATCAATCACTCACCTTCAGAGTAACCTTTAGAAGGGAATGACTACATGCCCAGCACTGTGCTTGATACTAAGAACACAAGGAAAAAAACAAAACAAACTTCTCTGCAGAAGTCCAGAAGAGGCAGTGGGGATCTGAACAAGGATGGTGGGCAGAGCATGTGGAAAAGAAAGGCAGAATCTAGAATACTGTGAAAGTAGTGGGATTGACAGCACTGAAAAATTGGCTGAAGGAGAGAAGGGAAGAGAAGAAACGAGGAAATGAGAAGAATAAAAAATGACTAAGGTCTCTTGAGAAAAGCTGGAATAGAAGATGATCTCTGTGCATTGATGCAAAATGAAGTCAGTAGAACAAGAACATATAAAATGATTCTAGGAACTGTGAATCAAAACAACACTGAACTCTACCTAATTATGATGACCTCTGGCCCTTGAGGACAGAGGATGCAACACAGATGGCCCCTCTAAGGAGAGAGGCTTTGTAATAAGGGAAGCAGAATGGTGCTTAACTGTATTTTCTATGATACCAGGAAAAGTTCAATTCATTAATCAACAACTATTTATTTATTAAATATCTACAATATGTCAGGCATTCTACAAGGAACTAAAAATATAAGTACACACACGCACACACACACACAAAAACCTAATCTTATTCACAAGGAAGTTACAATTTAATGGATGAGGGGGCAAATCATAAAAATAACATAATTAAAAAGCAAGCATCATCAATAAAGCCTTGAGCTATGCCTCCTACAACTTATTTCACAGCATCTGATTTAGAACTTAAGTGACTATTCTATATATATATATATATATATATATATATATATATATATAGATGTATTTGCTTCTTAGAATTTTGTAACTGTTACTCGGGGGAATGTGAATTGATATTCTGCTTACCATAAAATATACTGCCTGATCAAAAGTCCTCTTTTAAAAACTCCACTTCACAAAGAAGCCCCTCATTCTAACTCTAACTATAAATGGCCTTAATTTAGATTGTGGGGTATCTGGGAAAGTAGTACCACCAATGTCATAAATGTTTGTTAGATTATGATCAGGTCATTAGGAATATAGTTGAAAGGAGGAAAATGGGTTTGTTTGCTTTTTGTGTGTTTGATCTGTATTCTTTTTTTTTTATTTTATTAAAGCTTTTTATTTATAAAACACATGCATGGGTAATTTTTCAGCATTGACCCTTACAAAACATTCTGTTCCAAATTTTTTCTTCCTTCCCTCCAACCCCTCCCCTAGATGGCAGGTGGTCCAATACATGTTAAATATGTTAAAATATATGTTAAAGCCAATACGTGTATACATATTTATACAGTTATCTTGCTGTACAAGAAAAATCGGATCAAGAAGAAAAAAAAAACTGAGAAAGAAAGCAAAATGCAAGCAAACATCAACAGAAAAAGTGAAAATGCTATATTGTGGTCCACACTTAGTTCCCCCAGTCCTCTCTCTGGGTGTATATGGCTCTCTTCAACACTGAACAATTGGAATTGGTTTGAATCATCTCATTGTTGAAGAGAGCCATGTCCATCAGAATTGATCATTATAAAGTCTTCTTGTTGCTGTTCTGCTAGTTCTGTTCATTTCACTTAGCATCAGTTTATATAAGTCTCTTCAGGCCTCTCTGAAATCATCCTGTTGGTTATTTCTTATAAAACAATAATATTCTATAACATTCATATACCTTAATTTATTCAACCATTCTCCAATTGATGGGCATCCATTCAGTTTCCAGTTTCTAGCCGCTACAAAAAGGTCTGCCACAAGCATTTTTGCACATGTGGGTCCCTTTCCCTGAAAGGAGGAAAATGTTTTGGAAGAAAGGATAATCAATTCCATTTTAGACATATTAAGCTTTAGGGGACTTCAGGAAATAATACTAGAGAACTTAAGCACGGCAAGCAGGTGTGGGAGATTAAAGTTAAGAGGAAAAATGTGGCTGGGAGACACCCAAATACATATAATAAATAAACCCAAGATTGGAAGAAGTGTATGGAAGACTGGGAGAAAGGAATAAGCATGAAAAGCAAAAAAATTATAATTGTTTGGTGATCTGAAAGGAACTGTTAAAAAAAAAAAGATGTTATGCTAGATTTTAAGTCAGACATGCTGGATTCAAATTCTGTAACTATTTTTGTCTGTCTGATCTTAGGTGAGAACTTTTCTGGGCTTCAATTTCTACATTTGCAAAATGAAGATAATGAATTAGCTTCCAAGGCCCTTATTACTTCCAAATCTATTGTGAATTATGAATATGCATAAAAATTAAAAGGGAACATAAGAAATTAAATTGGACTACAAATAAAGATATAAAATCATCAAAACATAAAAGATAAAATTTTAATCAAAATGATCTTTGGATTCTATGTGCAATTAATTCTAAGAAAATAACTTCTGGGAGTGACTTCAGAAAATCATTTAAATTTTTTATAAAACATAGTTATTAGCTTCTTAGGGAGGATAAGCCATATTAATACACTACATTCAGTTCCCCATTATAGGTAATTCTAATGTAGCTTTACCCTACTTCATAAATGAGCAATAATGACTATGCAAATTCCCTTTTAAATAATTTGCTGAACTCAAAAGATTCAATGTTGATATAGTATAAATTACTCAAAGGCATAACTAGAACAAATGATGGAATTAATCTATGAATCAGTATGACTTTAAAAATTAGATGAAGCAAATAGACGATGAAATGCAAAGAGCACCAACTCTGAAGTCAAGAGGACCTGAGTTTCAAATTCAGTCTCAGACACATATTTACTAGGGGGGTGACCCTAGGCAAGTCACTTAATTCTAATTGTCTCACCAAAAAAAAAAGGAGAAAAAAAAAAGAAAAGTAGAGAACAGGACTAGAAAATTTATAACTGGAAACAGCCTAAGAAATTATCTGGTCCTATGTCCTTAACTTTACAGACAAGAGCACTAAGGCTCAGTCAAGTTAAGAGACTTCATCTGTTTCACACAGCTATTAGTAGCAGAACTTTTCTTACCTAACCTTAATCACTGAATGGTTGCTGCTTCAGTCAAACTAAGATTTCTTAAAGACCTCAGCTTAAAAAAAGTCAAGGTCTCCCACTGCATCCAGGGCCATCACCACTTGTTCTGATCTGGCTACTGAACACAGATCCAGAGGAGAATGTGGCAGATGATCTTGCACAGCCCTTCACTTGTAAGTCATGGTATCATCTCCCTGATGTCATGAGTATAGACATATAAGAGTATAGACATACACAAACCTCTGGGAATAGAGGAGCTGCTCCACAAGTAACTCAATTGAAACTGGCCAGTGGGGCAACAAGGCTCTTTTTTTTCTTTCTTCTTTCACTTCCCTCTGTCTACATAGTGGATATTACACTCTTATCTGGGGGTACTTTGCCCCTAGGATGTAAATTTTGATTCTGGAAACCTCCCAAGATATCTTTGGGTTTATTGGCTAAACTTCTTTCTTAAAGACCATATCTTAGACTCAAATCACTCTGGAGACAATAGCTCCCACAATTGTTTCTGTTTTAGCAAAGAGGCTCATTTTTTTCATCAAGCCTTAATTATTGATTGGGCATTGCCTTAATCAAACTCAGACCTTACATCCAGGGACATCTCCAGTCTTCTGTGCCTATATCTGGCCACCCAGATAGCATTGGAGAAGAATGTGAAGCTGAACAGTCCTCCCTCACTGAAATCCAATTCATTTGCATATCATTGGTAGCACCTCCAGGAGCTCAAGGTCCTCTTCTAGAACAAAGGGCAAATAATCACAGGTCTTCTCCTAAATCATTCTTTTCCTCCTCCTCTCAATACTGCAACTCAGACTCTGATATTGGTGGTGTGCCACAATTCCTTTTTATTGTTCTGCCTCAGTTTCCCTGGTTGCAACTCCCCCTTTTCTGCTCATTATAACTAAGATAATTAGGGCTGTGGAGATCTGAGATTCTAGAACATAAGACTCTATATGTCCTCTCTCAGATATCTAATTGGCATTGTTCATAACTCTAAATTTCAGACTTCCTGGGTCTAGTTAGACAACTCCTAAGTCCTCCCAATTTGTTAGAATTTATGGTCCTATCCCAACCTGTCAGAACCGGATTGATGATCCCTGCCTAGAGATTCCCACTCACAGAGTTTGGACTCCACTCCCCTATGTCTACCCAAGCTTAGACTCATGTATATCATTGAGAATTCCCATTCACTGCTAGATGCTTTGGACATCAGACCTAGGGGCATCATGCCCCCAGCACAATCTCTTCCTCTCAGAAATACAAATAAAATATTAAAAACTCTCTAATCTCTATCTTGCCTCAGTTTCGCCAGCATTATACTGGGTCTCTACACTTTAAAAGGTGGGCTTTCATCTCTGATTCCAATTACTATCTTCTGGCCATAAATCATGTTTTCTTTTCTTTCCTCATCAATTCCAATTTTCCAACTCTATCTTTCTAATTTTGGGAAGTTTTGTTCCCCTCTCAAAATGTAAGCCCTTGAAGAGAAAGTCTTGTTTGCTTGGTTTGTTTTGTTTTATGCCTGGTGCTTAAGCACCAAGTCTGGGATATAGTAAATATTTACTAACCCTTTTCATTCATTCATTTCACTCAGAGTTCAGTATTTTTTTCCATATACCCTATGGTCCTAATGACCTAAAACTGTTCCCTTTAGTCTGTAAAAGAAGGGAGATTCAGGGTCTCAAGCTCTCCCCTGGAAAAGCATACTTCTCCAAGACCATGCCCTCTTAAGTGGTCTCATTCAGTTAGAGATCTTGATTCCTATTGAATGACTTGAAACTACAAGATAAGTACTCTCTTTTCAAATGGAAATCTAGGCCTGGAGGCATTGACAACATTGAGGGATTCTCATTCAATTTTGAATGGAAGTCTAGCCTCAGACTGGTAATAAAGACAATTCTGAACTCCATATCTCTTCAAAAATCCAAAACAGGAATTTGCTTTGCCAGGAAGCTCTCTTCTTGGCAAAGCTGCCTGCCAGGACACTATCCACTGTGAAGATATTCTCTTCTCAGGGTTAACCTTTGCGGTTTCCCTAACAGACCCTACACAGTGAGGCGTCTGGCTTCTTGGTGCCAATAAAATTTCCTTTTGCCTCAGATTTTCAGGTTTGCAAATTCTTTCGAATTGGACCAAAGGTTATTCCCCACTCTAATTCTCACACCTCTTCTCAAACAGTAGCACCAACAATCACTAAGGCAAGGAGCTTAATTAGATTTCTAACTCAGGCCAGGCTGATATGAAAAATATTCCAGAAGCCATCTTGTCTACTGAAATATAATAGACCGGTCAAGCTAAACAGGGAGAAAAGCCAGAGGGGTAAATGTCTGAGAGTCTGGTATGCTTGCTGAAAAGCTGCTTAACCCTCTGAGATCTAAAATGAGTGTGAAGAGGTCCTGAATGATGAGTGTAATGATGAGTGTGGTGGGCAGTGAGAAACTGAAGCACTGATAAAATTGTTCCCTAGGGCAGCAAAAACAAGGCTCTGATAGAGATCAGTTTAATTCTATGGTCCCATTCTCAGTAGAGGTAATCCAGTCAGAAATCCATATCATGGTCAATTACCTGAGGCTAAATTTTCCTTATGACCCCTGGCTTCAATGCTGCCCTCCTTTGAGACAGTCACTACAGTTCTCTATCTTATAGTGTCTTTCCTTTAACCCATCCCCCATGCCTGTCTCCTTATCCCTCTCACCATGGTGTCTCCTAATCCCACCATGCCTTACGGTGTCTCTCTTCTCCTGACCCCACTGCTCCTTACAGCTAACTCTTTTAGGGGGGTAAGAACCTTTCATAATTACATGCCCCAATCTCATGGAGTAGTCTTTCTCCTGAGAAATAGCAAGTTCCACTAGGGAACTGGTATCTTCTGAATGTCTTATTTTATCTATAACCTCATTCCCTAAACAAACCTATTTTTGCCACAGAGAATGGCCACTGTGAATTCTTCACATGACCAAACCCCAACATTTGGTGCTTACCATCATCTGGTGGCTAAATAACATTTGGCACTACATCAGCCACATCAAGTGCCTCAGAGCTTTTTTAAAAATATATTTTTAATAGATTCTAATAGATTAAAATGAACTTAATTAAAACAAACCTGTTTATTGAGTGCCTAATATGGGCAAAGTTCAATGCTGGTCACTGTGGAGAATGCAAGGATGTACAAGAACTATATATCCCCGATTTTTTTTTTTTTTTTGCTGAGGCAAATGGGGTTAAGTGACTTGTCCAGAGTCACACAGCTACGTAGTATTAAATGTTTGAGGCCAGATTTGAACTCAGGTCCTCCTGACTTCAGGGCCAGCACTGTGCCACCTAGCTGCCCCTATCCCTGTTTTTATGAGTAAAAGATAAATGTCCCCTGCTCAGACAGTCTTTCCTTAAATTAGGTAAGGAAATACACAAAGCTTAAAAATATTAAGGATATGGCTTTGCTGTCAACCCTCTTGTAAAAGGCACAAACACTTGAGTGTTCCTGAAGTGACATATTAGATCTTGTGGCAGACAACCAAATGTACTTTCAATGGCCAAGCTTATTTTTAATCTCATTTTATCGCTGGTTGCATATATTCAATAAAGTGTCATTTGACACTACTTTTAAAAATCTAACTGAAAAAAAAGGTAACCAGATTATTTTACATTTGCTGTTATTAATTAGGAATGATCCAAACAACTGATATGCTTTGGAATGCTATGAAAAACTACACATTTAAAGATAACCTCATAAGGTGCTTACGAAACTTGACATTAATTACATTTGGTTTAGTACATGATCAAAAGGAATGACAAGAGAGATATCTGGTGCTTTGATGAATCAAAATCATTAAGGTAGATTGTTATATTACTGTTGATAGTTTGGTTATTGGGAGTCTAACACAGAAGAGAAAAGAGATCAAAGATTGGGAGGAAAGTAAGGTCTGGATGGACATGAAAGAACAAACACCACAGCTCATAAAGGGCACAGACAAAAGATCATTTCAAATTTCAAAGCTGGACATTCCATTATTTTGAGCTAGTGTTCCTGATGTAAATTTAACCCTTTAACCTTTTGGGAGCCCTGAAGTAAACTGTATCTCCCTTTGGGGGAAATTCCTGACTCTCAAACCCTGGGAGGGACACACCTTTTCCAGACAACACCCTTCCCCAGATAAGTAATCTCACTTAATTGGAGATCTTGGCCAGGGGCATAATCATGATCCTCTATTGAATTGGAGATTAGTCCCTCAAACTGCTCCCAGTTCAGGGGACCTGGGCAAACCTGATAAAACCTCAGAAGGCATTAATAAAAGTCCGAATCTTTGCCAAATTCTTAATCAGGAGCTTGGCCATTAAGAAAGCTGTCTTCTCAATTCTGAGATACACAGTTGTGTAGACACCTGTCAGATTAGCTAAGATGACAGAAAAAGATAATGACAAATGCTGGAGGGGATGTGGGAAAACTGGGACACATGCATTGCTGGTGGAATTGTGAACAGATCCAACCATTCTGGAGAGCAATATAGAACTATACTCAAAAAGTTAACAAACTGTTACTACTGGGCTTATATCCCAAAGAGATATTAAAGAAGGGAAAGGGACCTGTATGTGCAAAAATGTTTGTGGCAGCTCTTTTTGTAGTGTCTAGGAAGTAGAAATTTAATGGATGCCCATCAATTGGAGAATGGGTGAGTAAATTATGGTATATGAATGTTATAGAATATTATTGTTCTGTAAGAAATGACCAGCAGGATGAATACAAAGAGGCTTGGAGAGACTTACGTGAACTAATGCTAAGTAAAATGAGCAGGAGGACCATTAGATCATTATACACTTCAACAACAATATTATATGAGGATCAATTCTGATGGAAGTAGCTATCTTTGGCAATGAGAAGATCCAAATCGGTTTCGATTGATCAGTGATGAACAAAACTAGTTACACCCAGTGAAAGAACACTAGGAAATGAGTGTGGAGGACAACATAGCATTTACACTCTTTTTGTTGTTGTTTGCTTGCATTTTTGTTTTTCTTCCCAGGTTATTTTTATCTTCTTTCTAAAATCCAATTTTTCTTGTACAACAAGATAAATGTATAAATACACACACACACACACACACACACACTGTATTTAACATATAATTTAAAATGTTTAACATGTATGGGACTGCCTGCCATCTAGGGGAGAGGGTGAAGGGAAGAAAGGGAAAAGTTGTAACAGAAGTGTTTGTAAGGATCAATGTTGAAAAATTATCTATGCATATATTTTGTCAATAAAAATCTATAATAATATTTTTTTTAAAAGCTGTCTTCTTAGCCTACTGCTTAGCCTAGCAAATAGCTTCTGATTAGGAATTAACCCACCTTTGTTAATTTCTAATCAGAAGCTATTTGCCTTTCTAGACTTGGCCCACTGAAGATATTTTCTTCTCAGTGTAAACGCACCTTTGCTAATTCCTAAATAAGACCATGCCCACTAAGAAAGCTGTCTTCTTAACAAGCTACTTTCTTAGTGGAAACAAATCCCCTTTTGCCACAGACTTCAGGTTTGCGAATTCTTTCTTTGCAAGAGATCTGAAAAATCCACCAAAGGGGATCTCTTACCCTCAAATCTCGCACTTCCAAATCCAGATGACAAGCAGTCTTTAAGAGTACTTTAAGAACAACCTGGTTTCCATGTTACAAACACAAAATGACACTGTTCTGATCTCCTGAAAGCCATCATAAATTTTATTTCAAAATAATAAGGCAGAGGTAAAATGACTGCACCCAGATCTCTATTAGATGTATGAATGGAGGCAAAGCAATACAGCAGATAATCCAAAACACTAGCTAACAGAAAACTAATGTCTCTGAATTAGGAATATTTTCTTTAATTAGAGCAGTATAGCTGCCTTCCTATGTTATACTTAGACTAAGATTAGAGAAGAGGGAGAGGTAACAGCATGCTAAATATCAGAAACTAGCCAAACTGAGATTAAATCTTTGATATCCCAAATACCCATTCATTCCTTCATTCAAACAACACCTTTTTAACCAAGCACTAGCCAAGAAGACTAGTCTTTATGAACCGCTTCTGTTGCTTTACTTCCCCGCCTAAGAGAAATGATTATTAATAATCAATTATTAAGATTGGGATCCAGAAATGTTTCTCTTTTTACTTCCTCATTCAAAGACCAGACCTTATATATGTCATTAAGGCACTACTTCAGAAGGACAAGGCTAATAAATAAGATTGGATTAAATCTTCAAGAACATTTTTATCAATGCTAAACAGGACTCCACCCAGCTAGAACTTACTTCGGTTTAATATATGTAAAGAGAATCTAATCTAGGTGCATTCTAGCCCTAAAAAGCATTAGGCTTATGTCCAGGTAAATTCCAACCATATGGTAATTTGGTCTAACAGTTATGGTATAACAACCATATGGTAATTTAGAGAACTTCTTTCTGGCTATGTTCATGTGTAGGTACTTCTCTTGGTGTGATTCCTTCTCAATTAATGAAGTCCTGTGAAAGAATGCTTTGGGTATAGCATGGCTCCAAGAATACAGATCTCTATTTTTAGACCTCACTTCCACCTAAATGTTTGTTCTTTCAGTGTAAATGAAGAATATAAGAGGATGTGATTCCAGAAGTTACAAAGGTTCAAGAGAAAAGTAATAAGAGGCTTGGGAGTCCAGTCTATTATAGACTGGATTATGTTATATAACATAATTATATTAAAATATACAATTACATGTTATATGTAATTAAATTATATAATATACATTATATTATACAGTCCAGTATCAATGACTGATGTTGCCCAGTAACAGTTAAGCATTCAAGTCCAGTAGCCAAGTGTTTGGATGTGAATTTGGTGAGATCAGTTCTATGGAGAAAATGTATTAGGTCTGAACCCTCTCTTCCTAAAGAAAAAGGTAGTGGTATTCAAACAAAGATAGTAATGTCCATGGATTGAGAAGAAATGTTTGTATTTCTATCTTTACTAAAGATAGAAATTTAAAATAAATAATCCCTTTGTAAAGGTTAATTGATGTTCACTGGTTAAATGGAACTGAGATGCTAATCATTAGTAGTTAACAGTTGGAATATATTTTGAAAGGGGAGGAGCCACTGGCATTAAAGAAGAGGTTTTTTTTGTTTTGTTTTGTTTTTTTATTTAATAGCCTTTTATTTACAGGTTATATGCATGGGTAACTTTACAGCATTAACAATTGCCAAACCTCTTGTTCCAATTTTTCACCTCTTACCCCCCTGCCCCCTCCCCCAGACTGGCAGGATGACCAGTAGATGTTAAATATATTAAAATATAAATTATATACACAATAAGTATACATGACCAAACCGTTATTTTGCTGTACAAAAAGAATCAGACTCTGAAATATTGTACAATTAGCTTGTGAAGGAAATCAAAAATGCAGGTGGGCATAAATATAGGGATAGCGAGTTCAATGTAAAGGTTTTTAGTCATCACCCAGAGTTCTTTCTCTGGGCGTAGATGGTTCAGTTCATTACTGCTCCATTGGAAATGATTTGGTTGATCTCCTTGCTGAGGATGGCCAGGTCCATCAGAATTGGTCATCACATAGTATTGTTGTTGAAGTATATAATGATCTCCCGGTCCTGCTCATTTCACTCAGCATCAGTTCGTGTAAGTCTCTCCAGGCCTTTCTGAAATCATCCTGTTGGTCATTTCTTACAGAACAATAATATTCCATAATATTCATATACCACAATTTATTCAGCCATTCTCCAACTGATGGGCATCCATTCAGTTTCTAGTTTCTAGCCACTACAAAGAGGGCTGCCACAAACATTCATGCACATACAGGTCCCTTTCCCTTCTAAAGAAGAGATTTTAAAAAGTCCTCAGTATTAGGAAATTTTCCTCTATTCCCAACTCCCAAGTTTCCTCTTCTTAAGACTAATCAATCCCAGTTTATTCAACAGATCCTACCATGGCATAGTTTCTAATCAGTTTCCAGTTCCTTTTCCTAGCCTATCTGCTCTAGACCCACTATAGGTTGTTCAAATATATTTCAGAAATAATTTTATCAACAGGATAGTGGATTTTATTTTTAATTTTTAAAAACTTAGATAGGGGTTCTATCTCACACTCATTAAATTGGCAAAGATAACCAAAAAAGAAAAAAGCAAATGTCTTTAATCAATAATGTTTTCCTTCATTGTCACTTTTGTAGTATTCTTCCCAACTGTCCGATAATAACCCCTTTATGCCTTATAAGGGACACTAAAAACATGACTACAGACTTAGTCTATTTTCAAGTCAATATGGTTAAGCAATATTTTTAAGACTGATTCTATATTGAGCTAACACCTGCAAATTTTTCTCCAAATATTCTGGCTAACAATGGTCTCTGTACTGTGGCATATGGGAAAGCAACTGTGAAAAATGGTGAAAGCCAAACTATAGAATGGATTCTTTATATAAAGTATTATTCTTTAACATGGTGCCATGGATTGTATAAATCTTTCATGACCCAAATCCCAATCTTTATCTCTAATTTATTTTTTCCTTCTTTACTGGTTTAAAATCCTCTTGAATCTTCATTTTTTTCTTTCTTTTTATCTTGTATGTTTTTTCCTGAATACAAATCATTTTGTGCTTCTAAATTGTGAGAACTATTAGAGAAATGAAAGTAATGTATGAATAAAATAATTATTTGACCAATTAAAACATTGATTGATGTTTTGTATCCTCATACATAAAAAATAGTTAATCTTGTATAAAACAAAAGGAAAAGAGAAGATATAACTGAAGAAGGAAAAGTTCAAGGAGCCTCAAACCACTAAATTAAAATATGCTTGTATGTGGAAAAATTACTTCTGAACATTGTATATTCTTATGAGAAATGTATTATTTAACATTTGTCATATTTCATTTCCTATTCTGGGCAACATTCATAAATAAATGTTATTGAAATTACTATTACCTCAAGTCAATCCTCCTCAAAATACGTCCCATAAAAGACGAGAATACTTGACCTATTATTAACAGGACAATTCTCCATATTCTCTTAATCCATCTTGATAAAAAAGATGGCTTTCTATAATAAAGGCCATAGTCTTTTGTTTCCTCCCTTATCAAATCAAATCAACTAATCAATTCTACATACAGGTTTTGAACATGAGTATGCAAGGTACTTACACATAGGACTGCTGCCTCCCCACTTCAGGATCCAATAAATCCTCTCTTGGTGGATATGCTGAAGCAACTAGAACTCCCACAAAGCAGCCTTGTGCTGAGAAGAGCTCTCCACCCCCCCTGCTCACCTTTGGAGAAGCCAAGCACTATGTTCCTGTCCCTACTCCTCATAGGCCTTCTCAGGAATTAAAAAGGTTCAGACATATTTAATTGTGTATTAATTCACCTACTGTCTAGTTGAACAGATTTTTTTTCTCTTTTTCTCATAATCAGCCAATTTAGAAATAAACTTCATTTCAAAGAACTCTTCCCTTAGCTAAAAACTGCCTGCATTTTGCTAGGTGTTCTAGCAAATATAAAGCAATAGTAGACACGTTGCCTGTTTTCAAGGAGCTTACTAAGTACTTGGGAGAATAAACCATAAACTGAAGAGTGTTATAACAGATCTCAGAGGTCTGAATCCCAGAATGGCCACACCCCCTCGATGTGAAGAGCATTAGTGACAGTCTCCCAATGGATCCTAGTTGTACCCTATAGAATCTATCAGAAATCTAAGTCTTCTTTCACTTGACAGACTTTAAATAGTTGAAGACAACTCTTATTATTGTTAGAGGAGAAGCACTTAGGTACTACTATTTACTATTAAGTACTATAACTATTAACTATTAATAATTAATATTAACTATTACTAAAGTTCTATTTGCCTCAGTTTCCTTATTTGTAAAAATGAACTGGAGTAGGAAATGGCAAAATACTCCACCAGTATCTTTGCTAAGAAAACCTCAAATGGGGTCACAAAGATTATGACACAATTGAGAATGACTAAAGAACAAACTTCCTACATTAGTTGTCAATCAATAAACAAATACTAGATAGTAAGGATTTAAAGACAAAAATCAAACAGTCCTCAAATACCTTACAAGCAATTGTAGGGTACAGAAAAAGGAATAAGTGTTTATTAAATCCCTAATACATGCCAACCACTCTGCTGCACACTTTACAAATACAATCTCATTTGAAATTCACAACACTCTTATTAAGGAAATGCTATTATTATCCCCACTTTAAAACTGAGGAAACAGATAAATAGCACTGAAGTAATTGTTTCAGCTCACTATGCTAATAAGTGTCAGAGACTATAACTGAACTCTGTCTCCAGACCCAAAGTTCTTATGCTGCTATGCACTATGCTACCTAACTGCCTCCATTAATAGCCAATATGAACAATGTTCCACATCACTAATAGAGAAATGAAAATTAAAGAACACTGAAGTTGCATCTCAGAGATGAAGAAGAATCCCAACATATATACAATTTGTTTTGGAAAACAGGAAAGCACATATTATGCTTTTTTTCATATCATATAAATAAATATATACAAAATAAAGAAAATAAATTGGAGAGAAGGAGACACATTCTGAGTGGAAACAGGAAAGGTTTTATGGACAAAATATTGTTCTCTCTAAATTTTTAAAATAAGTTAAACATCTCTGGTTTCTTTAACTGAATCTTATAACATAGTTTCAAGTTCCTTCATGATCTTAGCCATCTTTCTTTTCTATAGGCATTTCAAATCCATTAAAGGTCCTTATAGAAAGAATCAAATACCATACTCTGCTTGTGGTCTGAGGGCAAAATACAGTTAGGACTATCACCTACATGGTTTGGACACTATCAATGCTATAAAAATGCAATTAATATAGTTTAAGTGCAATGCCACATTACACTTTTATTTTTATCTCAAGCACCCAGAAGTATCTGGCACATAGTAAGTACTTATTCAAACTGTGCTGACTATTGAATTTATGAAATACTTAAAATGCATTAATAATTATAGATAATATTTATTTAGCTTCTTAAAGTACATTACATACATTACATACATTTTCTCATTTGATCCTTCCAAAAAATCGAGGAACCAGGAAATATTATTTCCATTTTATAAATAAAAACATTTGCAAGAAAGGTTATTTGTCCAGGACTACAACCTCAGTGACTGGAATAGGATCTGTCCTCAAGTCTTCCTGACTCAAAGTTCAGCAATGTAGCCACTACATCATCTAGCTATTACTGCAAAAGAACATTGACTAGTATGTAGCAAATGCTTAGAAAAGTTTTTAAAAAATTTCCAAATCGAATTCCATCATAGCTTCAAGACCTACTTGAAGGTCATTCAAGGTTCAAATTTATTCTGATAATTTATTTTAGAATAAAGAATAATAATCTAACAATTCTACAGAGTTTCAAAATCAATTAATTTTGCAACAATAAGTGAGTTTTCAGAAAAAGAACAGTTCAAATGCTTCCTCCATAAATTCATATTTACTGACCATGAAAACACACTCATCTGACATACATGACATTAAATAAAGACAAATTATAAGCATTCACGTTAACTTGATGAGCATTAAGACTTCTACAAAGTTTCTCTTTAATCTTGGAAATCTTTTTACAATCATAAGAGAATTATGATGTTCCATTTTCCCTAAGTCATATAAAAGGTAAATCTATTAAAATTAGAGAATGAAAAGAAATTTGCAAGCCTATATTAAAGAGAAAATCTCTTTGAATCCAAGAAGATTCTTTTCATAAAAGAAATAACCCAGGAAACAAGGTATTCTAATTTTTTCTTTTTCCAAAGAGCTTTTTAAAAAGCTCCAAGATCTTCCCTTTCATTATTGTTTTTTTTTTTTTTTTAAAGTAACATCCTCTGACTTAGAATATTCAAGAAATGGTAGCATTCTGGTGAAGGATCCAATTAATATGGCTTAAAACTCATTTAAGAGCCTGTGGTTACCAAAAAAAAAAAAAAAAAAAATTAATAATAATAATAATAGCACTAAAGAAAAGGGAGGAGAAAGATTAAGTAACTAGGGATCTATTAAACACATACTATGGGCTAGGCAAAGTGCTAAACTCTTTAAAATTATCTCATTTGATCCTCACAACTGCAGTTTACATTGAAGAAACTGAGGCAAACAGAGTTTAAGTAATTTGCTTAGGATCACCAAACCAGTAAGTGTCTGAAGTTGGATATGAACTCTGGTCTTCATCAACAAGAAATATTCCCCAAAGCCCAAAAGAAAGCTCTTTCCTCTCTTTACCATTATTTTTCCAGAACAAGATGCTGCTTTTCTTTTCAATTGAAAATAGGGAAGTAAAAAAAAGGCAGAAATTCACTAATACTTGAATTTAAGAAAGCAAATGAATTATTTTTTGGCCCTTTCTGTAACTCATTCTGACAATGTTTATCCTATAGTTTAAAAAAAAATAAATTTTTCTTTTGTGCTATTAATAAATTTTTTCAACTTCAAAATTTCTGACTGATCACATGAAATTCTAAGTTTCATAAGCCTTGGTGGCTGTTATTAACATTGTCATTACTTGAGATTTCTAGTGAACTATCTGAATTCCTTAGTGAAGTGAGTTTTCACTGTTTGCCAAGTGGCATCTTTTTTTTTTTTTAATAAAAGCAATTTATAATACAAACAAAAATACTTTGAAAAAATCATCTTTTTTTTCTGGCATAGGCTGTGATGAGAATATTAAAACAGAAATAATAATCGTCTTTCCTAAGGTCACACAGCTGTGTCTAGTCAAATCCGTACCTAATTCACAACTTCCTATACTCTACTTAGTGTTTTATTTTCTTCAAAATGATGTAATTATTCTTTACATGAAAAGAAGAAAATCTCATTGTGGCCATGTCTATATGGGAGCTAATGGAATCATAAGGTAGAATAAGCATGGAGGGAAAAGAGAAGAAGGCCCAGAAAAAAAAAGGTCCCTCTTCCCCCAGAAGACTTTACAGACACTGATGCTTACTGGGCTTATCCTGACTGAAGAATGTGCAAAGGACACTGAGAAAAAGAAACAGGATGAGATCAGGGAACATTAATTTGTAGTAGATATCTAGTTCAGCATGACCTGTCAGCAACACTGGAATATGGTCAGAACAATCTCAGGTTGGGGAGAAAACAGTTGTAACCCAAAGTTGTAACCAAAAAGGGTCAAAAGAGCGAGGAATTCAAGAATACCAAGAAGATAGAAAAGAGAGAAGTGATGACTTAAGCAAGAACAGGGAGGAGGTTTGGGATCAAAAGGCAAAGGATATGAAAATAAAAGATTTTGATCAGATAGAAGGAATTTTATCTGACTACTTCCTGATGTAATAGTTTAACATCTACTATTATTTCTGCATATATGCCTCTTCTTGTAGAGTTAGGCTTTCTTGGATGTAGGATGGAATTTTCATAATAAACAATCAATCTCCTCTAAGTTCAGGCATTCCTAATTTGTAGGGATACTGGAAACTTTATGAAGTTTATGGAGCACTACTCTCTTGGAGTCCATAATGATGAGTTCTACAAACACAGAGTTCAACTAGGTAGAAGATCCCTTCTAAAAGCCTCCTGTGATTCAAGTTTAAACATTTTATTCAAGGTGATTTATATGTCAAAAAACAAAGTCAAAATCTGTGCTTTCATTTAATTCAATAAGTTGGTATTTGGTAAATACTGATGTTGCCAGGGGCCATAAGTAAATAAAAACATTTTCTTGTTCCAGTACCTTTCATATTTCTCAAAAAATGCCAAACAACTAACAAAAAAGAGAATAAACACTCTCTCTATATAAAAAACAAGCAATACAACACTTTTATCAACACAAGATTCTTATTTGACAAAATGATTTAATTACTTCAAATCTTTTCCTTTTTCTCTCTTCTCCCTCTCATTGTGGATGGAATGAAAGACATTCACAATTTTTAAGTATATCATATACTTCTAGTTGATCAACTAAAATCTACTAAGCACTCTATAGGCATATGGGGTATTACCAACGCAATGGAAAGAGTACCAAGCAAAAGATTCAAGCGAATTCCTTAACTTTTGGAAATTCAGTTGAGGAAACTGAGGCTCACTAAGGTTATCAATAATATAAGAATGTTGGACCGATTGAACTGCTCAGATCCCTGCCAGAGAAAGAACTATTGAAGCTTTCTCATACAGGAAGTTCAAAAACATATTGAGAATTCTTTTTCACTTAGTTACTAGCCACACTCAGAGGGCTTAATTAATTAATTACATAAAATCCTGGTAATTACAGCCTATAGCAACATCAATAGACAAAAGAACTTAGTCATAATCTTGTTGCATTCCAAGTAAGAATTCCTTCAGTTTAAATCATCATATTTCCTTCATAGGGGATTTGGGATCAAAAGACCTGGGTTTCTAAATTTGGTTCCATCATTCCCAATCTAGGTAATTCTCAATTTAGGTGAAAGCTGCTTAAAGGAGCATAGATTTCCTCATCTGCATCATGAGCAGACTAATAAGATCATCTCTATGCAGCCTTAGTCTCTGGGATCAAAATTATCAAGGGAGGTAAGAATCACATGAAAATGAAATTGGAAAATGTTTAACAAAAGAAATAAAAATACAACAAAGGTAATGTTAATTTGTGATTTTCTAAGTCATTATGCAACTTGTAGGGATATTTCCATTTGAGCTGGACACTACTGTCTGATCATATAGCACAGAAGTGACCATGGATTCCTTTCCTCAAACAATCATTGGTTAATTAATACGACAAACCCAATTGTTTTATGTTGGAATCCTAGTGTTAACTCAACTTGAAACAAGGTACTAAGTGGAACTGAGAACCAATGCTTGTGTTCACACTTGTACTCACTGGAGTCCACATGTTTGGGAGATTTCAGGATTTAGTATGAGATATCCAAATTCAGGATATTCCCCAGTGGGAATTCCCCCTGGGGGAAATTCCCCAGTTTCCAACATCAGTGTGTGGATGGCCACTGTTTTGTAAGCACCCTCAGGAGGTGAAATGGTCAAGCCTACTGTGCCTGGAAGCAAGGGATCCATAGGCTGGACAGGAACAGATTTCACCTCTCCAGGGGTGAAATCTCAGTAGTCTCTCCTGCATACAACTCTGTTTTTCCTAATTGCAATCCCCTTTTACCCTCCAATTGTCCTTTGGCGGATTGATTGTGTAATCTTCTTCCATCCGATTGCCTTTTGGCTAATTGATCATATCTTACTATTGAATTTCTGGGAAAAATTTGTGGGAAACTGGGGAATTTGTAGCTAATATCCCAGTCACTAACACAGATAGACAACCTGTGATTTATCAACCAGGAGAAGTAGTAGCATAAGGCTTATTGTTACATACCCCTAATAGACAATCTGATGATAGTTGCCCAGATTCTGACTTCAAGCAGCAGAGTCCAGGAATATTTTGGACTGCAGCTGTGACAGATGACCGACCTATGCTCACTATTTATGTGAATTCGGATATCTCATATTAAACCCTGAAATCTCCCAAAGTGTGAACTCCAGTGAGTACAGGTGTGAACACAAGCATTGTTTCTCAGTTCCACTTAGTACCTTGTTTCAAGTTAACACTAGGATTCCAACAGTTTATTTTAAATTTTTATTGTTGCTTTGGATTTAAAAAAAAAAAAAAAAAAAAAAAACAATTCTCCTTAAGTCTTATCCCCCTGATTCACCAACAGAATATTAGTATGCCCATTGTCTATCCCCTCCAGCAGTGACAATTTCTACTCTTTAATCATCTTTACCATTTTGAAGGAATGGGAACACTGGATGAAGCGCTTGACTTGGGGTGGAGTACCTGGTTCAACTCCTCCCTTAGACTTACTGCCTATGTGATTCTTAGCAGGACACTTCATTTTGAGCTTCAGTTTCCTAATCTATAAAATGTAGGTAATTAAAACCATGATAGGGTTGTTACAAAGCTCAAATAATTTAACATTTTATAAAGTGCTTTTCAACCTTTAAAGTACTATATGAATTTCAACAATTATTATGATGATGATGACTGAACTCTCATTTGTTTTAACTTGCAAGTCTTAAGATTCAATATTTTAGAAACTTTTTGGTTTTGTTTTGTTTTTCTTTTTAACTACACAACTAGTCCTGTACAGTTCTACTTAGTCTCAACTGGTTTTAAGAGTTGACCTATTCCCCTCCTCTGGAATACTTCCACTTCCAGACTTATGAATTTTCCTCCACTACGGGAACATAACTGCTTATGGTTTCTCACAAAAGCATACTGTGTTGCTTTTAGCATAGGCACTCTCAATAGTATCTATCATTAATTTTGTTGTCTGATGTTATCTTCCTTTATAAAAGTCAACAGATATGGTTTTTTTTTGTTATCCTTTTTTCCATTCTCAATTGCTTTACATAAGTTTTCTAGTACTTTTGTAGTCTTTCATATTTGTCATTTTTTATGCCTTACACATGCATGATAATCATTGCATAACTATGAGCAATGTCAGAATACTTTAGGAGGAAGAGGGAGAAGATTAGATTTATGCAGCTAGCATCTTGCGCTAGATTCTCCTCAGATGTTCCTATAGACCAAGGACTACAGTGAATTACTAAAGTGAATGGTGGCTGGTTATTCCAAGGAGTCAGATAAGGGAAAGAGACTGTTTAATTTAGATGAAATCAATCAATATTACAGAGAGAAGGGAATAAGTGAAAGACTGACTGAGAATGAACAGGTTTGGAATGATAAAGTTACCCATGGTCCTGGATCTCTTTCCCAATATATCAGTAATATGACAGTTTGGTTTGATCACAGCTAACTCTGTAGATCTAAAATTGTGACTTGTGCTAATCTAGAACCAACACAAAGAATGCACCAGAATTCACAAAGAAAAATAACTAAAGTTAAAAAGCCTGATCCATTTGAGAGATTTCTATCTAAACTGTATCCAGCTGAGTTTACTTCTTATTTCTCACTTCTAGAGAAGTAAACTCTTGGTAGTAATCATTTGACATGTAATGATCAACTTTTTTTTTCTTACCTTCTCACAAAGTAAATAATTCCTCTGCCTTTACTGAAAGAAGTCAATGCAACTTTTATCTTTTTTCACATGCTATATGTATAAGACTTTCTTCTTCAACCAGTATACTAATTCATTACATTCTACTGTATGGGATAATAATTTTCAAAAGTTCTCAAAAGCCGAGATGGTATCATAATTGTTTATCTAAGTCTGAAACTGTTTGATTAGTTTCAATTGATAGAAAACATAAGAGTCAGCCTCCAGGCCTGGGACACTAGGATCATGTCTACTTGTGATAGACACTGGCTATATGACCTGAAGTGAGTCACTTCACCTCTCCTTACACCAGGCACAATTTTATGTGTGTGTGTGTGTGTGTGTGTGTATATATATAAATATATATAAATCTATAATTACAAATAGGTTAGAACTATATATATATATATACATATATATATATATATATACACACATATATATATAAAATCTATAATTATAAATAGGCTAGAACTAGCTCCACCTGCACTGTTAAGGGGATATATCTTCATTTTGTTGTTCACTAAGCCTTAGATTATAACAGATCCAATCCTTATCTCTATCCTTCTATTGATAGTTTGGTAAATTTTCCAAGATGAAAAGGTTCAAAAAGTCAGTCTGTATAGCTGATTAAAGCAATAATTACAAGTTGTTATCTTAAAAACTAAGAAATCATTTATCCTCTTTTCTTCTCCCAAGACTCAGGGCTATATAAAATAATGTAGCTAATTCATGCCTCAATATTTTAGGGAATCTGTGCTCTGGTTGATGTGGGTAGTCTGTAAAGGAGTGCAAATCACAACCCACTTTTCATCCTGTGTGACTTTTGTCCATGTCCTTCCAAAAATGTTTTCCACAAGGGGGTCTAGCCAACTTAGAGGCCCTCCTTTACATTTCTTTAGATAAGCTCCTAAATTACATCAAATTTGTATGGTATACAAATTGGGTAAGGTAAAAGGTTTTCATTTATAAACGCAATAAAAAAGCAGCTTGCTATCTTCAATAACTTGGTTGCTTAGAGATTTTCTTTATTTTCCTTCATTTCATATACCAAAAAAAGCTTTGGACTTACTTAAGAATATTGAGTTCAGAGAAAACCCATCTGTCTGTTCATATGCTAAATTATTATAGGCAAACTATAATCATAGCAAGTTTCAGCATGTACTATACTGGTAAAGTAATTTTCCATGGCAGGATATTCATCACAGAACAGTCACTATGCCATTGATTCTTTAACAACTTCTTTGAGTCCTAACTTGAATGACTTCTGAATTTCTGTGGCACATAAGGTTATCATGTGCAAAAGTACCTGGTTTTTTTTTTAGAAACTATCTTTTCACTGCTAATATTTAACTCATAGCAAAGACATAATCCTACATCCCACCCTGGTTTAAAAATAATGTAATAGGGGCAGCTAGGTAGCGAAGTGGATAAAGCACCAGCCCTGAAGCACCAACCTCAGAAGGACCTGAGTTTAACACTTCCTGGCTGTGTGACCTTGAGCAAGTGAGCAAGTCACTTAACCACAACTGCCTCAGTAAAATAATAATAATAATAATAATAATAATGTAATAATTACAACTTTCAGCATGGTATACTGGGAAAGAGTACTGGCATCAGATTTAGAAGATCTGAATTCAAATTCCATTTATGATAGAACCAATCAATTGACCTCTATAAGCCTCAGTTTCTTTATCTGTAGTGAGAGGTTTAAAATGAATATCCTCTGAGTTCTTTCCTATGTCTAAATCTATGTTCCTATTATTAAAGTATAAGCCAATGAATTTCCTTCTCAATCACCCATTAATTTACTTTAGTCCCTTTTTTTTTAAAACAAGAAAAAAGAATGAACTTTAGGGGAAATGGTTTAGAGAATAAAAAAGATATATGAAAAATTCAAATATTCAAACTGTTAAGAAAGAAAAGTGCTAAAAGTGTCAAAATTTAAACAAAGGAGGGAAATTCCATAGTCCATAACTTGCACTAAAAACAAATTAAAATCTTCCTAAAACATAAATCCAATAGATTATGATTTCTCTATTTTTACAGACAATGAAGAATCTGAGGTTCAGGGAGATTAACATGCTTACCCACAATCAAAAAGATAATCAAAGCTGAGATCTAGGAAGCAAAGAAGTAAATCAAAATTTATCTTATCAAGCAAACACTAAAAAAATATTGAATTTTAAAGATCCAAAGATTTAAGTTGTTTTGAATGCAACAAAGATTTCTTAAGTAGTCACTGTATATGCAATATTACTTAGCCATAGGGATATGAAGGGAAAAAAAACAGTTCTTGACTTTGTGATAATTAGAAATTTTATATTGTTTGATGTTTGTTTGATTTTAGTTTGAAATCATATTATAATGATGGCACTCCAATAAGGAATCACTTAGGCTAAGTGGTCCCAAGGCCCATAGAAGTACAGGCAAAACAAAACAGTTTTACTCTCACAATTAACTCTATGCGAGATGGATTTAGACTTTGAGCTTTCTGATTAGATGAACTCCTGACCAGCAAGTGGATCTGCATGTATGTATATTCCCTAAGAACAGTGGTATGATTACTATATTATACACATCAATTAAGTAATATTTATTAAGCATCTATTGTGTGCTGGGCACTCTAATAAGAAATGGGGATTTTTAAAAAGAGGCAGAGAACAGTCCCTAACCTCAAGGAGTTCACAACCTCATGGAAGAGAAAACATGCAAACTACATACAAGGTAAACAGGTAATTAGTAAGATGGAGAAGGCACCAGAATTAAGAGCAAATGAGTAAGAGTTCCTGGAGAAGGGGGATCTTTGAGTGGAACTTAAAGGAAACAGTAAACAGAGCAGAAGAAGAAAAATGTTCCAAACATGGAAAATAACTAAAGAGAATGCCCATAGCTAGATGGTAGAGTATCTAGTTTGTGGCATAGCCAGCAGGCCAGTATTACTGAATCAGAGTACCTGTTAAGGAGGAAGAAAAAAGAAGATTGGGATGGTAGGAGGGGGTTAAGTTATGAAGGGCTTTGAATGTCAAAGACACTAGTTTTTATTAGTTCCTGGAAGCAACAAGAAATGACTGGAGGTTACTAAGGGGTAACAGGTTCAGATATGTATTTTAGGAAAATTACTTCAGAGGTTGGAGGATGTACTAAAGTAGTGGAAAGAATTAAGGAAGGCAGACTTACCAGCAGGCTATGTTAATAATTGATGCATGAGACAAGAACTACACTAGATTGTGTGGCAGTATCAGAGAAAAAGATGTGTATTCAAAATGCTGCAAAAGTGAAATCAGGAGGATTAGACAACAGCTTGGATATTGAGGAGAGATAATGAGGGATCAAAAATAAAACCTCAAGAACCAATGTTCTTTAAAGTATGAAAGAATAAAATGCTATTTGCTTTATATACTTCTCAGTGCTCACTTTTTTTTTTTTTTTTTTAATTTAATAGCCTTTTATTTACAGGATTTATACATGGGTAACTTTACAGCATTACCAATTGCCAAACCTCTTGTTCCAATTTTTCACCTCTTACCGCCCCCCCACCCCCTCCCCTAGATGGCAGGATGACCAGTGAGTGCTCACTTCTTAACATGCATGAAAATCCTGTGGAAATTTCTTTGAAAATCACTTTCAAAACCATATTCCCAGGTCCAAGGACAGTAAAATAAAAAATAATTCTGTTTTGATTTATTTCAGAATCTCGTCATCTATTCCATCACAGAACAAACCAAAGAAGAGAGACCGCTTCCTGGTAATGTCTTCATTACATAACCATTATTTTGCTTGAAAGTAAACTCATAGTTCACTTTATCACATATGTCAGAATCCAAGGTAATACCAAAAATAAAAATAAAACCCCTCTCAAATCATATGTAGACGTTTTTTCCAAATTATCTATCTCTCTTACTGTATTATTTCAAAAGAATCAAGGAAAAGCTCTATTTGAAGAATAGATATTATTTCACTCTAACTCCATTTAAGAATAACAAACTATCCCAAAGTAATGTTCCTTTTTTCATATACAAACACACACTCTACCTGATTTCTTCCCTGTTTCCAATAAAAGTTTCATGTAATGGCAGAAATGGAAGAACCCAAAATTTCTGGGGAAAGAAATCTGGTGCTTCCATACTTTATGTGCTTTCTGAGAGAACTATTAAGAAAAAGGGGAGGGGAGAGGCTAGGGAGAAAGAATGAAAAAACATGAAAGCAAATTGTGAGTATCAGAGATTTTAATAATTATAATAAGTATTGTTTAAAATCAATGTTTTATATGATTAATATAGAAATATGTTTAACATGATTATATATGTACAGTCTATATTGGATTGCTTGCTCTCTTGGAGTGGGGAAGAGAAGATACATTTGGAAGTCAAGATTTTACAAAAGTAAATGTTAAAAAAAAAAAAAAAAACTACCTTTACATATAATTGGAAAAAAATTACTGAGAGGTGAAAAAATATTTATTGTCTGATTAAAAATTTTTTAAAAATACCTGTGAAAGACTTAAGAACACATATCAAAGTACTGTCTAGCCACAACTCCAAAAGACCCATGATGAAACTCTTACTGACAAAAAAGGTGATAGACTTATATTGAGCAGATTGAGAGATATTTTGAACATGGTCCATATTTTTATATATTTTACTAAAACCACTTGGTATTGGCTAAAAAATAGATTAGTTGATCAATGGAATAAGTTAGGGTCACAAGACAAAATAGTCAACTATAGCAATCTAGTGTTTGACAGACCCAAAGATCCTAACTTCTGGGATAAGAATTCATTATTTGACAAAAATTGCTGGGATAACTGGAAATTAATATGGCAGAAATTAGATATGGACGCACACTTAACACCATATACCAAGATAAGATCAAAATGGGTCCATGATTTAGACATAAAGAACGAGATTATAAATAAATTAGAGGAACATAGGATAGTTTATCTCTTAGAATTATGCAGGAGGAAGAAATTTGTGACCAAAGATGAACTAGAGACCATTATTGATCACAAAATAGAAAATTTTGATTACATCAAATTAAAAAGCCTTTGTACAAACAAGATTAGAAGGGAAGCAACAAACTAAGAAAACATCTTCACAGTGAAAGGTTCTGATAAAGGGCTCATTTCCAAAATATATAGAGAAATGACTCTAATTTATAAGAAACCAAGCCATTCTCCAATTGATAAATGGTCAAAGGATATGAACAGACAATTTTCAGATGATGAAATTGAAACTATTTCCACTCATATGAAAGAGTGTTCCAAATCACTATTGATCAGAGAAATGCAAATTAAGACAACTCTGAGATACCACTATACACCTGTCAGATTGGCTAAGATGACAGGAAAAAATAATGATGGAATGTTGGAGGGAACACTGATGCATTATTGGTGGAGTTGTGAACGAATCCAACCATTCTGGAGAATAATCTGGAATTATGCCCAAAAAGTTATCAAATTGTGCATACCCTTTGATCCAGCAGTGCTACTACTGGGCTTATATCCCAAAGGGACACTAAAGAAGGGAAAGAGACCTGTATGTGCCAAAATGTTTGTGGCAGCCCTGTTTGTAGTGGCTAGAAACTGGAAAATGAATGCATGCCCATCAATTGGAGAATGGGTGGGTAAATTGTGGTATATGAATGTTATGGAATATTATTGTTCTGTAAGAAATGACCAGCAGGACGAATACAGAGAGGACTGGAGAAACTTACATGAACTGATGCTAAGTGAAATGAGCAGAACAAGGAGATCATTATATATTTCAACAACAATACTGTATGAGGATGTATTCTGATGGAAGTGGATTTCTTCGACAAAGAGAAGATCTAACTCAGTTTCAATTGATCAATGATGGACAGAAGCAGCTACACCCAAAGAAAGAACACTGGGAAATGAATGTAAACTGTTTGCATTTTTGTTTTTCTTCCCAGGTTATTTTTACCTTCTGAATCCAATTCTCCCTGTGCAACAAGAGAACTGTTCAGTTCTGCACACATATATTGTATCTAAAATATATTGTGACATATTTAAGATGTATAGGACTGCTTGCCATCTGGTGGAGAGGGTGGAGGGAGGGACGGAAGAGAAAAAAATCAGAACAGAAGTGAGTGTAAGAGATATTATTGTAAAAAATTACCCTGGCATGGGTTCTGTCAATAAAAAGTTATAATTTATATATATATATATGTATGTATATATGCTTTGCTTTACTATATATATTTGTTATAAAGGTTTGCTTGTTTTTTTCCCTTTTCAATGAGAGCAGAGGGCAGGAAAAAAAGAAAACAAGATTGTTATAAGCTAAAAAATTAAAATAAAATAATTTACTTTAAAATACTTTAAATATTTTGTTGCCATATTTGATGACATTTACTTAGGGAATACTGTTATTTTATTAAATTGAACATTTCTGCTGTGAAAGATAGTTTACACAACCTGTCTTAATTACTGATACCTGCATCACTCTCACTACTACATCTGATTACATGTACCTACTACCATTGTGCCAATTATTGCTAATTTATAAGTACTGATATCTTCCCACAAATTTGGGAAAAGGACATCTCTTAGTCTACCAAGTTAAAAGCCTAAATCATAAAGAGAGAAGCAAGAGATCAGAGATCTATTAGAATAGCAGGATATATCTAAAATATTTTATTTGCAGCAGCAGCAAGTCATCATGGGATACTGTATTATTTAGACATCCACAACAGAATGAAAGAAAATGGAATCAAAGGTGCTAAGATACAAAGTCATTTTACGAGATTACAAAAAAAAGTATTTCCAACACAAAAATAAGTCTTTTCTAGAAGGATGAAATATAGCGAAAAAAGAAAACTAAAGATTAAAACTTAAGGGTATATGGATGATGTATGACTACAATGGTGTTCTAAAGTAGAAATTTTCATTATCCCAGAAATCATTTGCATCAAAAATTTGCATCAAAGAAGGAAGAAAAAAACATGAATTAAATTCTTATCATTTACCAGGAATTATCTATATCCCTAGTGGTGCAAATATTTTAAAAGGGAAAGATAGCAGAGAGAAGAAAAGTAGTGGCCAGGGAAGGAGAGGTCACAGCAGGGAGTTGAGTTGGCAAAGTAGTCTGGTGTCCACAGCTATGTGTTTTTGTAGATTACAAAAAAACAGTGTTAATTTAATAAATTTTAGCTTTTACTTACATGGCATATTTATAAAAGGGATTGTCTGAATCCCTGGCTTTCTTAGGGAGGGAGGGAGAGAGAGAGAGAGGGAAGGATTGAGGCAGGAAGGAAGGATTGAGGCAGGAAGGAAGGATTGAGGCAGGCAGGCAGGCAGGCAGGCAGGCAGGAAGGAAGGAAGGAAGGAAGGAAGGAAGGAAGGAAGGAAGGAAGGAAGGAAGAAAGGAAAAAGAAAAGAAAAACTGAAAACTTAAGGCCCAGAAAGATTAATTGATTTTCCTAAGATCTCATCTGTGATAAGCATAAGAGCCCAGATTTTAACTTAGACTCTTTGGCTCTATGTCAAGTACCTTCTCTACCAAAGAGGTGATAGGTGAAGTCAGAGAATAGAAGAAATGTATCAAAAGAACCCAGAAAGAAGTAAACAAAAGAATCTAATGTAACATTTTCATCTAAAGAGTAGAAAGGAGAGCCAGAAAAAAAAAAATCAAGAGAGTAGAAAATCAGAAAGACAATATCATGGGAGCCAAAGGAAAGAGAATTTCAAGAAGAATGTAGAGAAGTTAAGGAAGATGAAACCTGAAAAAGGTCAATGGATTTGAGGACTAAACCACTTGACTACATATAAGCGTATATATATAAAAGTATAGTTTTTTTTAATTCAATAATCTACTTCAATAGTGATTTAAATAGTTTAAATCATGATTTGCACTTTAAAGAAAAGATATTATAGACAAAAGAAGCTCATGTGCATAGCTTATTCTCTTAAATATTCTTTTGAGTTACTATTGAGGATTACTTTGAAGATTAAGCATATGCTGAAAAAAACTGCCCACTGGCTTCAAAATCCTACTTACACAATTTGCCCATGCAACTAAAGTTCTTCCAAGTTTTTACCATCAATTGGAGGAATGAACATTAGAAATAATATTTAGTAAACTAGAAATTCTACTGTTGTTATTACATCAAAGGTGGATTTAAGTTGGATATTTGTAGTCAGAGGTGGTTCAACCCTCCTGTAGAATGAGAAATTGCCATAGGTTAATTCCATTACAGAATGATTAAGTAGTATGGAAATAAAGAAAATACTTGCTATGCATAAAGCACTGGAAATTTATTTATTTATTTACTTTTTTTTTTTAAATTAATGCTTTTTTAATTTACAAAACATATGCATGGGTAATTTTTCAACACTGACCCTTGCAAAGCCTTCTGTTCCAAATTATCCCCTCCTTCCCCCACCACCTCCCCTAGATGGCAGGTAATCCAATACATGTTAAATATGTTAAAATATATGTTAAATCCAATATATGTATACATTTATACAGTTATCTTGCTGCAAAAGAAAAATCATATCGAAGAAAAAAAACTGGGAAAGAAAACAAAATGAAAGCAAACAACATAAAAAGAGTGAGAATGCTATGTTGTGGTCCACATTCAGCTCCCACTGTCCTCTCTCTGGGGGGAAATGGCTCTCTTCATCACTGAACAACTGGAATTGATTTGAATCATCTCATCAGAATTGATCATCGTATAGTCTTATTGTTGTAGTGTATAATGATATCCTGGTTCTGCTCCTTTCACTTAGCATCAGCTCACGTAAGTCTCTGCAGACCTCTCTGAAACCATTCTGCTGGTCATTTCTTACAGAACAATAATATTCCATAACATTCATATACCATACCTTAGCCATTTTCCAATTGATGGGCATCCATTCAGTTTCCAGTTTCTAGCCACTACAAAAAGGGCTGCCACAAACATACTTGCACATGTGGGTCCTTTAAGATCTCTTTGGGATATAGGCCCAGTAGAAATACTACTGGGTCAAAGAGTATGCACAATTTGATGGCTTTTTGAGCATAGTTCCAAATTGCTCTCCAGAATGGTTGGATCCATTCACAATTCCACCAACAATGTATCAGTGTCCCAGTTTTCCCACATTCCCCCCCCAACATTCATCATTATCTTTTTCCTGTCATCTTACCCAATCTGAGAGGTGTGTAGAGAATGGCAATTTTTAAAACACCCAGTATTCTCTTTTAAATCTGAATTATAAGTTTGAATTAGAAGCAAATAAATTAAAAGTTAATCAACTGATAAAATAAAATCACTAAATTGCTATTCAAACATATCTCTATCTTCTACTTGCATGGCTGATTTCTGAAGTCATGTTAAAATAATATATAATAAAATAATAGTAATAACAACAATAAAAATAGATTCTATTTATAAAGTGAAAATTATTTGTGCCAGGCACTGTGCTAAGCATTTTACAAATATTATCTCAGGGATAGCAAAGTGGCATAATGGATAGAGAACTAGACCCACAATTAGGAAGACCTGGGTTCAAATCCAGTCTCAAACACTTACTAGCTATGCGGCCCTGAGGAAATCATTTAACCCTGACTGCCTCCAAAAAAAAAAAAACTAGATTATCTCATTTGATGCTCAATAACCCTGGGAAATAGGTGCTGTTATTATTCTCATTTTACAAATGACAAAACTGGGGCAAACAAATAAAGGTTAAGTCACCTGTCCAAAGCCAAATAGCTAGTAAGTATCTAAGACCATATTTGAACTGGTCTTCCTAACTCTGGCCTTCTATCCACTGAGCCACTTAACTGCCTAATTTGTACTTGCATAACCCCAAGGAGATACTAAAGAAGGGAAAGGGACCTGTATGTGCCAAAATGTTTGTGGCAGCCCTGTTTGTAGTGGCTAGAAACTGGAAAATGAATGGATGCCCATCAATTGGAGAATGGTTGGGTAAATTGTGGTATATGAATGTTATGGAATATTATTGTTCTGTAAGAAATGACCAGCAGGATGAATACAGAGAGGCTTGGAGAGATTTACATGAACTGATGCTAAGTGAAATGAGCAGAACCAAGAGATCATTATATACGTCAACAACGATACTGTATGAAGATGTACTCTGATGGAAATGGATTTCTTTGACAAAGAGACCTAATTCAGTTTCAATTGATCAATGATGGACAGAAGCAGCTACACCCAAAGCAAAAAACACTGGGAAATGAATGTAAACTGTTTGCATTTTTGTTTTTCTTCCCGGGTTATTTTTACCTTCTGAATCCAATTCTCCCTGTGCAACAAGAAAACTGTTTGGTTCTGCACACATATATTGTATCTAGGATATACTACAATATATTCAACATATATAGGACTGCTTACCATCTAGGGGAGGGGGTGGAGGGTGGGAGGGAAAAATCGGAACAGAAGTGAGTGCAAGGGATAATGTTGTTAAAAAAAAAAATTACCCTGGCATGGGTTCTGTCAATAAAAAGTTATTACAATAAAAAAAAAAATTGTACTTGCATAACTAATTTTTGAGTCAACTGTTAGATTCTCATTTGTTACATTTGGCTCAGTGTTATATACACTGTCATGATCTTTTTCCAATCCTACCTATTCATTCAATGTATTACCTTTGGGTCATTTGCTAGATTTACTAAGCATAGCACCTTTGCTTTTATCCACATCACTGATTAAAATATTAAATATTAAAGGGCCCAGGCCCCCAGAATTGGGGAGCAATTTATTGAAGATCAAATTCTCAACAATAACCAATTAATGCTTATCCTTTAGGTCCACAGTCTTAAGATTAACTCTATATCAATAAAATGGTTTTATGATCTAGCTAATACTTTTCTATCTTATTTTTCAAGAATAATATGAATAATTATTCTACCAGTCAAGTAACTCAATGATATGAACTAGTCAACTACTTCTGGAAAATATTTTTTTAATTCTGTGAGAAAAGTCATTGTACTCTTCATATCTTTTGACTTTGAGAGATGCCACATCTGGACACCTACCTAAAGGACACTAAAGACAAAAACAAATGCTCTATATAAATCAAAGTATTTACATCAGCAGGTTTTGTGGAAGAAAGAAAGTAGATAGAGAATGAATGACCATCAACTGAGGAATGACTGAACAATGGTATATGAATATTGAATTGTAAGAACAACAAGGATAGCAAATTCAGAGTAACAAGGAAAGACCTGCATGAACTAATACAGAATGATGAAATATAAACAGGAAAACAATGTTTATTTACAATTATTATGAAAATGTAAATGGAAAGAACAGTAAACAAATATCAATGTTGAAATAACAACCAATAGTGTAGAAAAATGGTCAATGTTTTTAAAATATAATAAATGATAAAAATGCCTAAATGCCCATAGCTGAAGAGATTTAAAAGACTATGGAGATGGTTTAATGTGATTGTTGGTTAGTTTTGGGTCGAATGTTTCTCAATTTAAGAGGCTAGTCTTGCTAGAAGAGGGAATCTGAGTAGAATATCAGATGACTTGAGATGTGAAAAGAAAAAGCACCAATAAACTTAAGAAATGAGGTTAACAGGGCACAACTTATTCCACTGCCTCCTCTTCTAGATCTTCACTAACCATCCACTTAGTAATAACCTCAAGAATTTTGCCAGGAATAGAAGTCAAACTCACCATCCTAGTGCTTCTAGAATCCATTCTCTTCCCTTTGTTGAGAGCTGTGAAAACATATTCCCTTTTCCATTTCTTTGGTACTTTTTCCATTCTCCATTATCTTTCAGAGATCACTGACAGTGGTGGAATGGTGGAACAATCACATCTGCCAATTCTTTCAGTACTCTGGTATGTCGTAGTTCCTTTAGGCCTGGTGACTTGAACTCAACAAGACCTGCTAGATATTCTCTTACTATCACCCTACTTATCTTGTGCATCATGTCCTTACTGGTCATTTTTGTTCTGTCCTTTCCATTCCAAAGATCTTTCTCCTTGGCAGAGAAAACAGAAGCAAAGTAAAAGTTGAATTCTTCTGACTTTATGCCATTGAACAGTATCATTTTCCCACCTACCCTCAGTCCTATTTTTTCCTTCATTATTCATCTTTCCCAAAAATAACTTTTTTAAAAAAGAAACTTCTTTGATATCCTTATGGTTTTTATTAGCCTCAATTGATTCTGAGTGTTATCATTCCTGACACTATTCTTCAGGACCATTATGAATTCTCTGTTCAAAACGTACACAAACTGCTTCATAAATAAAGAACTATATAAATCTGATCTATTATTATCCTCAGTTACCTTGCCCTTGCTTCCATCTTCTCAATGTCTTCTTTAGATCTAAGTTGGTTGCTGAGTTCCTTGAACATCCATACAGATTCTTTAGAGTTTAGAGTTTAGACAATGTCACCGAAACTTCCTCTTCAGAACTGTTTTTCTTTGTTTCTTCAAGATTCTTGAGAACTTCCCATCCCTCCTGGGTCAACCTCCACTATAGAATTTTAAGCCACAGGATCATATCAATCATTTCTTTGAAACCTTTGAATTATGCTCTCCAAAAGTCTCCCCATAAAAAAACTTAGTGTGCATACAAAACAAGTAGATTTACTCTCTCATTTTATAAGAAACTCTAAAAAAAAAATCATCTCTCTCCATCCTAAAATTCTCATTATTTATATTTTGGCATATAATTAAGGCAAATCAGATATATATAATAACTGCCTTATTTGCTCATTTTTTGAAGGATAAAATATCATAAAGCCAAGGAAATAAAATTTTAACTTGTCTGCTTTTTGATAGAAAGAAAACTCTAAGATGTCTGAATAACCAAAATCCTCCATCATGATTAATATCATTGTAGGCTCATAATCTATTTCCCAAACTCCTAATCTAGTTCCTCTTTCTGTCCTGGTAATCTATAGTATATTCCAATGACAGCATATCTATGTAGTTTTTATATACTTTACACACACACAGACATTTATATATTTTGTGACTTTTTTTCATTGAACTTTTTCTTTCTTGCTTGAAAACAAAAAGAAATCACTCAGGGGAAAAAATCCTCATTTGACAAGAATTGTTAGGACAACTAAAAAGTACTGCCCAAAGTAGGTTTAGGCCAACATCTTACGCACAGACAGATACAGACACACAGACACAGACACAGACACACACACACACACACACACACACACACACACACACACACATACACACACAAACACACCACAATGACTGTGAAACCTGAATATCCATAAGCAAATCAGAAGAGAACCAAATCAGATACCATCCACAACTATTGTAAAAGGGAGAATTCTTAATCAAACAAGGAAAAGAGGAGAAAACATAACAAAATAAATAACTACATGTGTAATCATTTTGGGAAGGGGGAAATAGTCATTGACTCCATTGGGAGGGAGGGGAAGAAAGAGGATGGAAGGGGGAAGGAAGAGGAGGGAAGGGAAGGAAAAGGAAGAGGAGGAGGAGAAGAAGAGTGAGGAGAGAGGAAGAAGATGGAAAATTATGTGCAATATCCACATGGACAAAATTAATTGGACATTTCAGAATTTAAAATACAAAGAGATCAATGAAAAGATACTTTTTACTTAATATTATCCAAAATTGTTTTAGGATATCAAGTGGAAGAAATATGGTCATTTAAAAGCTTTGTGTTACCCAAAGGAGGTGAATAATATAAAAGAAAAAGGAAGGCATCTTTTATCTTTCTTAGAACTTATACTCTTTTTTTCCTTTTGAGAGCTTAAGATAGAATAATAATGAGTTTGGCTTAGAGAAACTAAATACTGTTAGGAATGCCAACTCAATCAGAAATAAAACTTTTTTTTAAAATCATTTATAAAGAAAAGATGATACTAAGGAGAATATATTCACAAAAGTAGAAATATATGTTACTAAACACTGCTAGCAAGCAGGTACAATTGTTTTGTGACTAACAAAATCTGCAGAGAAGGGACAGGAACTTCACTTGAACTCTCCCAAATTCCCCTCCACACAACTTCCAAGTAATGCTTCAAATCAAATTCTAGAAGAATAAAAGGTCCAGGTGAAACAATTTTCCAGCTCAAGAACATAAATGAGGTAATTAGGAAAGGTCTGCACTGAAAGTTAGCACTGAGACAATGCCAGCAACAAATCTTGGTGGCACCTGCATGAGTGGCACCAGCAACTTCAGTCTCTCAGCCCACAGATGGTAAGGGGATTGGATAAGTCTTCAGAAAGAGGTTATAGGGAATCCTGTGCAGGCACAGGGCTAAAGATCCTGTTAAATAGCCAGATACAGTTCCGAGTCATAGTCCCAATGCAAAGGGAAGCACTAATTCTTTCAATCAAAAGTTTGCAAAGCAGAAAAAATAGTTAAGGAAAACAATTTGGCAGAAACAGAAATTGGATAGATCAATATTTTATACCACATACCAAATAAGGTTAAAATGGATCTGATTTAGAGAGAAAGCAAATTAGGAGAGAACAGAAAATTTACCTGTCAGATCTATAAACAAAAGAAGGATTTATGACCAAACATGAGAAAGAAAGCATTATGGAATGTAAAATGGATAATTATGATTACATTAAATTAAAAAGGTTTTGTTGTTGTAAGAACAAAACCAATTGTGTGAAGATTAGAAGGAAAGCAAGAAACTGTGGAAGAAATTTTATAGTAAGTTTTTCTAATAAAGTTCTCATTTTTCAAATATATAGAAAACTGAGTCAAATAGATAATTTTACAAGTCATTCCTCAATTGATAAATGGTAAAGGATATGAACAAGTAATTTTCAGAAGAAGAACAATCTTGGGGCAGCTAGATGGCACAGTGGAAAGAATACCAGATCTGGAATCTGGAGGACCTGTGGGAATGGAGAGATAAGATGGAAGAACTTACAGGAATGTATGGATTCTTTTTCTGTATTTTATTTTTTATTATTTCTATGTCTCTGTGACCTACATAAATACGGTGTGTGCAAGCCAATATTTACTTAAAACTTTAGATTTATTTAACCAGAAATGATGACATTTATCCTTGTTCAATGTTATCAATATTTAGACTATTAGTTTAAATGATGTCAGCTCAGTAATCTGAAGTTTGAAGTCTAACTGATGATTCCTCTCAGAACCAGGGGAACAAAGCATTCCGTTCTAATCTGCCTTTGGCACCAATGTTTAACATTCAATTATAGGAGAGGGAACCTATTTCTCAATGCTCCCCAACTTATGATGTAATCCTTTATAACAGAACCTATAAAAGCTGTATATCTTTACTAACTCTCTAGCTCTCCTATGGCGAACTTTCTCTTTCTTATCTCGTGATGGGATGGCTCATCCTCTGGAGGTTTCAATAAACAACTTTCCTGTTTTCTACTGAGTGATCTCTGCATAGTCATTTTGGGTAAGGGTCTTCTACATCTCTCACAGACCTAAGTTAAAAATCTAACCTTATTAACTGTATGACCCTAGACAAGTCTTCTCCCCCCTCCCCCCCAAAAAATTCTCCAATTATTGATTAGAGAAATGTAAATTAAAACAACTCTGAGATACCAAATATAAGATAGCAGATTAGCTAACATAACAGAAAAAGATAAATTATAAATATTAGTGGGGATGTAGCAAAATTGAGACACTAGTGTACTGTGGTAGGATAGTGAACTAATCTAAACCATTCTGTAGAATAGTTTGGGTGTAGAACTACACCCAAATGCTTTAAAACCCAGCAATGATACTACAAGATCTATATCCCAAAAATATTGGGAAAGAACAAAAGAGAAAAAGAGCTATATGTACAAAAATATTTATAGCAACTCTTTTTGTGGTAGCAAAGAATTGGAAATTGTGAGGATGCCTATTAATTGGAGAATGACTGAACAAGTTGTTGCTTATGATTGTGACAGAATACTTTATGCTTTAAGAAATAAGGAGCAGAATGCTTTCAAAAGAAACAAAAAAAAACCCTTAGACTTATACATACTGCAAAGTAAAATAAGCACAGCCAGAAGAATGTAGATACTAACAACATTATAAGATGATCAAATATGAATGACTTGGCTCTTCTCAGCAAAACAATGATGCAAGACAATTCTGAAGGATTTAGAATGAAAAATATTATCCACCTCCAGAGAAAGAATTGATGGAATTTGAGTATAGATCATAGCCTACTTTTTTTTTAAGTTCAGTTTTCATTATTTTTTTTTAAATTGTAACTTTTTATTGACAGAACCCATTTTTTACAACATTATCCCTTGCACTCACTTCTGTACCGACTTTTTCCCTCTCTCTCTCCTCTCCCTCCCCCAGATGGCAAGTAGTCCTATATATGTTAAATATGTCACAGTATAACCTAGATACAATACATGTGTGCAGAACCAAACAGTTCTCTTGTTGCACAGGAAGAATTGGATTCAGAAAGTAAAAATAACCTGGGAAGAAAAACAAAAATACAGCCTACTTTTTTTAAACTTCCTTTAATTTTTCTTGGTATTTTCTTTTTTTGTTCTGTTTTCTTTTGCAACACTGCTAATGCTTCGTATGATTACAAATTGCTTTCCTTTTCTAGGTGGGCAGGAGAAAGAAAGAAGGAAAAATTTGGATCTCAAAAAAAAGTTTTTTTAATGCTTTTTATTTACAAGATATATGCATGGGTAATTTTTCAGCATTGACAATTGCAAAAACCTTTTGTTTCCATTTTTCCCCTCCTTCCACCCCCTCCCCCAGATGGCAGGTTGACCAATACATGTTAAACATGTGAAAGTGTATGTTAAATACAATATATGTATACATGTCCATATAGTTATTTTGCTGTACAAAAAAAATCAGACTTTGAAGAAGTGTACAATTAATCTTTGAAGGAAATCAAAAATGCAGGCAGACAAAAATAGAGGGATTGGGAATTCTATGTAGTGGTTCACATTCATTTCTCAGAGTTCTTTCACTGGTGTAGCTGGTTCAATTCATTACTGCTCTATTGGAACTGATTTGGTTCATCTCATTGTTGAAGAGGGCCACGTTCATCAGAATTGATCATCATATAGTATTGTTGTATAATGATCTCCTGTGGACCTCAAAATTAAAAAAAATAATAAAATTCTTCCTCTTAACAAAAGTAGCTTTTCAAATTTTAAGAATTACCATTTTCAAAACATATGATCTCTATTTTGGGATATGATTCACATGACATGAAATATTATATATGACTTTCTCTGGAAGTGGATAGCTCTTTCTTCATAGGTACAGTATAGTTGATTTGAGTATTTATCAGAATAACTTGGCTGTTCACAATTATTCTTCAAACAATATTGCTGTTACCATACACAGTTCTGCTCACTTCACTTTTCATTATTTCATGCAACTATGAACTAATTCTCAAATAAAATTAGAATTCTGAGATGATAATGAGAATGGAATGTAAAAGCTTGTGCAAAGGCATCAAAGTAGAAGCTAGAATGTAAAGATAGGGAGGAAAGAATCTAGTTTGGAGGCGATATATGTTCAAAAAAGGGAATAATGTGCAATATTTCTGGAAAGTAGGCAATCAAATAAGTATTTATTAAATACCTTGCTATGGCCAGACACTGTGCTAAACTTTAAGGATACAAAGAAAAGCAAAAGACAAGGAGATCACAATAAGGGGTGGGATGGGAAGATGGAAAGAGGAGAAAGGACATGCAAAAAACTATGTACAAGCTATATACAGGATAGATTAAGGATAATCAAAAGAAGGAAGATATGGTATTAGAAGAGATTAGAAAAAGTTTCCAGTCAATGGGATTTTATTCAGGACCTTCAGGAAGCTAGTGTCACTGGGGTTTTGAATACCAAAATGGAGCAATGGATCAATTCAAGATATCAGACTCTTAATTAATTTTCCATTCATCTATGAAAGTGATCTTCCTAAGATACATGTCTTAACATGGCATTCCCCCCTATTTAGTAAACTTCAGTGATCAAAGGGATCAAAGAAAAATTCATTTTGGTATTCTTTATCACCTGGTCCTCTCCTACCTTTCCAGTCTTCTTACATTTAAATACTGTGTACCTCAAACCATGTCCCAAGGATCTTGCAATCCAGTGACACTGGCCTCCTGATGGTGTTGAATAAAATCCCATTGACTGGAAACTTTTTCTAATCTCTAATACCATATCTTCCTTCTTTTGATTACCCTTAATCTATCCTGTATATAGCTAGGTTGTACATAGTTTTTTGCATTTTCTTTCTTCTCTTTCCATCCTCCCACTCCACCCCTTATTATGTCAACTTTAATGTTAAAAGGAGAGAAAAAATAATAATAATTAAACTGATTAAAATAACATAAGACTTGTTTATGGTTATATAACATAAATTTTAAAACATGACCATTATTATTAATTGTTTAGGCACTTTAAATAGAACCAAATTAATAAGGATTTGTCAAAATTGTTGCCAGTTCTCTAAAATAATTCGATCATAATTATTAATTAGCTTCAAAAAAAATATGGGAAGAAATGTCTGGTCCAAGAGGAAATGACAAAACCAAATGAAGAAAAAACAAATGAACCTAGTCATAGACCAGAAAAGTGAGATAAATCATATCTATTTTCAGCCCTTTGTATTATTTATCATGACCTTATCCTCCTAACCAGACAAATTAGTAATCTTGTAACAAATCAGGTAACAGTAGTTATATATGTTGTTAGGGAATTGAATCATGGGGGAATAGAAAAAGTGCTGAAAGACTCCTGTAATACTTGTACCTGTCAAGAGAGAGTTGAAAGTGAAGCTCAAAAAGGGAAAAATATTCTCTCCTTTGGCCTCTTCTCTTGGAATGTAGGACTTAGCAGCCAAGCTTTTCTTCTCTTTCAAAATGCTTCCTTCCTTGGGGATTTAAATACCCAAACCTATTCTATCCTCTGCAATGATTCATGTTCTAAACTACCTTGATAATTTATCACTAGTGTGTGACCAAGTTTCCTCAAACTATGAGAACACTTCTCCATTTCATTCCAATTCCTAAAACTTAATCCAAAGTCTATAATTGAAAGTGATTAATTAAGCAGCTTATCACCTATTTTAAGTGGGAGTGTGACTTGATTACTTTAATCAACCTCATTTCTAAACTTGCATCACTTCTGGTGTGTATGTCAGGATTGGAAAAATGCTATAGCTTACTACTTAGGCCTACCATGTAGTTCTCTATGACATCTGGTCATTCACAATTTCAATTCTTTACAGAGGATATAGCTAGGAGAGTTATAGGGACTTGCAATTTCCTAAATGCAATACAACCCACTATTTTCCTCTTGTTCAATTCAGGGCTCAACTCACTATCTGTCTCAAACATATAAACAAAATTCATATATTAATACAATGGATTACCCTTCTAACAACATTACTCTTTTGGTGTTCTTTGTTAAATAAACTGTTAAATATTGCTTTCAGTCATTATGAATCTCACTGAGAAGCCCCTATTATGCTCAAGAGCTTGGTCCAGTCAGAACAGGAGAATCTAGAGATACTGTTAAAGATAATTTCTGAGAACTTTTATAGAAAATTATAATAATCAAAATCAATATCTTTTCCTTTCTCCTATTTTTTATTTTTCCCACATCAATGAATTTTTCATAATTCAGATAAAAGCTGCTGCAATTCCACATGCCAAGCGATGCATCATCAGTGCTTCTTCTACTGTTATTGGTTTGTATATTTGCTGTAATAAATATAGTGGTCTTGACTACAGATAAACAGTTGTTTCTAAGAGAGACACATTGATAACTGGTCTAGAACCAAAAAGTGATTACCTAATGAGCAATTTAATTTATTAAATTAAGTTTTAAATTTAAGTTTTCAATTAATGGCTAGATGAAACTTTACAGTAGAATGGAAGGGACAGAATAAAAAGAGAATGACCAAAATGTTGCAACAGTTCAGGGAAAAGGTGGCAATCTGAACTACCAAATCCAGAATTGGAAAATTGGAAATTAAATATATTTGGAAATTGAAAAATAAGAATGCAAATGTCATTTCAAAGGAATACTAAATAGGAATTGGTGCCTGAGCAGTCAAAAAGGGTCAAAGACAGAAGTTCCAAATTTAAATGCCTGAAAATGATAATACCACTGACAGAAATATAGAAAATGAGAAGACATGACTTGGAGGAGAATGTCAAAATATATTATAAGACTATTGACCCTGAGGTAATGATGTGTTTGCCAAAGTCAAAATGTTCTTAAGGTGGTTTAAGGAAGACAGCTTGGATGAAAAGACAGGAATGATATTCTACATTTAATAGTTATCTATACATTAAAGCTACAAGACAGGCTCTCCACCACAGAAAAAAGAAGAGCAGAAGGCCAAGGATTGAATCTTTAGAAAAATTCAGTTATAGTAAACAATACATTAGAAAGTCACATTTAAAGAGCTATTTCTCAACTGATTAAATGGTCAAAGATATGAATAGGTAGTTTTCAAACAAAGTAATCAAAGTGAAGGAGGATTCTGGGAAGATGGCAGAATAGGTCAGTATATTTCAAGCTCTCCCAAATTCCCCCACAAACAGAACAAATTTACACTTCAAGGAAAACACAGAGTAAGGAAAAATCAAGAATACTTGGGACAGAACAGGTATGCTCCTGATCTAAAGAAAGATCCCAGGCAAGAAGATTAATCAGCATGAAGCGTAAATACCTCAGGCTAGCTCTTCAGAAACTTAAGTTGGGAACCCTGGAGGCAGTTGGGCTTTGCTGGCCTTAGCAGGAATCACAGAAACTTTCACCTCCTGAACCATGTGGAATTGGGCAGGTCTGAGCCTAAGAAGCTCGAGAAAACCCTGCTTGATTAGGAATGCCAGGCCCAGCTGTGCTACAGAGATGCAGCCCTGGGCAGAAAGAAAGCAGGACACCTGGCTAAGTACAGAAGGAGGGGGGCAAGGCCACTGCTGGCTGCAGTCACTTGCAGGAGAGTGCAGTTTTGGTTTGGGGTTCCAAGTCAGAGAGGGGAGCTGAAGTGAAGCTAGAGACATCCTCCTCCCACCCCACAATTAGAGAGAGGCTTTAGATTAACATTTCTCATTTAAAAAAAAAAAAAAAATGAACTGGCAAAGAAGGAATCCAATCATAGAAACTTACTATGGGAACAGGGAAGAGTGGGGTTCATCTTCAAAAGAGGATACTGCAGTTAAAAAAAAAAAAAAAAAAAAAAAGCTTCTTCTATCCCAAAGAGTAATGTTAAATGGCTTCCTGCCCAGAAAGAATTTATAGAAGAACTCAAGAGAGAATTTAAAAATGAAATGGAAGACATTGAAGGAAAAAAACATCCAAAAAGTCCCAAAAAGATTATGGAGAAAAAATTAACAAGTAGAAAAGGAGATACAGAGTCTCAAAAACCAAAAAAACTGTTTGAAAATTAGAAATGAGCAAGGGGAAGCCAGTGAAGCTATAAGAGACCAAGAAATAACAACAACAACAACAAAATAATAATAATAATAATAATAAAATAATGAAAAAACTGAACAAAATATGAAACATAAGAAAAAAAAAATCAGATCTGGAGAACAGATCAAGAAGAGAAAATGTAAAAATAATTGGACTACCTGAAAACTAACCAAAAAAAGAACTTTGACACAATAATGCAAGAAATAATCCAAGAAAATTGTCCTCAAGTGATAAAGCATAAGGAGAATGTAGAAATATAAAAAATCTCAATCACCACCTCAAAAGAGTCCTTTGTGGAAAACACATTGGAATATTACTGCCAAATTTTGAAACCCGCAAATCAAAAAGAAAATTTTGCAAGAAACAAGGAAAAGACAATGCAGATACACTGGAGCTACAATTAGAATTGTACTAATTAGCAGCAACCACATTAAAAGACCACAGGTCCTGGAATCTTACACCTTGGCAATCAAAAAAACTAGGCCTATGGCCAAAAATATCATATCCAGCAAAATTATCCTTAGTACTGAATAAAAAAAATGGATATTCAATGAATTTGCAGATTTTCAAGATTTTCCATCAACTAAAACCAAACTCAGTAGAAAATTTAATATATAAAAGCCAATATCAAAGCTCAATTTCAAGGAACTTAACATAGACAAATTGTTATATTTTTTACATGGAAATGTATACCATGTATTTAAGAATGACATCAGCAAGAGGGTACTCAAAAGAAAGATTGAGGCAGAGATAAGATAAAAATAGTAATTATGTTATACAAATGAGGTACAGAGGAAGAATAAGACACAGAGATATTAGAAGGGGGAAGAAGGCTTGTAGTTCTGAAAACTTAAATCAGGAATGCGTTAAACTGGCTAATATAGAAAAGGAAAATAACAAATATTGCAAGGGATATGGAAAAACTGGGAATTTTTAGTGGAGTAACGAACTAGTCCAGTTACTTTGGAGAACAATTTGGAAACATTTCATAACCCAAAGGATCATGAAACTACATATATCCTTTGACTAAACAAAACCACTACAAGGTCTGTATACTAAAGAGACCAAAAACAAAAAGCAAAAGGATCTACATATATGAAAATATTTATAGTAGCTCATTTTGTGGTGGCAAAGAAATAGAAATTGAGGATTTGCTCATCAACTGGGAAATGGCTGGTATAGGATTGTGATGGAATACTATTATGCTATAAGAAATAACAAGCAGAATGCTGTCAGAAAAACCTAGAAAAACTTACATGAACTGGTGAAAAATGCAATGAGCAAAATCAGAGAACGTTGTACACAATAACAATATTGTACAATATTCAGCTGTGAATGACTTTCCTATTCTCAGCAATATGATGATCATCCAAAACAATTCTGGTATTTGTTTTTTGGGGTTTTTTTGTTTGTTTGTTTTATTTTGTTTTTTGCTGAGGCAAGGGGTTAAGTGACTTGCCCAGGGTCACACAGCTAGAAAGTATTAAGTGTCTGAGATTATATTTGAACTCGGGTTATCCTGACTTCAGGTCTGGTGCTCTGTTCTATCCACTGTGTCAACTAACTGCCCCTCCAGGACAATTCTGAAAGACTTAAAATGAAACATGCTATCAACCACCAAAGAAAAAAATTGATATAATCCAAATACAGATAAATTGAAATATACTTCTAAAATTTTCTTTATTTTTGCTTGGAAGGGTTTTAGTCCATGTTTTCTTTTATAACATGACTAATATGCTTTATATGACTTAATCAAATTACTTGCCATTTCCAGGAAATAAGAGGGGGAAAAGAGGAAAGAGGAAGGATTTAAAACTCGAATTTTTAAAAAAATAATGTTAAATATTGTTTTCACATGTAATACAATATAAAATAAAAATATGAGAAAAAAATCACATTTAAGTGTTTTAAGTATCTCAAAATTTATTCTTCAGAGACTCTGTAATAACAAAAAAAAACACCCCACATAATATATATACATATATATATATATATATATATAACCTAAGACTTCTTAAAAATAAAAATATTGAATTTTTAAAAAAATTTCAGCTGCTAACTTTAAAAGCACAAACACATGAGACAATATGGATTTTGGTTAACTAGAAATTAATTCTATTTTATGTTGAAATTACTGTACATTCCTCTAAAAATGAATTAGTTTAATCCTAATATTTATCTAAAAAATTCCTTTTGTATTAGATATTTTAAGAATAAATGACATCACCCAGATCACATGATTTTACAATCATATTATACAGCTCTGGAGCTGAAGAAACCTTAGCAGAGGTCATCAAGCCCAAATGTCTTATATTACAGAGGAGGAAAGAAAGAGGTTATAGATGAGTAAAGAGGCTAAATGTTTTGGCCAGAATCACACTGCCTACCAATGCCCAAGATGGGGTCAGGTCTTCCTCCTAACAAATCCAACACTGTCTACAGATGAAGACAATTATTAAATATTAAAATATAAAATAATTTTATTCTTCATATTCTTTGCCATTCTTTTAAAACTGTAGTGATTTCCTACATTCAAAACAAGTAGTTTTGTGGCTATAAACATATATAATATTGAATAGGTATGTGGCACCAAAATCTTTATCAGCTTTACATTTTAAAAATGGAAAAACTCAGTTGAAAAGGTGGTAACAAAATGTCGATTGATGAAAACAGCAAGCAACTGAAACATTCATTCATCAATTCATTCATTTTTTAAAAGAAATTGTATATTGAATTTGACACAAAAATTTGATGTAAAAAAGTGATCCCTAATGAACTCAACCAAAATAAGTTATTAACTTATTGTATTAATTTTCTACTGAAATGAAATACCAAAAACTTTAGTCAGTGAAATATAATAAACAGTGTACAGCTTGCCAACAAATAAAAACAAGGAAATGGCATCATATCCTTTCATTCTTCATCTGCTTTATTTAGTTCTTACCACACAGCAAATAAGGTACTGATCTATACTGGGACTCCGTTAGGAGATACTGAAGCAAAAGTAACTCAGGGAATATAACCAGCACTCTATTTTTCAAATAAATATGATCATTGGTATTTATAAGCTAGTAGCAAAGAATACCTCTACTACAATTCAACTTCTATGTCTTTCTCATGGACATGTTTCAGGATTCCCAAAGGCTCTGCAATTGGTCAGATAAGTTCAAAGCCAGCTAGAAAAACACCACATAGAGCCTTGGTAATGAATTGTGTGTCTATGGCCTGATGATAAACTGTGGAGATTTTCCTGGGGGCAGCCTTAGTCTCAATTGAAATAAATAATTACTCCAAAATCACAGGCAGCTGGTAAAAATTGCAAATGTTTATTTCTCCTTCCAAATTAGCCCAATTAGTTGAGGCCTATCTCTCTGACTGGCTCCAAGAGATCTTGCAGCTTTGTCCTTGGCTTCTGCCTCTGCTTTCTTCAGCCTCCAGCCAGCTCCGACTCGTGGCTTCTCAATCTCCAGTCTGTGGCGAGTAGTCTTTTCTTCCAGTGTTCTGTCTCAGAGCCCTGTTGACATTCCGGAGAAATTCTTCCTAGCTCCAAGAGCTTCCTCCATATATATCATCTCCCAAAGGTTAACTCCTCCTCGAGGCAGGGATTATGGGTTATCTCCCAGAGTGCTCTCTGGTCCTAAGAAGTTCAAGGGAGGTGTGAATTCAGACTAAGCCAGCCCTGAATTCTCATGTGAACTCCATTGAGTACTTAGATACTTATGAGCTCTCTAAAGGTGTGAACACAAGCACTGTTCAATCAGTTCCACTTAGTATCTTGTTTCAAGTTCTGGCCCAAAATAACTCTAAGATTAAATTAACTCCAATGTCTTTAACACTTTGTAAAGAAGTGTCTTAACACTTTAGTAAAGATTCCAACAATAAACCTAGCTAATTTAAGACAAAGGCTCATTACCTAAAGGTTAGCTATTAAGTGATGAATTGCTTTTGGTCAGTGCAATCTATAATATATTAAGTTGGGCTAGAAATCTATAACAGAGACAGCAGTACTAATATTGACAAAATCACAGGTCATTCAAAGCACAAACAATCCTTCTGGTAGCAAAAGGAGAGAAATAAAATATTTTATACAGTGTTCTGACAAACCCCATAAGGGCATATGGCTTGTTCCAACATTATGAGGAAGGAAATTTTATAAAACAGCCAACTTCTAGTCATATCATTAGAAACTGGTTCCAGTGGCATATATCAGTTTCAAGCATTATAATGGCCTGGGTCTGTCATCAACCACTCATCCTTATAGGTTCAAATGATACTTAATAAAAATAAAAGCCTTCCAAAAAAGGCAGAAATGGCCTCATTTTTATATTCCTAGTGCCTGGCCTATGGTAGGCACTAAATAAAATGCCTATTGAATGAATGAACCACATTGTATTTTAGTAGAGGAATGTACTGCCAGAAACTGCATGATGAAGATTAACTGAGTTATCTGTCACATTATACCATCACCCTTCCCTCCTCTTTCTTTCTCTATTTCCCATTCAAGTCCTGAAAGACTCTGAATTAAATCATTCATTATTAACTTCCAACTTTTAGTTCTGATAAAGGCCTCATTTCCAAAATATATACAGAATTAATTCTAATTTATAAAAAAATCAAGCAATGGCTTGATTGATCCAATTGAAAAATGGTCAAAGGATATGAACAGACAATTCTCAGATGAAGAAATTGAAACTATTTCTAGTCATATGAAAAGATGCTCCAAATCATTATTAATCAGAGAAATGCAAATTAAGACAACTCTAAGATACCACTACACATCTGTCAGATTGGCTAAGATGACAGGAAAAAATAATGATGATTGTTGGAGGGGATGCGGGAAAACTGGGACATTGATGCATTGTTGGTGGAGTTGTGAACAAATCCAACCATTCTGGAGAGTAGTTTGGAACTATGATCAAAAAGTTATCAAACTGCATACCCTTTGATCCAGAAGTGTTACTACTGGGCTTATATCCCAAAGAGATTATAAAGAAGGGAAAGGGACCTGTATGTGCACGAATGTTTGTGGCAGTCCTCTTTGTAGTAGCTAGAAACTGGAAACTGAATGGATGCCCATCAGTTGGAGAATGGCTGAATAAATTGTGGTATATGAATATTATGGAATATTATTGTTCTGTAAGAAATGACCAACAGGATGATTTCAGAAAGGCCTGGAGAGACTTACATGAACTGATGCTGAGTGAAATGAGCAGGACCAGATCATTATATACTTCAACAATACTATATGATGACCAATTTTGATGGACCTGGCCATCCTCAGCAAGGAGATCAACCAAATAATTTCCAATGGAGCAGTAATGAACTGAACCAGCTACGCCCAGAGAAAGAACTCTGGGTGATGACTAAAAACCATTACATTGAACTCCCAAATCCCTATATTTATGCCCACCTGCATTTTTGATTTCCTTCACAAGCTAATTGTACAATATTTCAGAGTCTGATTCTTTTTGTACAGCAAAATAACGGTTTGGTCATGTATACTTATTGTGTATCTAATTTATATTTTAATATATTTAACATCTACTGGTCATCCTGCCATCTGGGGAGGGTGGGGGGTAAGAGGTGAAAAATTGGAACAAGAGGTTTGGCAATTGTTAATGCTGTAAAGTTACCCATGCATATAACCTGTAAATAAAAGGCTATTAAAAAAAACAAAACAAAACAAAAAAAACTTCCAACCTTTATTCTCTGCTCTACAGGTCTTAGTTGTCCAAACTAAAATCTAGAGTACTAGGTTACTGATGATGGGTCAAAGGAAGGGAGAAGAGGGAAGCAGGGATGTGTGGAAAAAGGAAGTGAGGGGAAAGTTCCTAGCATATCTAGACCAAACTGGGTTCCCAGATCCATGTCTTCAATAAAATTAAAAGGGAAAGGAAGCTGGGAAAACAAATGATCAGGAATTTATCTATCTTTCCAAAAGTCCTATCTATAATCTATCTTTCCAAGTAACCTTCAGGACATAAAATATGATCCAGACCCTGAGCAGAACTACCAGAACATTTTCAAACTAAAGTAAAATCTTTATTGGATCTTACCTAGAGAATGATTACTAAGCCTATTGAGAATATACTATCAGAGAACTAATACTGAATTCATAGAATCTTTACCTTTCATTTGTTACATAAAACTTTCCAAACTCTTTATGTCTCAATGATAGCTCATCATTATCCTCAAATCTTTGTCCTTGAAAAAATCCATATTACTTAGCCCAGATCCTATTACTTAGCTCCAGAAGTTCAGGTCATATTAGAAAATCCTGAATTACTATATTTCAGCAAACATTGAAGTGTTTCAATTAGGATAATGGAAAAGATTAACTCAAACCACTTTGCTATATCTAAGTCAATTTACTGAAGTAAAAGTATCAAGAAAATTCCATATTAACTAGGGTCCTAAATTGAGAAATCAAAAAATCTGAAAGAAAAAATGCAATGCTATTAATATGCAAGTTGAGAAAGCAAAGTAGAAATTCTGATAATTAAAAGTATGATATACATTCTATAGTAACAAAATCTGATTTAAAAATTAATCAAGAAACATCAGGAACCAAATACATTGTTTGTATGTTTGTCTGTTCTGTGTTTGTAATGTTTGCATGTTATATGTTTGTAACACATATGTAATAAATAACAACTAAGATCCTCTAGAGGAAATTGAAGTCCAGAAAGAGGAAGTAATCTGTTATTAAACACTTTTTCCCTACAGAAAGTGAGTTTTGGTTATAGAAAAAGAATTATAGTCAGTGATTAGGAAGAAAGGGAACATATCTCTAAAAAAACAAGTTACCACAAACTGGACAACAGTAAAACTGGGATTACAGAATGATTAAGTAAAGTGGAGCCAAAGAGTACACATGGATTGAATCCCAAACAGCTGCTCCAAACATTCTAGGAGACAAGATACCATTCTCTTTGAGAACCATAATACACTTAAATGTCACAGCTTTTTCTTCTAGCCTAGAAATATAGTAGCTGTTTTAGGTCTAGAGAATCATAGTTAAATATTGGGTTAGAAAACTTAGGCATAACCTAATTCCTTCTTTATACATCTCTCATAACTATGCAGATTCCATTTTCACTTGTAAATAAGCTATAGCAAATCCATTAGGGGTATGGCATAGCAGACAAGGAAGAGGAGAAGCAGGTTACAATGACAGCAAGCAGAACAGAGGGAAGATGAATTAAGGATCAAGTAAATATGGGTCTCTGAATTCAAAGAATCAAGGCGAAAACATCAATTTACATAGGCTATTAAGATCTGCAAAGCATTTTTCATAATTCTCATTTGGTCATTAAAACAAACTCAAGAGGCAAGTACTATAATTATTAATATTTCCATTTCATGGATCAGGAAGCTAAGGCTGTCAGAGGACAAAAAAGACTGGAATTTAAGAACAACTGAAAGGCATTCATCAAGCTATATCACTGACACAGTACATTTGCACCTAGTAGAGATAATAGGATAAAAACTTTCATTTCAAGGCCTGGAGAGACTTACACGAACTGATGCTGAGTGAAATGAGCAGGACCAGGAGATCATTATATACTTCAACAACAATACTAGATGATGACCAGTTCTGATGGATCAGGCCATCCTCAGCAACGAGATCAACCAAATCATTTCTAATGGAGCAGTAATGAACTGAACTAGCTATACCAAGAAAAAGAACTCTGGGAGATGACTAAAAACCATTACATTGAATTCCCAATCCCTATATTTATGCACACCTGCATCTTTGATTTCCTTCACAAGCTAATTGTACAATAATTCAGAGTCTGATTCTTTTTGTACAGCAAAATAATGTTTTGGTCATGTATACTTATTGTGTATCTAAGTTATATTTTAATATATTTAACATCTACTGGTCATCCTGCCATTTAGGGGAGGGGGTGGGGGGGGTAAGAGGTGAAAAATTGGAACAAGAGGTTTGGCAATTGTTAATGCTGTAAAGTTACCCATATATATATCCTGTAAATAAAAGGCTATTAAATTAAAAAAAAAAAAAAAAACTTTCATTTCAATGTAAAATTATATTATCTGCTGGTAATTATTTGCATTTACAAATTTAGAGAGATAGAAGTTATTGAATATTACAGTAATATTTTTTTTAATTTTAAATCTTTGCATCATTTGACACAACCGGTACACCTGGTTCTTCAATGTTGAGTGATTTGCCTCAGATCACACTGATAAAATAAATGTCAAGGGCAAGAGTTAGACCCAATTCTTGCTAAGTGAGGAGTTCTTAACTAGGGTCCACAGAACCCACAAGGGATCCAAGGATAAATTTCGGGGAGGTCCACGAACTTGAATGAGAAAAAAAAAATTACATCTTTATTTTCACTAACCTCTAAATGAAATTTATCATTTCCTTCCATTATGAATAGAGGCAACAAACATTCTAAGAAAAGATCCTCAGGCTGCACCAGACTGACAAAAGAAATTATGACACAATAAAGGTAAAGAAGCTAGGATCTAAGCCTAGTGCTCCATCCATTCTGCCCTAAAGACCCAAAAAGGTCAGAAGGCTGATTGCCTTGGGTAAGGATTTGATCTAAGAATGAGTTAAATTTCTGGGGAGCTGACCAAGATTAGTAAACCCTAATGTGCTGTATCCACCACAGAATATGTTGACAAAATATATAAAACTCAAAATTCAATAATATAGTAAATGGAAAGAACATAATCTCAAACCTTTTAAGTTGGATTTTATAAAACATTTTTGCACTTAGATCTGAAAATGAGCATAATGAAACATTCTAGAAATTCAGTCAATAAGCATTTCTTATATACTTATTATGTATAATATATTTATATGGGGAATATAAAACATATATATTTATATGGGAATAAAAAACAAAAAGACAGTTCCTACCTTCAACAAATTTACAATCTAATGGGAGAAGATAACATGAAAAAGTAAGCTAAAAAGGGAAGAGGCAGAAGAGCCAAGGGAGAAGCAAGCTACTCAGGGATCTGATGGAAAAGTCCAAAGATTCTCAAAAGCAGTTTGTAAATGGGGAGAAGACTATGCTGAATCCTCTCCTTAAATAAAGATCCCTTCCTATCTAATTAGAGGAAACAATCAGAGGGATAGAGGTTTCTGATGAGATATTGATGTAAACTGTGTCCTCTTGATCTTTTGGGGGGGATGGACCTGGGTTAGAGAAACCCTAAAATCTCAACTCCTCCTAGACTCTAAAAGGGGCCCCACCCTCCTGTTATAGGGGAAACTCCCATGGGGATCTCCACCTACAAGTTCAACTGGACATCATGGCGTGAGGCATAATCACCACCCTTTATGGAATTGAAAATTAGTCCCTCAAATTCATCTGGAGATTGCTCCCTAACTGAAGGTTGTGGGCCAAAAAACCCCACTATTATCTAAGGCTGAACCCCAAACCTTTGCTAATTCCTTTCCATATTTGGTCCACTGAAGATGTTATTTCTCAGTGTAAACCCATTTTTGCTAAAACCTAGTTTTGCTAAATTCCTTTGGATCTAGACCTCTGGAAAGTTGTTTCTCAGTGTAATAAACCCGTTTTTTGCCACAAACCTACATTCCAGCAGCAACCTGGGGATCTCTCACCCTCATTTCTTACACCTCAACAATGAGTACCAAAATCAATTCAATTTCTAATTCTTGTTAGAAGAATAAGCCAGTTTATAAAGACCTAAGAGCCACAATCACTCATTCTATATCCCTGAACTCTTTTCAGAGTTCCTTAGGAAATAGCAAGAACCTGTGTTGGTACCTGTTCCTTTATAAATCTGCTATTTGGGGAGGCATCAATAACATATTTAAATAAATCAGACTTATTTGCGTAAACTCTGTAAAAAACTGTCCCCTTCTGATCTGTAAAATTAACATTCTGAAACTGTACCCTTTGATCTGTAAAGAAGGGAGATTTGAGTCTCAGGCCCTCCTGGGAAGCATATCACTCCAGACAAGTTAAGTGGCATCATCTGACTGGGCCTTTTCTAAGGCAAATCACACACACACACACTCCACCTCCCCACGCCCTGCAGTGGTAGCTGGATACTCATTCAGGAAGTCTTAAAAGTGACTTCCATTCAATTGGAGATCTGGGCCTGGGGATATTGGCTTTCTTTTCAACCTAAAACCCCAGGCTTGGATTTTCCTATTAAAGGATATTTCTAAACTCCTGATCCTTGCAGAAGTCTGGAGGTAAGGCATAGCTGCCGGCCAGTATGCCCATCACAAGGGGATTCCTACAACTGACTGCCACTAGAACCTTATTGTCGTCCAACTTGGTACTGAGTTTTATTTTTTAAATAAGTCAATGGTATGACCTCATACAATTTATTTCCTATCTGTTAATAGATTCAATTTCTTTTCTTATGTGCTATTACTATAATTTGGAAATGAAGAGAAAAATCAACTATAGCATAAACTTAGTCAAAACTCTAGGATATTAAGAATACTCAATTGTAACTATTTCTAGTCATATGAAAAGATGCTCCAAGTCATTATTAATCGGAGAAATGCAAATTAAGACAACTCTAAGATACCACTACACATCTGTCAGATTGGCTAAGATGACAGGAAAAAATAATGATGATTGTTGGAGGGGATGCGGGAAAACTGGGACATTGATGCATTATTGGTGGAGTTGTGAACAAATCCAACCATTCTGGAGAGTAGTTTGGAACTATGCTCAAAAAGTTATCAAACTGTGCATACCCTTTGATCCAGCAGTGTTACTACTGGGTTTATATCCCAAAGAGATTATAAAGAAGGGAAAGGGACCTGTATGTGCACGAATGTTTATGGCAGCCCTCTTTGTAGTGGCTAGAAACTGGAAACTGAATGGATGCCCATCAGTTGGAGAATGGCTGAATAAATTGTGGTATATGAATATTATGGAATATTATTGTTCTGTAAGAAATGACCAACAGGATGATTTCAGAAAGGCCTGGAGAGACTTACATGAACTGACGCTGAGTGAAATGAACAGGACCAGGAGATCATTATATACTTCAACAACAATACTATATGATGACCAGTTCTGATGGACCTGGCCATCCTCAGCAACGAGATCAACCAAATCATTTCTAATGGAGTAGTAATGAACTGAACCAGCTACGCCCAGAGAAAGAACTCTGGGTGATGACTAAAAACCATTACATTGAATTCCCAATCCCTATATTTATGCCCACCTGCATTTTTGATTTCCTTCACAAGCTAATTGTACAATATTTCAGAGTCTGATTCTTATTGTACAGCAAAATAATGGTTTGGTCATGTATATTTATTGTGTATCTAATTTATATTTTAATATAAATCTACTAGTCATCCTGCCATCTGGGGGAGGGGGTGGGGGGTAAGAGGTGAAAAATTGGAACAAAGGTTTGGCAATTGTTAATGCTGTAAAGTTACCCATGCATATAACCTGTAAATAAAAGGCTATTAAATAAAAAATTAAATTAAATTAAAATTTAAAAAAAAAGAATACTCAATTGTAATATTCTCTTTTAAAAGTAATGCTCTCTGTTCTTGGGGTCTCTGGAGGCAGCCTTCCTTTCAGTTCAGTAATCACCACACAAGTAGCCAGGGGTTAAAGTCCAAATCCTTTATTATCTCTTTCAAAGTCTTGTCTCCTTTCCTAGGACCTGGTTTGCTTTGTTAGAGTCCAGATCCTTTATTATCTCCTTTCTGGGGCTAGGCAGCTTTCTGAAGAGCCTTCCGGAGTCTTTGTTTCAGTGGAAGAGTGAAGGAGAGCCTGCTACCAAGGTGGTGTGAGATGGGATGAATCTGTCTTGAGTCCAAAGGCTTGTGCTCCAGCCTTCAGTCTCCAGCCTTCTGTCCGCTTGTCTCTGAGTCTCTGAATCTCCCAAGCTGCGGCTTCTAGCTTATATGCTACACACCAAGTACAAACCAATCATTTTATCACTAGGAAACCATTATTTGTTGTAGGATTAAATCAATGCTAAACTAGATTTAGCCATTGTCTCCTCAATTCCACTTTGTAATTCCATTTAGTACCTTTTCCAAGTTCTGGTCCATAACATCCCCTTGTTGGATTAAATCAATCATACTGAACCATGCTAAATTAGATAATTATTGTCTCTTATCAATTCCACTGACTTAGTATCTTGTAAGAATCTTTTATTTCAAGTTCAGAGTTCTGGCCCATAACACTCAATTACAAATATTATTTCGGTAAATCAGTAACATGTTTACTAGATTATTGCACCACAGTTAACAGAAAACACTGTTCACTGATTTTTAAAAAAATCTTAAACAATGCTACTCTATTAAAGGTTAAAAACCTGCTAAAAAATAGAGATTTACTGAAAATACTAACCAATGCTACTGTATTAAAGATTAAAAATCTACTAAAAAATAGAGGTATACTTTATCTAATATAAATCTGATGAGAATTTCTTCCTCCAAAAAGAGAGGAAGTTTTTTCCACCAAACTAACTGAAACAGTTTCAATTGTCATTGGAAACCAAAAGGTAGGTATGTATTCAACATTATCCAGAAAGATCTGAAAAAACTTGACTTAATCTTCAAAATTTATGTCAAACATGAACTTTTTATGCAAGAATTCTTGCAGGGGATTCTGCTGAGAGGGAGTACTAAGGCCACAGGAGAAAACTGTCAACAATGGATCCCCACCAGACATCTCAAAATTGTACATAGTACTGAAGAGGAAAAGAAGGAAGAAGTGGTGACCATCCACCAGGAGATGTGCCCCCAAGACCACTAGATAGATGTTTTGTGTATATACAGATCTGTGTTACACACAATCAGGACTGGCAACAGAGGCCAAAAAGTGGGCTGGACCCTCCTGACCTAGGATTGTCTCATGGGGGGTAGGGTATCATGTGACACATGCTGGGCATGCAGGGGACGCCCTGTCATAGCAACACTCTTGTCCGTACAGGAGGGTTGCAGTGGTGTGTCTACATACTGGATCATCAGGTTGACCCCTTAGAAAGCACAAGCCTCCATGGGACACATTTTTGTCATTCAAGAATAAGGCTGGCAGTTTAGCACATGGAAAAACATCTTGGGACCTGGTTTTTGGACAAATGGCAGAAGACTTGAATACCAGTTCTATACTAAAGCTTGTCTGGGAGGTAAATATGCATTTATGTCGGGAGACTATGTAACTTTTACCAAAGGAAATATTAGATTTTTACAATGTTACTTGTTGGAATTATACTGAAATTGAAAATCAGACTGTATTTGCGATTACTAGAGCTTCCTATCAAAACTGAGAAACAGACCTTAATCCCATTAGAAAAAAGAGAAGTATTGTTGTGCCACAGTTCTCTTTTAATGTCCTGACCCAATTTCCCTAATTGTCCTATGTAGTTACTGTGCCTCAGGTTATAACCATTCCCTCTTAATGGCTGATAGGATAAAGGTCTTATATCTTAGACTTCAGGCTATACTTATTCCCTGTTAATGTTTATCCATTTTAGAGATCATTAGAATATCAGAAGCCTCTCCAGTATCTCCCATTATGTCATCCTAGGTGCCTCCCCCTATTAGGTCATCCCCATCTCAGGTATCTCCCCCATTAATGTCATTGTTCTTGTTATCCTATAAAATTATCTTGTATCTGACATTCACTGCTGGATTCTTTAAGACTATAGTCTCATTCAGCCCTGGGACCAAACATGGATCCATTTGGTCCCAGTACATCTCTCCATTTAATAAACTATTAAATTGTTCTCTAATCTCTATCTTGCTCAGTTTCTCCGGCATTACAGTATCATTGGAAATAGGAGCAGAAGTAGAGTTACTGAAAATCCAGGTTCAATTACAATTTTAGATTCAGATAAAACTGCTGAAAAAAAAAATCATACATTGGTTTGATAATACCTTTTCATGGTGGTTAAAACTAGAATTATGGATTGCCCTGTGTGTTATGTTGTTACTACTTTGTTGTTGCCCTGTAATATTAGGATGATTTTATAGATCTTTCTCCACCATCCTTTTAGAGGTTGCAGCTCAAGAAAGGACTTTTTAATCTAAAAAATAAAAAAGGGGAATTACAAGAATATGGGATTCTGCTGAAAAGGAGTGACAAGTCCATCTCGACCCTTGATGCACAATAAATTTTCTGCCATGTTGCAGAAATGCCCTTGTTGAATAAGGAGCACTGATTTATCATCGTGGGAATGAGTGTAAGCTGAGGGTCAAAGTCAGTGGCTACATGAACAGGGATTCCTGAACAGGGCCTCTCGCCTGTGAGCAAATGCTGAATTGCTAGATTGGCTCTCCTCCCATTGGTAGATACCATGCACGTGCAATGCCCACAAGCTGCTTCTCTGTATGGTGATTGGGGATTGCCTACTGTCCACATGCTGACCATGCTACAAAAATGAATATCAATAAGGTTATACGGCATAATAAACTGGAGCTCTTTTCACACCCTATGAATCTCCCACCTCATTCATCTTGACTCTGAAATCAAAGGGCTTATATACCATGAGCTTTTAAAAGCAGCAGCAACACATATATTTGCATAACCAACTGACAGGCATAGATATGTTTAAATCTTGTCATCTTGTGATCTCTCCATGTAGATATCTAAATTTTTTAAGTTCCTTGAACAATTTTTAATAACACTGAATGTTAAGGACCATGCCTAAGTGCACTGTAAGGGGCAGGTTAATTCTCCAAGTACCTCCACAGCTGTGAACATCTGAAGGCGTTGCAAAGCAGCCTTTACTGACACAGGTGTTGTTTGTGGACTGGGAAAATAAATTGGAGACAGAGGGAAAAAGAGGGAGGTGAGAGAACACTTTGAATCACCATCATCCTCTCACAAGAAGAAAAGAAAAGGTCTACCAGAGGTAAAGCAAAATTACATATTGTGTTCCCAACAATTGAAGAAAAAAAGTTAGCTTTTGCTAAAAGGCAGAAGGAAGGAATAGACAAAGCAGATCCTGAAGTCAGCAAGGTTTCAGTTCAAATCCTGCCCCAGGCAACTCTAAATGCCAAAAGCACAAGACAGATTCTACACCGGGAAGGAGCTCTTTGCACAGATGAAATTACAAACCCAGTTTAAAAAAAAAAGTTATGGCTCTTCATTTAATATGGTAATACTGTATTTGGTCCCTTATCATAGTCTTTAGTTGTTATCGGAGCTGTCCAATGTAGGAGGATAAGGGGAACATCTGTATTATAAAATGCAAATTATTAACTCAAATTTCCATATTTACATGAAGCTACTTAATCACATGATTCTCCCTATCCTTCAGGGCCCCCTCTCCTATACCAAAGAGAGCTAATGAGAAACAGGATGATTTGGAATGCTAGATTAGGTCCAGGAACCTTGGGATTAAATCCTGCCTCTGATATTTAACAGTTATGACTCCAAGGATAAACTGAAATCTCTTGACCTCAAATTCATCATATGCAAAAAAGGAAAAACCACCTATAGTACCTACTTTACAGGTTTATTGTGGCGCTCAAATGAAATAATGTATATAAAGGTTTTTTCCCATTAGTCAAGTAATTAAAAGCTACTTGCCAAATTCTGAGGAAATATATTCAAAAATGAAAAATTCTCTGCCTCTCTAGGAGCTAACATTCTAATGTAGTCAAGACAATCTGTTCAGAAATAAGGTGGGTTTGTGTGTGTGTGTGTGTGTGTGTGTGTGTGTGTGTTTTAATGCATACATGGCCATTTTCAATGAATGAGAATGTGCTGCATTCATCTGGTAGGAAAAAAAAATATTGACCAAGTCTTCAAGGAAACCAAGAATTCCAAGAGGCAGGGTTGAAAAAGGTTTAGTTCATTATAGGAAGAGAAGTCCGTCAGTACAAAGTTCATGGGAGTTGGAGCTGAGAATGGAGCAGGAGTCTCTCCAGTAGGGAGACCTGGGTGCATATGATGAGGTTTGGCACAGGGCCTTTGCAAATGAATTTATGAACCTGAAAAGTTAAAACTGGCAAAGGAAGTTTATTATTAGAACTGAGAAGTCAGCTTTTGCTAGGAAGACTGACTTATTTTGTGGCAGGTCCTGACAGAAGTAAACATCTAGCAGAGAAATCCTGACAGAGGTAAAGAGGGGGTAGGGTCCTGTTAGAGAAATAGGTGAGAGAGAGAAAGAGGGAATAACGCTGAAAAGAGAATGTCTTTTCAGCGGGCAGAGGGTTGAAGTTTTGCCAAAGGGGTAGAGAGATTCCTTGGTATGATTAGAACCTTTGCAAGGAATGAGCCCCAAGTTATCTATTTTTATAATTGAAACTTTGGCTGGAGGCTGAGGGGGAGGCAATTTGAGACAGAGATTTTCAGAAATGAATAGATATGAGTGTCCCTGGAGTAATCTCCAACTCAATAGAGTTGTACAGAAAACTCACTCTCCACTCAGGCTAAGTAGGAGTGGTCTTGCTCAGATAACAGAATGAAACCACTTTATCTTGATTCCCTGGGGTGGGTCTCTCAGGGGAGAGCTTCTCTGAGGGAGTTTCCCAAGCTTTCCCCACATAGTCCGAGAGAGTGAGAGTTTCGGGGCTCCCTTCGTCAGATGGATCACAAAGTATGAAGAGAATAGAAAAATAAAAAAAGGCTGGAAAGATTAAAAAAAAGGGGGGAGAGGAGGAGTTTATATTTGATTCTCAATGTGATAAGGGTGAACTCTGAAACTGTGACCCCTTTAATCTATTAAATAATCACTCTGGAACATGAAATAATCATTGTAAAAAGAAGGGAGATTTGGAGTCTCAAGCCCTTCTGGGAAAGCATATCTCCCCAGACAAGTTAAGTGGTGTCATTCAATTGAAAATGTTGGGTAAATCATACCCCACCATTGATCTTTTTGGGGTAGCTGGATCTTCAGGAATATCATTCAACTGGAGATCTCAGGCAAATCACCTCCCACTGATCTTTTGGGGTTGCCAACCCTTTTTAGTAAATTCCAAATTCTTTCAAGCCTTCAAAGTGATTTTCATTTACTTGGGAGATCTGGGTCTGATAATGAGTGGCTGGAAATTCCAAGTATCTAGGCCTGGGGCTTTCTTTTCAACTTGAAACCTGAGCCTCAGACTTCTATAAAGGATGATTCTGAACTCATATTTTGCTGTAGTCTGAAGTAGTATGCTTTGCCTCTTGGCACAAACTTCCTATCAGGACTCCTGCCTGCTGTGAAGAGACCTTTTTTTCTCAGTTCTAACTTGCATTTCTCTGCCAGGATTTCTCTACTAGGACTTCTATTTCTCTACCAGAACTTTGCCAATGAATTGGCCGAGTTTCTGCCTTCCTAGCAAAGCTAACTTCTCAGTGCCAATAAAACTTCCTTTTTTTGCCACTAATATTTTGGGTTCATGAATTCTTTCACATAAGATCTGCGCCTCTAACCAAAAGGGGATTCCCACAACTCTCTGCACTGCCACCAGAACAGCATCAAATGCAACAGGGGAGGGGGATACTAGAGTTTTCTTAAGTTAGGAGAGAGAGAAGTAAGACTATCGGACCACTTTAGAAAAATCATTTTGGCAGCTCTGTGGAGGATAGACTGAAGTTTAAAGGAGAGGTTTAAGGAAAGACGCTACAGTTGTCAGTCTGGAAGATGAGAGGGGCCTGAACTCTGGTAGTAGCTCTGAAAAGGGAAGACGTAATATATGGAAGATGTTGTAACAGAGAAATGACAAGATTTGGCAAACTGGATATGTGAAGTAAATTAAGAAGTCAAGGATGAAACTAAGCTTACATCTACTGGTGACTAGTGTTCTTGATAGTTACAGGGAAGTAAAAAAGAGGGATGGACTTGGGAAGAAAGAAAATGAGTTCCCATTTCAAACAAATTGAGTTTGAAGACCAACAAAATGGAGTTGTTGATAGAAAGTAGTCTTTTCATCATTATCATCTACAAGTAGAAATTTCCAATACCAATATTATACGTTTTTAATTCTCTAAAAATGAAAAAAAAATCTTATTTCCTGTAATTTACATTTTTGCCCACGATAACATGAACTGTAAGCATAAAAGTGCTGTTTAATGCCTCTCGTTACAAAAGTGAATTCCAGTTCATTTAAATGTGCAAAAATGAAATTGCTTATAAAAAGTTGGTAGCTAATTTCTTCATATTAAAAATTATTTTCATTATTAGCTAATAATTTTTATTCTAAATCATGCCTAAAGATTCTCACTATTGTCCAAAAAAAAAAAAAACTCAGAAATTTTTGCTTTTAATTTTCTGATTTTTTTACCCAATTTCTCACAATGTGCTTTTCTAATTTCACGCTCTACCCACCACCCCAAAAACCTTCATTTTGAAATGGAAATTAAAAACTGAAGTGCAAAAACTAAGAACAGTATAAAATAAGAATAAGAAGTCAGTTTAAAAGTTCCTTGGAAATATTCAAAATGACAATTTTAGAGTCTCAGAAAAGATTTGAATGTTTAATTCAAGGAACCCCAAAGAACTAAGGTTATTGTAGGAAAAGGAATAGGAAAATAATAAGTTTTAGCTTCCTCCCCCCAAATCAAAGCAACAACAACAAAAAAATAATAATAAATTCTGTGCTGTCTCAGTAGCCTAACCCTCACTGACGAAATCATGGATTTGGAGTTATTGAAGTAATTTAACAGCTAATGAACAAATCACTGTAATAAAAGAAGAAACAAAACTATTTTATAGTGAGCTGGTAGCAAACTAAAAGTTAATACTAAAATTAACAATTCTTTGGAAGACATCCACAATTTCATTTTCTTGCAGATTTAAAGTAATAAATAATATATTTCCACCCATCCACCCATCATATACTTTAAAAACTTGGCCATATTTGATTATTTCAACACATAAGATTCTCATGACATTTTAATGCCAGAAAATATTATTTTCAAAGTTATTTAGTATCCGAATTCTAACTGGACATGGAAAGATACAGATGAAATTAACTTAGTTTGGTTTTAAAGTAAATCATAAAACAAAGATTATGTGACCTCTCCAAAAGAGCACTCATTATGTATAAGCATTAAGCTTCAATATTATCTATAAGTCGTCAATTTCTCTCATTTGCTATTCCTATTAGTTTCTCTTTTTTTATGTTTATGAAAAATCAGGGTTTTTTTAATTATAATAACTTTTTATTGACAGAACCCATGCCAGGATAATTTTTTACAACATTATCCCTTGCACTCACTTCTGTTCCGATTTTTCCTTCTCTCCCGCCACACCCTCCCCTAGATGGCAAGCAGTCCTATATATGTTAAATATGTCGCCTAACTATTAGTTTCAACATTTTTTCATTGCCCTCCCCTGTTGGTGTTTTTCTCTTCTTTAAAATAATAATAATAGTTCTCTCTGGGAGAAAGCAGGTTTCTCGGGGAGGTTTTCTGGAGGCAGCCTTAGTTTCAGTTACAAGTAAATAATTACTCCAAAATCACAGCCAGCTGATAAAAGTTCAGATCTTTTATTGTGTCCTTCAATATAGCCCGGTTAACTCAGGCCTAGCTCTCTGCTTGGTTCCAACAGCTCTTGTAGCTTTGTCCTTGGCGTCTGGCTCTGCTTTCTTCAGCCTCCAGCCAGCACCAAGGTGGAAGATGCAATGAATTTCTCTTGCCTCGAAGATAGGGCTTGTGGGCTTCCTCCCAGAGTCCCTCTGACCCCAGTCAATGTTCCCGGAGAAATTCTTCTAAGCTCTAAGAGCTTCCTCCATATATATGATCTCCCAAAGGTTAACTCCTCCTTTTGGAGGCAGGGATTATAGGTTATCTCCCAGACACAAGCATTATTGTCTATCAGTATTAGCAGCCCATCACCCTGCAAGGATTCACTCTGAGGTGTGAACCAACAAACACTGTATCAATTCTATTGAGTTAACACCAGGACCCTGACATCACCCTTGAGTTTTCACCTTGTTTCAAGTTGAGTTGACACTAGGATTCCAACACTCCCCCAATGCCCATCTTTGCATTAGAATCATCAAAAAGTAAAGCCTATCAACATATGTAATTCAGAGTCACATGTGTTCTTCAGAGAATTCCTATTCCTCTTCATCCTCTAAAACAGATGTTAGTGCACTCACTACAATTTTATGGTGATTTCCTCCCCCCCAAAAAAATTATTATGATCTCTTCAATATAAGAAAACCAAGTAGCCTATAATCATAGGAAAATTCACAGAAAATCCAACTCCAAGTCATTTATTTGCCTCTGCAAGAGGAGACCATAAGCTATCCTACCATTAACTGACATTCTTCCCTCCAGATCCTCACCATCCCTTACTGTTTATCTTTTGCCTTTCTGTTAGCAAAAAGTTTAAAAAAAAAAAATTAAGACTGATGAGATTCAGTTTTTCTAATATTATGTCCATTTGTTGGTCACTGGACAAAAACTAACTTAGTATGCAAAAATATGAAAATTATCGGCTGTCTCACAATCCTCTGCTCTTTTTGCACTTTTCCTTATTTTATAGGTTGCCATGGTCAAAGAATTAATCAACAAATGTCTAACTTACTAATTACAAACCTCTAAAATTAGCTATCCTGGTCCTTAAAGAAGCAATCCTAAGGCTTATAACTAAGATGATTGCCTAAATGGAGACAGGCTGTACAACTCCCCCTGCACATACCATAGCAAAAAAAAAAAAAATTGAACTTTGCACCAAACAAAATAATGATCAAGAAATCCAATAAGACCCTAAAGTAAGGGACTTTCTTCTACTCTAGACCTTCACAAAATATGAGCCAGTAGTAAAAGAAGAGGACCACAAGCAAAACAATTGCCAGTACAGGTAAACGTATAGCCTACCAATATGGGCAGAAAAAGACCAAAGACACATGTAGCCTGAAGATTCTCTGTCCAGAAGTAGCCAAAACAAGAGCAAATTTCCCCCAGGAAAAAAATACAGGTGCAGTCAAGCACAGTTAGGACCGAGGACACCGTAACTCTCCAAGGCATTCATTATCCTGAACTGACATGTCATAGAAGTCCCTGAAGATACAGCAATTTGAACCACACAGATCCACAGGGATCTTACCTCAGGAGAAGATTAGTGTAAGAACCCAGGGGACCCAGGCAGGGACCAAACAGTTAGGACTGACCATCTCACCCAAAAATACAAGAGGCAAAATCTTGCCCTAGAAAAAACAAACAAAAAAGCTCAATTCAAAAACCAAAACTGGAGAGATGACTAAAAGAAATCACCATGCAATATAAAAATGTGTGGTGAGTATGAAAAGTTAGGTTCCCATAGATACTGACTGTCAAAACAGGATAAAGGGAGGGGTGAATATCTTGTTAAGATTATCTCCAACAGGCAGCCCTTTTTGTAGTGGCTAGAAACTGGAAACTGAATGGATGTCCATCAGTTGGAGAATGGCTGAATAAATTGTGGTATATGAAAATTATGGAATATTACTGTTCTGTAAGAAATGACCAACAGGATGATTTCAGAAAGGCCTGGAGAGACTTACACGAACTGATGCTGAGTGAAATGAGCAGGACCAGGAGATCATTATATACTTCAACAACAATACTAGATGATGACCAGTTCTGATGGATCAGGCCATCCTCAGCAACGAGATCAACCAAATCATTTCTAATGGAGCAGTAATGAACTGAACTAGCTATGCCCAGAAAAAGAACTCTGGGAGATGACTAAAATCCATTACATTGAATTCCCAATCCCTATATTTATGCACACATGCATTTTTGATTTCCTTCACAAGCTAATTGTACAATAATTCAGAGTCTGATTCTTTTGTACAGCCAAATAATGTTTTGGTCATGTATACTTATTGTGTATCTAAGTTATATTTTAATATATTTAACATCTATTGGTCATCCTGCCAGCTAGGGGAGGGGGTGGGGGGGGGGGTAAGAGGTGAAAAATTGGAACAAGAGGTTTGGCAATTGTTAATCCTGTAAAGTTACCCATGTATATATCCTGTAAATAAAAGGCTATTAAATAAAAAAAAATAAAAAAAAGATTATCTCCAACCAATCATTTTATGAGTCAAGAAACTGGCTGAATAACAAAGTGCCTGATAAAGGGATGCAGGCCTAAAATATCCTAAACCTACTAAGGTCAATAACAAGGCAAAAGCTTTTTGTAAATATCTTACACCTACATATTAACTGACACAGCTGCCAATTTTTTTGGCTTATGGAATGGGCAGATAAGGAGGATTGTAACTAGGATTACAAATCCAACCAATCTGAACCTTGAGGAGAGGGATAAGGAACCAAATCAACACTATTTGGTGTGTATGGCACTCAGGAGTATAGCTGCTTCCCATGAGGATTCTTCTCTCAGTCTAAAAAGAGGTTGGTTGTAAGTCTAATCTCAGACTAGCTTGCAACTGCAGAAGCAATGGGCAGCAGCAGTTTGTCCCAATCTTACTCCTCAACCCTGCTGAATTCCAGGGGGTATTTTCTGATTAACAATTTGGAGGCTCATTCTGAAGAGCAATTTGGAACTATGCTCAAAAAGTTATCAAACTGTGCATACCCTTTGATGCAGCAGTGTTATTCTGGGCTTATATCCCAAAGAGATATTAAAGAAGGGAAAGGGACCTGTATGTGCCAAAATGTTTGTGGCAGCCCTTTTGTAGTGGCTAGAAACTGGAAAATGAATGGATGCCCATCAACTGGAAAATGGTTGGGTAAATTGTAGTATGTGAATATTATGGAATATTATTGTTCTGTAAAAAATGACCAGCAGGATGAATACAGAGAGGCTTGGAGAAACTTACATGAACTGATGCCGAGTGAAATGAGCAGAATCAGGAGATCATTATACACTTCAACAACAACACTGCACTGAGGATGTATTCTGATGGAAGTGGATATCTTCAACAAATAGAAGATCTAATTCAGTTCCAATTGAATAATGAACACAGAATCAGCTACACCCAGAGAGAGAACACTGGGAAATGAATGTAGACTACTTGCATCTTTGTTTTTCTTCCCAGGTTATTTTTACCTTCTAAATCCAATTTTTCTTGTACAACAAGAGAACTATATGGATCTGCACACATATATTCAATCTAGGATATACCTTTACATATTTAACATGTCTAAGACTGCCTGCCATCTAAGGAAAGGGGTAGAGGGAGGGAAGGGAAAAGTTGGACAGAAGTGAGTGCAAGGGACAATGTTGTAAAAATTACACATACATATGTTCTGTCAATAAAAAACTATAATTAAAAAATTAAATTAAATTCTAAAGAAAGAAAACTGAAGTATTCTATATATTTTAAATGTTGTATATTGTTCTATCCCTAGAAAAGAGTCATATACATATGAAAAAAAAAAAAAAATTGGAGGCTCATCCGGGATTACCCGAAACACTCAGGCAACTAACTGCCTGAGAGCTGAGCAGAGCGCTCCCACCAACCTTTTGGCAATCTTCTCTAGCTCCCCCAGGGCTGCACACAAGATCCAAGACATCAGTGTTGGCCAACTAGTTTCTAAACAAATCTGGGGAAGAGGAAGCTGGCCTGGGACCACAGAAGTCAATATGAACTAGGTAGGAAAATTTGTGGCTAAAGTACTGCCTTGTTGATTCGAGATCCTATCGTAGACTAGACAAACCTAGCTAAGGGCCTTCAGAGAAAGAGTCTTAGGATGGGAGGGAAAACTTCTGAGAAAAGGGACCTGGGAGGGTAAGGATCCCCTAACTAAAATTCTCCAAAATAGTCCGCTGTGGAGGATGTTAGCTATCTGGGGTAATAGGGCTATCCAGGAAAAGTATTTGGGGGGAAAAAAAGACAATGATTAAATATTGCTATTATGAGTGGCCAAAAGAACTTTTTCTGAAACCATCAGCTTTGGCCTAAGTTGGGGGCTGAGACTGCCTGTAATCAGGAGTGGTAGTCATAAATTTAAAAAAAAAAAAAAAGCACCTTTGGATTTTGCCCCCTTACCCAGCTCAGGTTACCTTCCTCCTTAAGCATATAAGCTCTTTTGGGACAGGAACTAGATAAACTGTAAGGAATGGAGATTCATATTCTGTAACTTCTGAAACATCCAATTAGTTGGGAATCAGGGGAGGGATATGTGCTTCAGGATAGATTCTAGGGGAGAAGGAACAGGATAGGGAATTAAAGAGAAGCCCTGAAAGAAAAAAAGACTCTTCTCTGGGAAACATTCCTTTAAAAGAAGGTGAAAATAGGGAAGAAATAACTCTGTACTAGGCAGAAAGAAAAAGAATTTAAAAGCAGGTGTGTGTGTGTGTGTGTGTGTGTGTGTGTTTTATCTTTTATTCTATGCTTCTCTCTCAGTCAGCTGAATTAAAAACAAAAAGATCTAGTCATCTGGCTTGTTTTGTGTCTCTGTTTGCCTTTCAGGCCTCTTGATTCAAACTAACCTGAATTATTCTTACAAGTTAAGCTTTCAATAGATAAAAACAGCTTCTAAGTTTCTCTCCCTTAAAGGATTTGGGGAATTACTAAGATCACCACTTGTAAAATGGCATGTCCAATCCAGTCTCTCCAAAGAACAGTAGGCTCCCCAAAACCACTATCCCATGCCCTGGAGTCAACTTTTCTCTATAAATGGGGAGCTCCTGGTTCCCCTACCCCCAGAGTTTTAAAATCCTTTAAAATCACGGAACTCAGGACTCTGTAGATGGGTGTAGTCTTTTCCCAGTTCCCAGGAACTAACTCACACTCACTCTCTCACACTGACACTCACACTGACACTCACTCTCACTCTCACTCTCACTCTCACTCTCACTCTCACTCTCACACTCTCTCTCACACTCTCTCTCACACTCTCTCTCTCTCTCTCTCTCTCTCTCTCTCTCTCTCTCTCTCTCTCTCTCTCTCTCTCTCTCTTTCTCCCCTCTCCCTCCCCATCTTTACATGGCTTGGGGAAATCCAGGGAAAAACATTTTATATTTTACTTTAAAATCTTTCACCTTTCTCTATGTACATAATAAAATGCAAGCCAGCCACACAGGTTTGAGAGAGAGAGTGAATAAGGGAACCGAAACTCTAAAAGTCCTTACAGGAGAAAATCTCTTTCAACTCTGCCTCAGTGAGGGACTCGGCCCTCGGCCCCTAAGGACAAACAGTTTCATCCTTGTTATCTAGTGGGGTGAGCTCAGTCCTGAAACTCATTGAATTCAATTCAAATTCCAACTCAAGCTGAAACCCAGCAATGAGCCAACTTGGGACTCCACCACGAGTTTCCTTCAGCTAAAGCTCCCATTATAAAAGAGCCAAACTAAAACCCTCTTTTTGCAGAGATTCCAAACATGCCGGGTATGCTATGCCATGCTATGCCAAGGAGCCTCTGTCCACTGGAATACTCTTTCCAGTGCTATCTTCTCTTTATCCTCCCCTATTTCCTAACCAGACTTTATGCTTCTGTCAGGATTTATAACCTTACGTCCAATCCCCATAATAAACCTCTTTTATCAATTTAGGGTTAGATCTGCGCCCCCAGAAGGGAGTCCCCAAAACTCCCTACCTTTGTGCCGAATCCCAAGGGGTTGGAGGGGAGCCAAACCTCTCCATTTAGTTCCTTGAACCCCAAATCTGCCACTAGACCTTATCATTTAACTCCCTGACCACCAGAAACCCTAATCTCATTTTGGTTCCCTAAATCTAAACCTTATCATTTTGGTTCCCTGACCGGGAACTTAGCATCAGTTCATGTAAGTCTCTCCAAGCCTCTCTGTATTCATCCTACTGGTCATTTCTTACAGAAAAATAATATTCCATAACATTCATATACCATAATTTACTCAGCCATTCTCCAACTGATGGGCATCTACTCAATTTCCAGTTTCTAGCCACTACAAAAAAGGCTGCCACAAACATTTTTTGCACGTACATGTCCCTTTCCCTTATTAAAGAAGTTCCAAATGTTGAGGTATGGGCCAAATGTTGAGGTCTAGACCATATGTTGAGGTCTAGATTTGGGGTACCTAAATGAAATTAGGGTTTAGTTAAGGTCTAGTGGCAGGTTTGGGGTACAGGGAGTCAAACAGAGCTCCCCTGCAACTCCCTTGGATTCGGCGCAAGGATACGGCGGTATTTGAGGTCTAGTAGTGGCGCCAGTCCCCAATAAAAGCATTTATTAGCCCTAGAGCTAGATTGGTAAAAGAGGTTTATTACTGAGTTTAGAAGTAGGAGATAGGTGAAGGTAGAGACAAGAAGGGCACTGGACAGAGGGTCCAGTGGACAGAGGGTCCTCACATGGCTACCATGTTTGGAATCTCTGCAAAGAGGGGTTCCCAATGTGGCCCTTTTAAGTAGGAGACTTAGGCTTGAGGGGCTTTTGGGTGTAGCCCCAAAGTTGGCTCAGATCCGGGGAGGGATTGGGACAGGTCCAGATCTTCTACTGGAATTCAAAGGGACCAGGATTTGTGAGTCAAAGGGTAATTTACATTAACTAGGGGGAGTTGGGAATCAAAGATTAGAATCTTTCCCGCATCACAAATTGCTCTCCAGAATGGTTGGATTCCTTTGTAATTCCACCAACAATGCATCAGTGTCCCACTTTTCCCACATCCTTTCCAATATTTTTCATTATCTTTTCCTATCATCTTAGCCAATCTGAGAGATGTGTAGTGTTATCTCAGAGTTATCTTAATTTACATTTCTCTGATCAATAATGATTTGGAGTATCTTTTCATATGAATAGAAATAGTTTCAATTTCATCATCTGAAAATTGTTCATATTCTTTGACCATTTATCAATTGGAGAATGGCTTGATTTCTTATAAATTAGAGTCAATTCTCTCAATATTTTGAAAATGAGGCCTTGATAGAATCTTTAACGGTAAAAATCCTTTATTTTTTTTTTGCTTCCCTTCTAATATTGTCTGCATTAGTTTTGTTTGTACAAAAGCTTTTTAAGTTGATATAATCAACATTTTCTATTTTGTGATCAATGATGAGCTCTAGTTCTTCTTTGGTCACAAATTCCTTCTGCCTCCACAGGTTTGAGAGGTAAACTATCCTATGTTCTTCTAATTTATTTATAATCTCATTCTTTATGCCTAAATCATGAACCCATTTTGATCTTATCTTGGTGTACAATGTTAAGCGTGGGTCCATGCCTAGTTTCTGCCATACTAACTTCCAATTTTTCCAGCAGTTTTTTCAACTAATAAATTCGTATCCCAAAAGTTGGGGATCTTTGGGTTTGTCAAATACTAGATTGCTATTATTTTGTCCTGTGAATCTAACCTGATAATTCCACTGATAACTAGTCTATTTCTTAACCAAAACACCAAAGAAATCAAACCATTCTCCAATTGATAAATGGTCAAAGGATATTAACAATTTTCAGATGATAAAATTGAAACTATTTATAGTCATATGAAAAGGTGTTCTAAATCACTATTGATCAAAGAAATGCAAATTAAGACAACTCTGAGACACCACTACACACCTCTCAGATTGGCTAAAATGACAGGAAAAGATAATGATGAATATTGGAGGAGATGTGGGAAAACTGGGACACTGATACAATGTTGATGGAACTATGAATGGATCCAACCATTCTGGAGAGCAATTTGGAACTATGTTCAAAAAGTTATCAAACCACATACCCTTTGACCCAGCAGTGTTACTACTGGACTTATGTCCCAAAGAGATCTCAAAGGAGGGAAAGGGACCTCCATGTGCAAAATTGCTTGTGGCAGCCCTTTTTGTAGTAACTATAAACTGGAAAATGAATGGATGACCATCAATTGGAGAATGGCTGAATAAATTATGGTATATGAATGTTATGGAGTGTTATTGTTCTGTAAGAAATGACCAACAGGATGATTTCAGAGAGGCCTGGAGAGACTTACATGAATTGATGCTAAGTGAAATGAACAAAACCAGGAGATCATTACACATGGCAACAACAAGACTATACAATGATCAGTTCTGATGGATGTGGCTCTCTTCAACAATGAGATGATTCAAATCTGTTCCAATTGTTCAGTAATGAGAGCCATCTACCTACACCCAGAGAGAAGACTATGGGAACTGAGTGTGTACCTAGATTTTCATTCTTTCTGTTATTGTTTGCTTGCATTTTTGTTTTCCTTCTCAGGTTTTTTTTTTTCTTTCTAGATCTGATTTTTCTTGTGCAGCAAGATAACTGTATAAATATGCATACATATATTGGATTTAACATACATTTTAACATTTAACAATATTGGACTACCTGCCATCTAGGGGAGGGGGGGGGAAGGAGGAGAAAATTTGGAACAGAAGGTTTTCCAAGGGTCAGTGTTGAAAAATTACCCATGCATAAGTTTTGTAAATAACTATAATTTTTTTTTGAATGATTAGTTTGTAAGATGATAGGATGGAATTTCTGTACTTTTATATCAAATAATACTGCCCCGGGTTGGGACTATTACAAAGGCTTTGCAGTGGCTCACTTCCCTGTCTGAGGGACTAGCTCAGAAGTCTGGAATAGGCAATTCTATTACTGACTGGTTAGAAGACTACTTTGGTAGATGGAGAGGAATGGCTATATCAATTTTCACCTCCCTAACAATAACCATGGAATCTCAAGGCTGTTTTTTTATACAATCCCTTATATTAGAGGATTAGTATAAAGACTAATAGAGACATCCCTAAAAGGTGACACCAGTAGGTCCATTCACAAATGTGCAAATAATAGGATCAGGTCACATAAGGATAATGGTTGAAAGAATACATGACCAATCTCCCAATGATAAAGAATGTGAACTGATGCTTAAAAATCTGAAAGAGGCAACAGAAATGGTGTGGAAGCCAAATCTTTATAATGGGGAATTGTAAGGAATATGAAAAGTTAGTTTTCTACAAATATGGTCAAAATAGGATGAAGTGATGGATGAAATACTTGTTAAGATATCTCCAACCAATCACTTTGTGAGTCAAGAAAACTGGCTGTACAACAACAACAAAGTTCCTGATTAAGAGGCCTAACTGGCTAGGGTTAATGACAGGGCAAAAGCTTTTTGCAGTATTTTCAAAATAACTCAATAACTGACACAAGTTGAGTGAGGAGACAGCCTTCATTTTCTGACATATGGAAGGGGCAAATAAGGAGGACTGTAATTTGTAAATGTGACCAATTGTAACTCAGACTAATCAGAACATTGATGGGAGGAATAAAGAACGAAATTAACATATAAAGCTTGCTCCAGCTTTTGTATTTAGTGTGTGTATCACTTGGGAGCACACCCACTTTTTATGAGAATCACTGAATAATGAATTCTTCTCTCACTCTAAGGGTGTCAGGGGTAAGTACTCCTGAACTAATTTGCAACTGGATAAGCAATGGGCTCATTCTGGGCTTATTCCCCCACTCTGCTGAGTTCCACAGAGTATTCTGATAACAAAATGTATTGCAAATCTACCTTCATAACAATTTCAAGGAGAAACTCAAAGGAAAAAAAGTATTTTCTTCAAGGATTACATGAATACCTAGAAAAAATAAAGCAAAAGACAAAACATGAAATAAAAACTCTTGAAGAAATTACTAAAATAAGTAACTGAGAAAAGAAGGTAGTAGGTAAATCTTACCCAAGAAAAGAAATCTCCCAACACTTTGGAAGTTTTTTGACAAAGATACTAGAGCAATGTGTCATTTCCTTCTCCAGTTCATTTTTTGAGATGAAAATACTGAGGCAAACAGAATTTAGTGATTTATTCTGGAAAACAAGCTAATCTGAGGCCAGATTTGAATTCAGGAAGATGAGTTCCTATCCAGAGTCTGTCTACACTATACTTTTTTTAGGTGCCATAACAGTTTGTGGATAATGGCTGCCATTCAGATTCTCAATTCTTTTTGTGAGGAAGAACAGTCTTCTCTTGACTATAGTTTATCACTATCATCAAATATGAAGCTTTTTTTTAAATAACTTATACCCTAAATTTTAAAGAATAAGTTTTATTTGAATGACAATTTGATTAATTATTTTTAAATATTCCTTTTAACTCTCTTCCAGAAAAACTTTCAACTATCACTTTAGCATAAAAATTCTTGAAGCCTGACATTTAAGGCATTTAAAAAATCAGGCTCCAACTTCCTTTTCTAGCACTATTTCAAATTATTTCCTGTAATTCTACAGACAAATTGTTCTACTGTTTCCCAAATCTTGGAATACCATACTATTTGTCTAAGCCCTTCCCAGGTAAACTCTCCCCTCCAATCTGCATTTCAGAATCTTTATGCTCCTTTACAATTTAGGTCAACTATGGCCTCCTCTAATGAAATCTCTTCTAAATTTAAAAAAAACAATCATTTAGGTCTCACAGGAATCAAATCCCAAGTGTTGACTTCATGTGCCTACGTCATATCCAAACATAAGCTCTTCAAAGGCAGGAGCAGTAATTTGCACATTTCAGGTAATTAATGTGTATTAGACTGAACTGACAAACTGTGTACACATTTTACTACAATTTTAGTTTCTCATATCAGCTAATAACCATCTAGATGAAAAAACTATTAAATAAATGTTTAATTCTTCTATAAAAAGACCAAAAATTGTTGTGAACAATTCTCAAAAATGTGTTTTTAAAAAGCTTTAGTGGTTTAGCATGGTGTTTACAAACTGAGTCAAATTAAATTCATTCAATTATCTTTTTCACTTTCCTCACTTTTCTCTCTATCTCCCATAAATAGATGAATAATAATAGCTATTTATATGATATTTAAAAAATTTCAAAGCACTTTATTTATATATGTATACATGTATACGTAAAAGCATATGAATATAATTTTCAAATATGTATGCTGCATACATATTTTCTTATTTGATTCTCAAAAGAGAAAAAAAAAATCACCAACCCTACAAAGTGAGAATATTAACTCCATTTTACAAATAAGAAAATGGAGGTGTAGAGGACTTAAGTAATTTGCAGAGTGCTAACACATTTAGTGAGCATCTTCCTAAACCTCCTAAACCCAATATTCTATCTACTGTGGCATGCTATATAGACAGATAAATATAATGCCACAAAAAAAATAACTAAGTTCAGAATTACAACAGACTTTAACAACAAATTTGTATATTAACACATGGAATACTTTATACTTCATATAAATCTGTTAACATGTATATTGATCATTCTTTCAACAGTGTGTATACTTTCAAAACTAATCCAGTAAAAAGAATAAGAACAGATTATAGTTCAAAAACAAATCTATTCAGAATCTGTTATTTAGCATTCAGTACCATACCCCAACTCCAAAAGGGAAAACAGGATTAACTTAATCATTAAACTTTCCAAAGATCCAAACTATAAAAGTAGTACTAGCTCTGCCAGCACATCTCAGAAAGATCACTTCTTTTCTTTGGGTTCCAGTTTCCATTCCTTTCTCTCCGCTCTCCAACATCTTTCCCCTCCAAAACAAAACAAAAAACCTAGCTTCACTGATAAAGGCTTTGTGGTATCTTTTAATGTTCTGGGTTGAGTTTTTTTTTTTTTTTAATCTAGTTCTACTACATTTCTAATTTTTCAGGTTCCTTTCATATAACTATTAAAAAGAGAAAATTTACTTAATAGTGGAAGACAGCTGACCAGGTTAAAGGCTAGAGGTCAAGTGTCTCCAATATACCTCATCCTCTAAAACCAGTCATGTTCCAGGGCTCCACCAATCCTCCTTACCTTAAAGATCAGATGGGATCCTTATCTTCCTACCTCTTGCTCAGAAATTGATAATGAAATCAAATTTAATATGTCTACTCTGAAAAGCCCATTATCAAATAACTCCTTTTGGGAGTCCTTCTGATTCTGAGTTGTAGGTTGCCTAAAATGAAGTTTCCCTTCCAGACCATCACCAACCTCTGCCTCTAGATATCATACACTAATGCATGTCATTCCCACATGCCTATCCTACTCTACGACTGTGCCCTTTAAAATCCCTATCCCATTCAAAAAATTATCAAACTGTGCATACCCTTTGATCCAGCAGTGTTTCTACTGGGCTTATACCCCAAAGAGACACTAAAGAAGGGAAAAGGACCTGTATGTGACAAAATGTTTATGGCAGCCCTGTTTGTAGTGGCTAGAAGCTGGAAAATGAATGGATGCCCATCAATTGGAGAATGATTGAGTAAATTGTGGTATATGAATGTTATGGAATATTACTGTTCTGTAAGAAATGACCAGCAGGATAAATACAGAGAGCATTGGCAAGACTTACATGAACTGATGCTAAGTGAAATGGACAGAACCAGGAGATCATTATATACCTCAGCTATGATACTGTGTGAGGATATATTCTGATGGAAGTGGATTTCTTCAACAAAGAGATCTAACTCAGTTTCAATTGATCAAAGATGGCCAGAAGCAGCTACACCCAAAGAAAGAACACTGGGAAATGAATGTAAACTGCTTACATTTTTGTCTTTCTTCCCAGGTTATTTATACCTTCTGAATCCAATTCTCCCTGTGCAACAAGAGAACTGTTCGGTTCCGCACACATATATTGTATCTAGGATATACTGTAACCTATTTAACATGTATAGGACTGCTTGCCATCTGGGGGAAGGGGTGGAGAGAGGGAGGGGAAAAATCAGAACAGAAGTGAGTGCAAGGGATAATGTTGTAAAAAATTACCCTGGCATAATTTTTTACAACATTATCCCTTGCACTCACTTCTGTTCCAATTTTGTCTGTTTCCGGTTCTGTCAATAAAGTTATTAAAAAAAAAAAAAATCCCTATCCACCTTTGTAAAGGTCACAATGTATTCCCCCAACTTTTTATCCTCTCAATCACAAGTTAACATCCATAGAGGTCAGATGGTGGCTTAGAGAAAATATGCAAGGGGCTAAAGTTTCTAGCATTATCACTCAAACCCCCAGTGGAATGCTGTTGTTCAGTCCATTCAATCATGTCTGATTCTTCATGACCCCATTTGGGGCTTTCTTGGCAAAGATACTAGAATGGTTTGCTGTTTCCTTTCCCCAGTAGTATACTTTCCATTAACTATCATTCAGACTTAATTAACTTTCAAAAAAGGTATTTACTAAGACATTACAATAAGAAAAGTTAATAGAAAATATCCTTCCCTATTCTGGAGGAGTAAAAGGATTCTTTCTCATATTCAAAAGAGTACACAGAGAGAGTGGACTTAAAGTACAATGACAGTGAGACAAATGATTAAAGAACACATATGACAAAGAGATACCTTCCAACTTCTGGCCCTGGAAGTACTTTTCTCCCTTCATATAACCCCATCATGAAGTTCCACTAGGGTATAATTCTCCACTGAGTTTCCAGGGTCAGTGACTTTCTAGAATCCTTAGCTGGCACTTCTTTCTAACATGAGAGGTTAAATTCCATAAAAGTGCTGCTCCTCAGGCAAACATCATTCTACTCTGTGCTCATGATGTGGTCACATTTGCTGTCATCAGTAACTACAGTTCTTCTGGATATTGCTATTGCCATCACCACTTCTGAATCTCTGAATTTTCTTTACTCACAAGATTGCCTGGACCCTTATCATATTTGTCTGTCTAAGATTAAGAAAGAATAAACACAAAGATACAGAGGCTATCATGTGTTCAGAGCCTCCATGGCCAGGTAAGAGACAGAGCAAGTGACCCTTATCCTTCTAAAGTTCCAGAGGAAGCAGTGAAAATAATTCTCCTTTTTCAGAATCACAAAGGAGAAGGGAAAGAGGAAAGAGTAGAGTAGAGAGAAGAGTAGAGAGAGAAATAAGTCTCCCCTTTTTATATATATCGAGTTCCAGTTTAACAACCCTGAGTTATCAGGTCTTCTAGTTTCCTCCACCATTGTACAAAACCAATCCTTAAAGTTTATACCAAAGATCCATCAGGTAAGGAACATCATCTGCACGTGCTCTAAGAACTGCCCATCAAAGGCCAGTAGACTTCCATTACAAGATGACTTTAGATCTCAAGTTAGAAAAGTATTCAGAAGTCAACTAATCCTGTCTTCACTTTACAGATGAGAAAATTGAGACCTAGGGAGATGAAATGACTTCTCCAAGGTCATAAATGTGACCACCACACCCAGGACACCCCAGAATCAGCCAGAGTCAGGATAAGCAAAAGTCCTTAGTCTTTATTCTTGGTCTTTAGACACAGGATTGAACAGGATGGAAGCAGAATCTCCGTGACTGCATTCTCCCTAGTCTACCACCAAAGTGTGACTCTGGCTTGTCTTACTCCACCTTCTGGTCCCTCCTATAATCCTCTGTATACACCAATCATTGAGTCAGCACAGGATAATGGGAAGGACCATTTTCCAAGCATATGCCCATAGAGTATTGTCCAATCAGTAATTAACCTTAAGTGCTTGAACGGACCTCATTGCAACAACTCAAGAGTTTCAGCCCTCTACACACAAAGATGATAAGCATCAGAAGTAATAGTTGAACCCCAGATACAGCTTCTTCCAATATACTATATAGATTCTCAATCACATTACATCTATGCCTTGCCCCAAGAAATTACTCTGTATATTTTTTGTACTTAATTTTCTAAGTATGTGTTGTCCCTTGCCCCACCCTTATTTCATTTTTGTCTTTGTATCTCAAGTGCTGGTATAAGTAACAAGTTCTCAATAAATGCTTGCTAAATTTTATTATTTTCATTATCCTCCTATATAAGACCTTTAATAAGACTGGTCCTACAGTTAAGTAGAACTGATAACTACTGCCCTGTCAGTGTCTTAAATTCCTTTTTAGATGAAAAATTCCTTTCCAATCATCTTTTAAAATACAGACATATAACCGGAAAGAGTTACATATGTGGAAGCTTTTAGTATCCATTAATGTGTTTACATGTCTCAGCTTCTAAAAGCTACCTGGAATATTTTAAAAGTACATCAAAAACACTATGGGAACAAGAAACAAGAGAAATAAATTTTAATGAGAGGAGTTGGAAGCATGAAGAAAGTATGGAACACTGGATAAAAAGGGGCTGAGAGTATGACTCAAACACAGAACTCAAATATTTGAGGGAGGAGGCAATCATGCTCTGGTAGAATCACAATCTGGAAAGCTTACTTCAAAAGGAAAATCTGAGATACAGGAAAAGCAATAATCACAAAAGGGAAAAAAAAATCTAATAATATTGAAGATTTCCCCAAAAATTTTTTTTACTGAGTACACACACCAAACACACAAGAGACAAAATTAGAATATTCAATTCAACAAGAATCAGCATTTATAAATTATTATTAAGAAGGCAAGAATTAAAATCAAAGATGATTATGAGATTACAGAGGATAGTAAGACTTAAAAAAGAAAATGTGAACAGTGTTGGAGACTACACTGTCATCACAAACATGTATGAATGGAAAACTAGTTAGTCTATTTCTAGTCATATGAAAAGATGCTCCAAGTCATTATTAATCAGAGAAATGCAAATTAAGACAACTCTAAGATACCACTACACACCTGTCAGATTGGCTAAGATGACAGGAAAAAAATCATGATTGTTGGAGGGGATGCGGGAAATCTGGGACATTGATGCATTGTTGGTGGAGTTGTGAACGAATCCAACCATTTTGGAGAGTAGTTTGGAACTATGCTCAAAAAGTTATCAAACTGTGCATACCCTTTGATCCAGCAGTGTTACTACTGGGATTATATCCCAAAGAGATTATAAAGAAGGGAAAGGGACCTGTATGTGCACGAATGTTTGTGGCAGCCCTTTTTGTAGTGGCTAGAAACTGGAAACTGAATGGATGTCCATCAGTTGGAGAATGGCTGAATAAATTGTGGTATATGAAAATTATGGAATATTACTGTTCTGTAAGAAATGACCAACAGGATGATTTCAGAAAGGCCTGGAGAGACTTACACGAACTGATGCTGAGTGAAATGAGCAGGACCAGGAGATCATTATATACTTCAACAACAATACTAGATGATGACCAGTTCTGATGGATCAGGCCATCCTCAGCAACGAGATCAACCAAATCATTTCTAATGGAGCAGTAATGAACTGAACTAGCTATACCCAGAAAAAGAACTCTGGGAGATGACTAAAAACCATTACATTGAATTCCCAATCCCTATATTTATGCACACCTGCATTTTTTGATTTCCTTCACAAGCTAATTGTACAATAATTCAGAGTCTGATTCTTTTTGTACAGCAAAATAATGTTTTGGTCATGTATACTTATTGTGTATCTAAGTTATATTTTAATATATTTAACATCTACTGGTCATCCTGCCATCTAGGGGAGGGGGGGGGGTAAGAGGTGAAAAATTGGAACAAGAGGTTTGGCAATTGTTAATGCTGTAAAGTTACCCATGTATAAATCCTGTAAATAAAAGGCTATTGAATTAAAAAAAAAAAAAAAAAAGAAAACTAGTTAGTCTGCTAAAGCATCATAAGCAAAGATGTTATGAACACCCCTTGTGCTCCATAGTATCCATGAAACCTTAAGACCTCCAGAGAATTTTGCATAGGCCTCTGTTTGTAAGAGGATACAAGTAAGAGTTGCACAATTTAAGAAGGCAGGAGCTTAGAGTTTATAATCAGCACAGTTCCTTGGAAGGAACAACCACATCAATGTATCAAGTATCAATGGATTTGTGAGAAAAGGTGATATTGGTAGCAGTGTTTCTAAATATAGTATTAGCAAAAATGAACACAATTATAAGATCCTAAACATTCAAAAAAAATTTTTAAATACTGATCACTGAAAATACCTACTCTAAAAGATTATCCCTTGAGGGGGAAAAAAGTAAAGAAGCTAAATGTTAATAAATTTTAATAAATACACTAATTCATTAATACCACAAGCAAGAAACAATATGGGAGGTTAAAGAAATCAGTTGTCTTTGCAAACATGTAAATATCTAGACAAAATCTAAGATAATAGAGAAAAAGAAAACAAGTCTTTTAAAAAGTGACTGATAACTTCTGTAAAACAGATAGCCAATGCAATAGAAAAGCAAATTAAGATGTTTTGAAAAATTCAGTGAAATGACTTATTGACCTAGCAAAGAACATGGCAGTTCCAAGTTATGTTCCTGACTTAAAAGTATAATGAAACTTATTTCTTTGGGTACTAGCAGATATTCCTGAAGAAAATTTAATTTTTAATGTTATTTTTTAATCATCATAAGAAGTCAAACAACTAAAGCCTCCTCTTCCCTTTTTCTGGGTTGCCCATTTTTAAAAATTAAAAATAATTATAAAAGTAATTCTAATTTCTTTTTTTTCCCCTGAGGCAATTGGGATTAAGTGACTTCCCCAGGATCACACAGCTAGGAAGTGCTATGTGTCTGAGGTCACATTTGAACTCAGGTCCGCCTGATTTCAGGACTGATGCTCTATTACTGTGCTACTTAGTTGCCCCAGTAATTCTAATTTTTATAAAAGACTACCAAGAAAGATACACACATGGATGAGGGCTGAGGTCCCAGATGATCTTGAGAATCCTCCTCACTGTAGGTTTTTCTTTTGCAAAGCAAAAATAACAGCTTACAGTTAAAAAGTTTTCCCATGTATTTTCATTTAATTATCTAAGGTTAAAAAGAGAACACATTATTATCATCCCTATTTTCCCATAGTGATAACTGAGGCCAGAGAAATCGCAAGACACAGCTGGTATCCAAACTTATGTGAAATTCTTAATTCAGTGTTTTTTGTATTATACAGTACTTCTAGATTGCATATTAACAATAGACTCCTATAGTTGTTACTGATTGCTAAAGAGCTTGTTTCTCTTTTTCTGAATACATTTAATAATTTTCATTTCCATTATGAGAATAGCATATGCTGATAATCAGACCAATGCTATGTGTCTGATTTCTTTGTGGCTAAAAATTCCAGATATGACCAATCACAAGAAGTTACTGATATACCTGCCTGGCACTTGAAAGATTCATTCCCCCATGAAAAGTTGTCTATTAGTAAACATTGTATATCCGTAGTTTATACAGAGAAATCACCTCCAACCCATGACATTATCTCTTTATGTATCTTGAAAAAGAATGGTCTTATTGCTATATTCCCTTAAGAGAGAACAACTACCCAAGAATTACACTGGGAAAAAAACAAAACAATAAGAGAAACCAAATGGTTTGTGATGGTTTTCTTTTTCCCCTAATTTCCCAATTGTGCTTGTTCCACAACCCTAGAATAAGAGGGGCACAGTCCTGATAGAAGTAAAACAAAAAACAATGTATTAGAATTAGAATAATGTACTGAAACAGGCTGGTTGAAATAGAAAGTATGACAAACATCAACTTTTCAAGAGTGATTAAAGCTCAAACACAATAAAATTTTTCTAGTGTCTGTCTTCCAAAATAATATTAACCTGCCAAATAATTTATTTTACCAAATAAATTACTTTCTCTTTTTAATTTTATTTACTTAATATGATTACATGGATATAGGAACTTTTAATGAAGAAATTCCCTCTACCAATGCAAGGTAGCATCAGCTCTGCAATTACATGGCAACATGAGTTGCCCTGAGACCTGCCCAGGGTCACAAAGTTAGTAGAGGTAGAACTTGAACTCCAAAGCCAGTACTCCACTCACTGTGCTAATGCCACCTCTCACAAATGTTATTTTTCCCGAATTGCTTATATTTTGGAATTATCTCAAAAGGAGCTCATTTATTTATTTTCAATGCCAAAAATTTTGGTGCAATGTTTAGAATATATTAAATTTAAAATAATGCATGACAGAATGAAAATTATTTAGAACAAAGATGATCATAAATTACCCACAAGAAGATATTATGGGAGATTGTAAGATAGGATTCAATTAAACATCAATAAATTTACCTATCACTGTATTAGGCTCTGGGGATTCAAGAACAAAAACAAAAAAAGTCTCTGCCTTCAAGAGGCTTACGTTCTATAATTTTATAGAACATATAGAAAGTAATTTATAAAATATCCATACTCTCTGACCCAGAGAATCCATTACTAAGCTTATATTTTAAGGAAGACACTGAGAAGTCCATGTATGTGTGTGTGTGTGTGTGTGTGTGTGTGTACACACACACACCCAAAATATTTATAGTATCACTTTTTGTGATAGTAAAGAATTGGAAATAAAGTTAGATGTCCATGTATTAGGAAATAGCTAAACAAATTGTGGTATATGAATGTAAAGGAATATTGCTGTGTTGTTAGAAATGATGAATGTGATGAATATAGAGAAGGTGGGAAAGATCTACATGAACTGATGCAGAATAAAGTAAGCAAAGCCAAGAAAAGAATATACGGTGTGACTATAACAATGAAAATAAAAAGTACAATCACACACACAAATCAAAAGTAAATATAGCAAAATTATAAAGATCAAGCATGACTGAAGTTAAGAAATCTAAGCAAATAATCCATAGGTGCTGCACACTGTACCTGTTTCAGACTTTTTCAATGTACTGATCTTTCTTATACTGATTTTTTTTCCTATTATTTTTATCTTTATTTTTAATAATAATACAAATTGCTCACTGAAAGGGGGAAGGGTACTAGGGAAAACTATGATGATATAAAAGCAAAAGGTTTTTTTAAGTAATTTCTAAAAAAAGAAAAATAATATGTGAGAAAACAAAATCAGGAAAAACTTTGCAGAGGAGTTAAACACACCTGAGCTGCTCTTTGAAGTACAGATTATATGTTGTATGAGGGAAGGCTGATGAGAAAAGTAATAAGCATTAGGAAAAAACTTATGCAAAACAGAGACAGGGAGAGATGAAATGATATTAAAGTGAAATAATCTCGGAAGGTATTTGGGACCACATTGTGGAAAGACAAATGCTAAGCTAAGGATTGATTACTAGAAGTAAAAGAAAGCCACTGAAGATCTGTTGGCGTCTATGTTGAAGGGACAGAGAAGGGTGACATGTTTTAAAAATATCTGCATGGTAGCTATATGAATGAGAAGCTGGAAGGTGACAATTATGGAAGCAGAAAGACCACTTAATTAGGAGGTTATTACAATAGTCTAGAAGATAAGAAGGCATACGACAATGAAAAAAGTGAAAAAAATGAGCAAGTGATTGGATTGGGGAAATAGGAGGTAATGAAAAAAACAATAACTTTTTGTCTTTATGAACATCTAATATACAAAAGAATCTAAATGAAAACATTCTAGTAAGCACTGGCAAGGTTATGTTGAAAACGAACAGTCTTTAAAGGGAACAGACAAGAAGGTATATGTCTACCACATGAGCTGAATGATTTATAAGGCTTTGGCAAAGATTATTTATAGCCTTATGGTTCTATAATATGCAATCATTGCTTTTAAAATTCATAAGTAACAAAAGAAAAATGGTTTTTAGGGGAAGCTAAGTGGTGCAGTGGATAGAGCACCAGCCCTGAAGTCAGGAGGATCTGAATTCAAATCTGGCCTCAGACACTTTACACTTCCTAGCTGTGTGACTCTGGGCAAGTCACTTAATCTGAAGAAGAGGAAGAAGAAGAAGAAGAGGAAGAAGAAGAAAGAAAAATGGTTTTCTATCAATTATTTAAAATCTTCCTATCTTATTGAAGACCATATCAGCCTTTGTCCCTGTTTCTTTGGGATTTGGAAATTACAAAATGATTTTTTAACAACCTTGCTTTTAAAAATAGAGACATTGCAAACACAGAAAAATTCTTCCTATCAGGCAATTTTATAATTATACATGAAAAGCTATAATTTTTTGTGCTTTAGAAAATGCAATTAACTTAAAGAACTGTACACTTTATTCCATGAAATTACTTCTTTAAAATCTACCTAACACTAAATTTGACTGAATAATTACACCATTTTGTTTCAAACTGAACCACAAATCCAATTTATGGTATACAGCATCTTACTCAGTATTTAGCAAGTAGTAAGTGTTCAATAAATATTTGTTAAAATCAAAATGTATCCTGATATTCTTTAATAGAACATCAATTTCATCAAAATAATCAAATGTTTATTATGGACCAAATATTAAATGTAATTTGGTATTTCAAGACCTTATTTGGGCCAATAAAAATGAGAAACTCTTCACAGTAAAAAACAACATAAAAGAACATCTTATAACTTTAGTTGTTTTTCCAGGAAGTGCTGGTTTATTTGTATCAACCTGTCCATGCTCCATTCTGCTTCCCCCTTCACTAAAAACGGATGAAGTTAAGATCTAAGTCACAGGCAATTCAGAAATATGAAATAGGCTGCCAAAGAAGGGAATGACTTATCTTTTAAGAAAGATAAAGTCCACAACTAATAAATATCTCATTCTAAAAGGGTTGGGTTTTTTAATATTTGAGTTTAATTCAAAATGTTGTCAATTAACACAGACATAGCCTTAATAAAAACAATTCATAAATAACACTCTGGGAGTTACAAAACAGTTTTTACATTTTATATTTTTAATATCAAGAAGAATTCTCCACTGCTCCTACTCCAATGTCCCATCTTGAAATCAAGTTGTCCCACAGAAGGTCATACTAAGCTAAAAAAGACTTAAAAATAAATGACAGGAGGCAGCTAGGTGGCGCAGTGGATAGAGCACCAGCCCTGAAGTCAGGAGGACCTGAGTTCAAATTTGATATCAGACACTTAACACTTCCTAGCTGTGTGATCCTGAGCAAGTCACTTAACCCCAATTGCTTCAGCAAAAAGGAAAAAAAAAAAAAAAAAGTGTAAATGACAGAAGTACCCATCCAAGTACTTCTTGGAGAAGCCATCACCAGGTTAGTTACAACATCTGGGAATTCCTAAAAACCACACACAAGTCATTTGGATTTTGAATTTCATCCTTATCCTTTTATACTTACTCAGGGCTAATTTAATACTAGATCCTTGAAATATAAAAAACTTTTGAATAAGATGCTCTGTTGATTAATGATGCTGAAATTCCTAAATGTTATCAGACTCTTTGGATATAAATGACTTTTATATAAATAGAAAATATTTTTGAAGTATGATTTGTATTTCCATATTATTTAATAATGGTGTATATTTAATCACAAAATAAAATGAAAAAAAGCAGCACACGCTTAAAAAATGAAAATGTCTATGCACTTCCCTATATGAAGGGAACTTGAATACCAAAAAAAAAAATCATTTTTCATTAAAACACAAAATCACTACCTAAGATTTCTACTCTTTAGTCTAAACTAGCAAATAAATTAGAAGAAATTATTTAAATTTCAAAAGAAAGCAAAACTTCTTTTAATTGGTCCATTTTCCATGGTAACACTAGAGAGGATCTTGTTGAATCCATTATTAAAAGCAACAACTCCAAAAATTCTCTCTCCTATACACCAAAAAAAATTTCTTAAGTGACAGCAAAAATCAAATTCTTAAAGAGCCTAAGATAATCTATATTATCTAAGTTTAAAAAACATTATTTGCAACTCAGTAAATGCACTTATTGTGTATTATACTTAGCCACATTTGTATCTTATCCCCCTACTGAACTATAAGCTCCACAGCCCCAGAAAGATCTTAAATTAAATTCTGTATTCAACTTTAATACATGGGACAGTGTTCTGCACATAGTAAGTCTCACATATTTGCTGAATTATAAGTCAAATCACTAAACAAGACACAATGTTATATTCAAATGATATTTTGAATCATTTTTACTGCACACATGGATTTATTATCAAGTCACACTCGGGTTACTGGTTCTAAGATGCCAGAAATTAATGCATCACTGGGGATATTAACATTTCTACTACTCTCCACAAGGCAAACCCCAAAGCAATCAAAATTTTGAAAACCCAAATCATATTTGAATATGCCGAAGAAAATGTCAATTCAAAAAATATTTAAGCAACAATTACTTATAACTATACACCTTATTAAGGAATAGGAATACAACAATGAAAAATGACACATAGCTCCTGCCCTCCAGGAATAATACAATGGAAGATGAAGATGAAATACATACAGAAATGGAAAGAAGGGTTGGAGTTTTTTAGGGAGACGTAAAGTATACTTTAAAAGATACTTTAAAAGTATACTTTAAAGAGGAGCAACCTTCATAAGGACAGAAAAAAAGCAAAGGCGTTTGTATTTTCTCTTGAACACACTGTTATTAAATAAATATTTCGTTAATAAACTAAAGTTAGCAAATTCAGCTCTTAGTAAAAACTACAACAAAGCAGTGAACAACATTAAATTATCACCAAGTGTTATTTTTTTCCTCAGTGGAGGTTAATGTTTTCTCTTAAAAAATAACTATTGCCAGTGGTAGCCTTACAATGATTTTTGGACATAATGACTAAGCTAAAAGAAGAAAGAGTAAAAAAAGAACACTGAATGGAATGTCCCCACATTCTATTTCCTCACATTTTCAAAAGGAAAATAATTTAAAGATAGTAATTATTAAATGTGGCTGCCATTATCTCTTTTTTGGTTTAAAAAAACACTTGATTTGCAAGCAATTATTGCTATTATTTATATATGTGAGCTGTGATGCTACTAGGGTTTTTTCCTTTAAAAGCTCATGAAGCATTGTGAATAACATATACAGATAAATTAACCCCAGGAAACTTTTAGTAACAATAAAAGAATATGTATCCAGAAAACATAAGCAAATTACAATTCAAAGGTCAGAGCTAGAGAAAGGAAACTGACGTTAAAAAGAGTAAATGTACTATATAAATCTAGTATAAAAAAGCAAGCAAGTTACTTGTAGAAAGCACTCCTGTCAATATCTCAAAATGCTCTAAATGGAATTTATAATTTCAAAAATGTTAAACAAAGAAAAGAGTAGTTAACACTTACTCTTTCTGTATCTTCCAAATAGCTTCCTACAATGGAACACTATATGGCTCACTTGCCAGTGTGGCTGTTTTTCTGGTCTATATTGTTAAATAAAACTAAATAGTTCCTTGAAGTGCGCTTGTACGGATAAGATGCTCAGCATACAGAACCTTAAGTTTTGATTTTGTGCTGTCTCTCTCCCCTTTCTTCTCAGTCTCCCCTCTTCCCACAAGCAAAAATCTTTCCAAATGTTCTGTTATGTGCACTTGTCAAAAGAAACACCCACTGAGTGCCAAAATGGTAACGCTGCAGCCTTCCACCCTTCCAGTTATATAGTGCCAGTAACTAGAACATGATCCAACCTAAAAGATTCTTATGTCCCCGTATCAATGAAAATAATTGTTGATTAAAATGCAAAGAATATGTTTAAAAGGACACTGATTTTCGATTATTTCAATCCTATAATTCAGTTTCTGTTTCATTAAACTAAAGGATAAGAATGAGATCGTTTTTAATATAGATCCCTTGTGTGTGTTTTAACATTAAAGTGAACAGAAACCCTGAAACATCCAGGGTTTGGGTTTTTTTGTTTTTTTTTTGGGGGGGGGTTGTTTTTTTATCAAAACAGGTTAGTTATTAAGCACTAACAATAGGACCGTGTATTTAACTATGGTGGAAGAATCTATGTGATTTTTTTCCCTCCTTTAACGTCGTCCTACACACACACACACACACACACACACACACAACCTTAAGACTAAAAGAAATGCAAAATATTTCATTCTCATTAGATAAAAGGAACGTTGTTTATCTTCTGCGATTCCAAAAATTAACTTCACACCTGAAAACTTGATAAACAAGTAGAACAGGGGACATCGGAAGATGAAGGAGGATAGGTCCCTCAACCCCACAAAATCAAGGTCAGCAAAGTCAAGTTCAGCGGCTCAGAGACCATCCCACCACTCTTAGAGCTGCAACACCCGATTCCGGATCTTCTAGGACTCACATCTCCAAGGCTCGGAAAGGTGGGCGAGCATCACGAGGAGGATGCAAGCTGGTGACAGCCCTCTCCCCGCCCCATCTCCTTAAGGCACCTCCAGGAGGAGAGGTTTTTCCGAGCAGAGCACAGCGGGTGGGGGAGACACTTCAGCAGTAGAGGAAGCTCCAATGAGGAGGAGGGCTGGGAGGTAAGGATGGGATGGGGGTGGAGGAGACCGAAAGAACACACGAACACACACACACGCACACACACGCACACGCACACGCACGCGCGCGCATACCCAAGCCACCCCACAGAGGTAGAACAGCCTCCACTGCTGAAGCAGACCACGAAACGCGTTACTCAGGGGGAGACAACACTGTATTGAGCCGCCCCCCACCCAGTCAAAAAAAAATAATGAAAAGAAAAAAAGAAAAGGCGCTCTTCCCTCCAGGCACTCCCCGGGCGCCCGCGGAGAGGAGGGTGAGGGGGTAGGAGAAGAAAGAAGGAGGGATAGCAACAGCCCCTCCCCCCCAGTGATACCCTCACCCTATTACTCTCTCTTAAGAGGGCCAGGACTGCCCCGTCGACCCTGTCCGGTGTCCGCCCACTCGCATTTCTTCCTCTTTCCTCCCTCCCCCCCATCGAAAAGACCCAGCGGATTTCTCTCCCTCTGCGGTAGGGCTAGGGCGAGGCACCTAGGGAGAGGAGGACGGCGGGACCCACTCACCCCACTCTATCCCAGCTCTAAGCGGGGACTCCCACCGCTACAGCCGCCGCAGCCGTCGCTGTTTTCTCTACCCCAGCGGCAGTGGCAACTAATCGAATCCTCCGACCCCGCCCTCCCGACCGGGCGAATGCGCAGGCAAACATGCTAATCACCCCAGCGCCGGCGACCCGTACTGTCTCAGCCAATAGGGAGGCTCCTCTGGTCCGAACGCGCTCCTCCGAGGCCCGCCCCCGGTCAGGCCCCGCCCCTCCTGCTTTAGGAAGAACCTATATGTGGGGGAGTGGCTCCCTTTTTCTATTTTCTTTTTTCAGAGAGGCTCTAGTTCTGCCTTCCCCTGATTCAGTTCTATCCCTGTTTTCTGTGTCTCTGGATTCCTATCTTTCCCGATCTCTTTTCTCTCTCGTCCTCCTTTGCCATAAATACTCCCGCCCCAGGACCCGAATTTTTTTTCCATTTTGCACATAACACAGACAGAGACAGAAACTCTAGACTCACACGGGGGCGCGCGTGCGCGCACTCGTGGCGTTTCTCGAGCTAGGTTTGGTTGACTCGTCAATCCCCAGCAACCAGGGCTGGAAGGCTGGCAGGGGGCGGGGCCTAGTCTCTGCCTGACAGGAAAAAGGAGGGAGGGGGGAACTAGCAAGAGGAAAGAAAAAAATAGGATTGGCAGCTCGAAAGAGCGTGACTAGGAAAGAGGCAGTAGCACCAACTGTGGGAGGGGGAGGCCGGGTCCCCCTCCAGTCACTACAGAAAAGAGGGGAAATCCTGCCTATAAAGAGCTATTCCAGCCTCACACCCAGGGAGGAGACAAATGCACTGCAAGAGGTGGGGGAGGGAGAGAGACAGGAGAGCTGGTAGGGAGCACATCTGGCTGTAAAGTGGACCAGTAGGTGGGGAAAAGGAGGAAACGGAACCTTGGACATCTGCAAGGTGAATGATATAGTAAAGGGTGGAGACTGACTTGTCCCCGCTGTCGCGCGGTTCTTTGCTTACTGACGCTTTCCAACTGTTGCAAGTTCTGGAACACAAACACAGACACACACGCACACGCACACACATAAACCCTATCCATCACTCTGACATGCAGTTCTCTGAATTGGGAACAAACAGCTGGATAGCTTGGGAATGCCATTCGTGCACATGCTGCTGTTACTGCTGCAAACTGTGCCCCTCTTCTACAGAAGGCATAGCTCCCTCAAGCTGCAGAGTACTAATCTAGCGGTGAGGCAAATGAAGCAATCATAAACCCAGAAGGGTAGAGATTTTTACACTCGGGTAGGACTCCACTAAGATTTACCTTTTTTTTTTTTTTAACTAAAATTCAGGGTGGAGACGAAAACGGTATGAGAGAGATTATGTTCAGTGGGCACTGCAAATAAGAATGTCACTTGTTTAAATAGAATTTAAAACTGCAAAAGAAAGATTGATTTTTAAAAAATTTGGGAAGGATGAGAAATGCTTCAGGGATTCCTCTTTTAAAAAAAAAAAAATCACCGACGCTGACTGTAATCGGGTTATTGCTACCACTAAATCAAAAATTTGCAGCTGTAAAAGGAAAAGACACTATGAATAAAATTTAAACCTTCCACTTGGGAGGCGTACAATAAATGTTTGCTGCATCGAATTTGTCTAAAGAATTGGAAAATACATTACCGATATTTGTCTTTGACGGTCACCGTAACAGGAAAATACTGAATTTGGCATCACTGTAGGTCGAGCTACTCCTGCTTTTTCTATGGAGGTAAATAACTAATAACGAAATGAAGTATGATTCTTATGTATCTAGAGGAAGAGTGCCAGCTAATTTTGTAGGTAGCAAGCCCGGAGTTTACATTGAAGGAAAGCAATTGTGAGGGAAACACTAGCCCTCTGGCCTGCAAATTTAAATGTAGTATACTCCCGGCTTAAAGGAAGAATAGCTAAAATCCCTGAGGAATTCATCTCTATTTCCCTATTAATAACTCCTGCTCCAGAAACTATGACAATAAATCAAAATAAGAATAATTATCTGTGATTTATTTTATAGATCCTGAATAAGACAGGGGAAATTTAACAACTGAAAACACATTTTTTACTAGATTTGAGTTATTTTTATCTCAATAGAAAGATCACTACATGTGTAATATTGCTTTGTTGAATTGAATTATACAGTCTCCAGTATCCAAAGGTGACTTACCATTAGATGGTAAACAACCTTGAGCTGTTTTTCCAATGATGGTGAAGATAGTGATTGAGCCACTAGTAATTCAACCAGTTTCTAACTGTGACCAAGGCACTTATTTTCTAGATAACTAGCTCCCTCTGAATTAAGCAGCATTGTGCTCTTTTCTTCATGGAACTGGAATCCTGTGGTTGACCTTATCAACACTGTGCTCAGAAACATTAATTAAAAAAGGCATTAACTTAAAATTAAAATACACAAAGTCTGTCATTTTGATTTGTCACCTATTAATAGTCTCCACTGGATTAGCAAATCAAATGTGTGTGTCACAAATATGTAAATCTTGCTCTATCTATCTATATTTTTTTCCCCATTCTGGGCCTAGGATCTGTATCCTCTGTAATTTAAAGTTTTAAAGAGTTGACTGGGGGAACTTAAAGAGTGAAGCACAGGCACTATGTAACAGAGATAGGATTTAAGTGCTTATATACCATGATGCCTCTTTATCTCATTTCAGTATTCATTATTTCAGTAATTCTAAAATAGCCTGTCACCACCACCATCATCATCATTGTTATCAAAAAGTGTTTGTTAAATAGATACAAGAATAAAATCCAAACTAAGGTATGGGTATCTGGCCAATGTCTACAAATAAGAAAGAGATGAGAGGTGAAGAGCTATTTATCCTTTTAACCCTACTCAACTTACGTCAAGGTGGCAGATTTCATAGTTTATTTTAAAGTGAGTACCAGTAGAAAATTGCAGTACCAAGGAATGTAATCCAGGACCTTATTTTAAATTATTAAATCCTCTGGCTTTGTTTTCCCATCCAGTCAGACAACCAGAGAAGTGTAACCTGGGAGTTAACAGAATGCACCATGACAATAAAGTACTCTAAATGTGACAGTACTCACAAGATAGGGCACATTCTCCTTATATCAGTAAGGTAGAGCTTTAATATTCAAGATAGCACAACAATTACTTGAAAGAATTCCAAAAAGAATGTTCTAAGCTTTAAGACAACTCTTTAATGAGTATAACTGTGCATACCACTCACTCCATTCATATGCACTTCTAGGACTTTTCATATGTCTGTAGCTATGCAGATCTTGCCTGGAAAATAATAGAGCAATTCTGATTCAAAACCATCATAAGGACTATAAAACTGTGCATACTCTTTGATCCAACAGTGTCTCTACTAGATCTATAAACCAACTAGATGATAGAAAAGGGGAAAGGACACACCTGTGCAAAAATGTTGATAGCAGTTCAAAGTTCTCTTGTAGTGTTCTCTTAGGGTCTCTGGGAGCAGCCTTCCTTTCAGTCAGAGTAATCACCACAAGTGTAGCCAGGTGTTAAAGTCCAAATCCTTTATTGTCTCCTTCAAAGTCCTATCTTCTTCACTTGGGGTTTGGCTAGTTTTCTGGAAGCCTTCCAGAGTTTTGGTTTCAGTGGAGAAGCAAAGGAGGAGAGCCTGCCACCAAGGTGGTGTGAGATGAAGTGAATGAATAGTCCAAGGACTTGTGCTTCATCCTCCAGACTTCTATCTTTTCTGAGCTCTGAATGAATCTAGCTGAGGTTGTCCAAGCTTATATGCTCTCTTATCATAAGTATGAATCTTATAGAACTATATTAAGTACTAAGTACATGTACTGAACTAGAGAACTAAGTACCTTGCTAAACAACCATTGTCTTAATCTATTCCACTGACTTAACACCTTGTAAGAATCCTTGTTTCAGAGTTCTGGCCCATAACACAGCAGCTCTTTTTTCAGTGGCAAGGAATGGAAAATTGACAGGATGCTCTTCAATTGAAGAATAGCTGAATAAGTTTATGGTGTATGAATGGAATGGAATATTATTATTCTATAAAATATGATAAGCAAGCTGTTTCAGAAAAGCCTGGAAAGACTTAGATGAACTGATGCTAAATGAAGTGAGCAGAATCCAGAGAAAATTGTATACAGTAACAAGACTTTGTGATGATCCACTGTGATGGACTATAATCTTTTCAACAATGACCTGATTCAAGGCAATTCCAATAGATTTAGGATGGAAAATGCCATCTGCATCCAGAGAGAGAGCTATGGAGAACTATGAGTGTGGATCGAAGCATAGTATTTTCACTTTTTTTTTCTTTCTCATCTTTTTTTCCTTTTGGTCTGATTTTTCTTGTAAAACATGACAAATATGGAAATATGTTTAAAAGGAGTGCACATATTTAACCTATATAAGATTGTTTGCTGTCTTGGAGAGTAGGGAGATAAGGAAAGGAAGGGGGGAAAAGTTTGAATCACAAGATTTTCCAAGAACAAATGTTGAAAATTATCTTGGCATGTATTTGGAGATACCTTAATGAGATACTCTTTGAATATTCTGGCTACAGAGTCCCAAGTGAATGGCAATGGTACAACTCTTATTAGAGATCCTCATCTATTTGGTGAAAGAAAGTCTCTACCATTTACTTTGTATTGCATCTTTTCCATAAATCTATTTTCTTCTACTGGTTGTCACTCTCATTAAAATATGAACTCCTTGAGGGTGGAGATTGCTTTTGTCTTTTCTCTGTACCCCTAGTTTAGCACAGTGCTTGACATATAATAAGTGTTTAATGATTCTTCACTTGAGCTAAATAATTACAAGATGGAGAATCCCTTGCTATATGTAAATTCCTCTAGATTAGGAACTAAATATGAGACAAATTCCCCACATTCACTAACTCTCTCTTTTTTTTTTTTTTTTTAATTTAATAGCCTTTTATTTACAGGATATATACATGGGTAACTTTACAGCATTAACAACTGCCAAACCTCTTGTTCCAATTTTTCACCTCTTACCCCCCCCACCCCCTCCCCTAGATGGCAGGATGACCAGTAGATGTTAAATATATTAAAATATAACTTAGATACACAATAAGTATACATGACCAAAACGTTATTTTGCTGTACAAAAAGAATCAGACTCTGAAATATTGTACAATTAGCTTGATTCACTAACTCTCTTGAGGTGGCAGTAGACTCCTAAATCTTCTTTTGTAGTAAGCTAGAGCTAATCGGATAAAAATGGTTTCCTTGGTTCTAGAACAGAATGGATTAAAATACTCGTAGTCCATTTAACTCTTAACAAAACAAGGGAAGACTGTTTTAATTAGGAAAAGAAATCATGGAAAATATAGAACTGATTTAGTTGAAAATTTCTGTTACTCATTGTGGTCTGTGTGTGAAACCCTAACATCCAACTGGAGATCTCTTGACTCTGATTCAGGTGAACAGGGAATTCTGCCAACAACATAAGTCTCAATCCTCCAAGTTAATGAAGTCTCAAGAACAGTTGTTATTACCTTTGAAGGAGAAGAATTAATTGATCCCCTTTGTTGGGGGATTCTATAAATACAGCATTATCTAATTAGTCTCATAAATCCCAAGATACAAAATAAGAGGTGGCAAACCCTGAGATCCTTTGCTTCAGATTCATGAACATTCACCATACTGTAGCCAGACAATCACACCAATGACATACTCTGACCATCTTCATTCTTCAAGGCTCCTATGATCCAGCCTTTTTCTATGACCCAGTACTCCAAGCTCTAATCCTAAAACTCTCAACTTCTAGTTTTGTGAGTGAAGTGAGAGTAACATTTGTTGTATGTAGGCAGGGCTGGTTTTCTCTTTAAGTAGGCAGGAAACTTGGGATCATTATTCATTTGTTTTTCTTATCACTTGAGGCATAAGAGACTCAGTTTATGGGAATATGGTGTTAAATGTTTCAGCAGCATTCCCATTGATTCACAGAAGTGCTTTTCTGATTTATCACAGTCCTTACTGTGGAAAATATTAACCTAGAGGAAGGTAAAATTTTATCTGAATTGTGTACTTCGAAGTTTTATCTTAAGTGAATTTCTTACATTTTTATGGCATTTCATAGCATGCTAATCCTAAATCTGAATGACTTAGAATTTTTGGCCTAGTTAACAGGAGTTGATAGCAATGATGTAACATGTAAATTCATTTTTGAAGTATGAGAAGGTTAGTGTGGAAGAAAGGGAGCCAAAGAGGCTCCTTTGAATTGCCAGAGAGAGGACCCTGATAATCTGTTGCTGAAGTATTTTTAGTATTATACGAAAAATTTTCTCAGTGAGATAAGGAAGGGGATCGCTCGGATTCTGTAGGGTTAGCTCAATGGGGATTTAAGAATCTTGACAAGGAAAATAGAAATATAAAAAGATTAATAATCTCTTGGCTCTTATTAATGGCTTTGCAAAAACTGGACTGCAATGGGAGAAAATGGAAAAGATATTTTTACTCAGCATTTAGAGGCAGAGAGAAAATTTTAAAATTAGCATTATTTTTAAGGACCATGACTTGAAGGCAGAAAAGCAGGTTATGGATTTGGTCATAGCATAGTTTAAGGTCAATGTCAATGGGAGTCACAAATTAGAAGCATGATCTCTGACCTTGACAATAAACTGGAGAATGTGTTAACCATGTTGAGATTAGGACTAAGAGGGAAAAGAATAGAGCAGCAGTTAAGAATGAGATTAGTAATTGCCTTTTGTGGAAAGAAATGTTCAGTCTGGCCTATTCTCTTATTATCCGCTATTTGAGAACTGACTTGTACCAGGGAGTCAGAGGATGTTCAGGCTATTTGGACCAAGAAATTTAAAAAGTTGCTGCAGAAGTTTATTTAGCAAGTTAATGAATCACTAAAACAATGACTTAATGGAGCAACTTTTTCAATTACAGAGTTCCATACTAGGAGAATTTATAGAATTGCTCTTATACAAAATCAACTGAAGTAAATAGGTCTCAAATTCTTTCTTCTCTCATTTTTGCACATAATTTATGTAATATCAGAATTATTCTTTGAATATTTGATGGAAGTAATAGAATTTTCATGGAAGTCCAAATGGTCTTGAGATATTTTTCTTTGGGAGTTCATTTATGACTTATTCAATCTTTGTTCTTAAAATTAAATTGTTTAAATTCTCTATTTCTTGTTCTATTATTCTGGACATATATATATATATATATTCCTTTTTTATAATAGCTTTTTATTTTTCCAAATATGTGCAAAGATAATTTTCAACATTCACCTTTGCAAATACTTGTGTTCCAATTTTTTCTCCTTTTCTCCTCTCCTAACAGCAAGCAATCTACTATAAGTTAAACAGGTGTGATTCTTCTAAAAATATTTCCATATTTCTTGTGCTACACAAGAAAAATCGATCAAAAGGAGGAAAAAAAAAACATGAGAAAGAAGAAAAAAACCAACCAAACTCCCACTACCAAAAAGTGGTGAAAATATTATGCTTTGATCCACACATTCAATATTCATAGTTCTCTTTCTAGATGCTGATGACTTTTTCCATCACAATTTATTGGAACTGCCTTGTGAAAGAGCCAAGTCCATTACAATTGATCATCACACAATCTTTTTGTTGCTTCATGCGATTTAAAGAAATTCTTTCTAATTTTATTCATCAATTCAATTTTTTAAACATTTCAATTTTGTTCCTCTCCTTGCATTTTTCAGGTTTTCTATTTTAGTATTATTGGAAGTTGGGTTTTTTTTTTAGAAATCCATTCTTTTTCTACTTTTTTTCCATGTTTAATTCATTGATCTGTTTTCTTGTTTGTTGATCATTAAAATGTTTAGAGACTCATTTTTCATGTTTTGTCTATATTACAAAAGTTTTGGTAAGTCACCTCATTATTGTCATTTTTTTTTTTTTTTTTTTGGTTCAAATCATTCATTATTTCTGAAACTTGTTCTTTGAACCACCAATTCTTTAGGATTAAATTAGTCTACATTTAAGTTTCACTTCTTTGTTCAAAGGAGAAAATTGTTAAATTTTTTAAATGCATTATAATTTTTATCCTTCCTATTGTCAATAAAGAATGTGTTTAATTTTTTTTCTTTTTGCATGTGTTTATGAAACTTATATGCCATAGAATATGGTAGATTTTTGTACATCTGAGAAATGTCTATATTTCTTTGTCATCCCATTCAGAAACTACCAGAGATATCATATTATAATTTTTTTAAAATTCCATTCACATTCTTAATTTTTTGCTTTCATTTTTTCTTCTCAGGTCTTTTACCTTTAAAGGGGTAGATTAAGGTCTCCAACTATCATATTTTTAGTTTTCTATTTCTACACAGTAATTCAATTAATTTTTCTTTTCAAGTGTTAGGCCATATGAGTGGAGTACTGGTATTATTTCATTGACTATTTGGCCTTCCAGAATAATTTTAACTACATTTTTTTAGTGATACCTTGTTTTAGATGATGACTACTTTCCCTGCTTTTTTTAGTTGACTTGAAAAAGAATAATTTCTGATCCAGCCTCTTATTTTATCTCTGTGAATCTTTACACCTCAAGTTTGTTTGTGGAAACTGTGTTTATTGAAAATATATTCAGCTACCCTTCTCCATTTTAAGAGTGAGTTGATCTCATTCATGCTTTGTTATAAATTGTTAATTTTGTATTTTCCATTATCATGTTCTCTTCATCTGATGCCTTTCCCCATCCCTTCCTCTATATTTACTTCTCTTCTGGCACTTCAATTATTAGAAACAGTAAGTTTTATTCTTTTCTTCCTCCTTTCTTTCTTTTTTCTTTACTCTCTTAAAACTACCAAAACAGAATGAATCTACCCACAAATCCTTTGTCTTATTTAACTGTCTCTATGACCTTTAAAAACATTAAGGTTCTGAAGGGACACATTTCTTTTCCCCCCTTAGAATGTTAGGATTGCTTCATTGTTTGCTATCAACATGTCAAACTCTTTTTGACCCTATTTTGGATTTTCTTGGCAAAGATACTAGAGTGAATTGGTATTTACTTCTCCAATGAGGAAATTGAAGCAAACAGGGTTAAGTGATTTGCCCAGAATCACACATGCAATAAGCATCTGAGGCAAGATTTGAACTCAGGAAGACAAGCTTTTCTGTCTCCAAGCCCAACACTCTATCCAATGTGCCATCTAGCTGCCATGCTTCACTATATAATCCCTTACTCAAACGTGTGTGTGTCTCTGTGTGTGTGTGTGTGTGTGTGTGTGTGTGTGTGTGTGTATTATCTTTCTAGGTTTCATTTGACTCATGTTCTCATTTCAAAATCTAATAAAGTCTGGAATCTAAGCTGTACAGGGAATTAATTCCCCAATAGTTATATAGTCAAAGAATATGAACAGTCAGTTTTCAATATGAGAAATACAATCTATTAACAACATATGAAAAAATGCTCCAAATTACTAAAAATAAGAAAAATATAAATTAAATCACTTGTAGTGATGAAAGTAAGAATGAGATTTGTTAGAGGGACTATGGAAGGAGGGGCATAGTAACACTGTTAGTAAAATTGTGAAGAGATTAGAACAAAAAGTAGTAGTTGGAATTTAGTGAACTACACTGTGGTTCATTTTGGGACTCATTTCTGATTTAGTTCAATTCCCTTTCTATTCAATTACAATCCAATTTTTGTTTCGTAAAGAAACTTTATTCAATTGTGGAAATTGTGAGAAAACTTTATTGCAATTTTTGGATTCAGGGTGGCTAGGAAGCTGGATCACCTCTATCTACTGCTTAGAGCGCCTTAACTAAAGACATAGATTAAGTTGATCAGAAACTCAGTCAGCTTCAAAGATTGAAGCAGGAAGCTTTTTCACAATTAACCCATATGTCTTATCTGAAAATTGGTCCTGTACGTTTAAATAAGTTGTTGTTTTCATGTATCTTTGATTAAATACAGACACTTGGGAGAAGTAGAACATCTTCTTTTCTGATTTCAGAGAATTACAGATGTTTGATGATCACTTGCTAACTTGGAAAGACCCTAATATTTCCTCTAATTAGAAATCAAACCACCTCATTTTGCATATTGGTTAATTGTTTTCTTTTAATTAGTTGATCTTATTTAATTATTTTAATACATAAAAATCTGCCTCCTCCTGTACTCAGGATCCAATGCTAAAGTTGAAGAAGACCCAGAATCAACTTGTTATGCAATTGGCATACATTACTTAATAAATCAATATACTTAGGAGTTCAAATCTTTGTTTCCTCAATCATTTTAATCTTTCATCCATCACAACTGGGAACTGGTCCAATCATTCTGAAAATTAACTTGGAACCATATCCTAAAAGTGAAGAAATTATACATATTCTTTGTCTAGTAATACAACATATATCTCACAGAGTTCAAAGAAAGAAAGATCCCATGCATACAAAAAATATATATCATTACTTTATATAGTAGCGAATAACTAAAAACTAAAATAAAGCCAATCAACTGGGGAAAAGCCAAAATAATTATTGTATATGAATGTATTGAATACTGTGCTGTATTAGTAATAATGAATGGGATAAATCAGGAAAACATGCTAAAGTTTATATGATTTGGTTTGGAATGATATGAACAGAATGAGGAGAATAATTTACATGACTGCAAATGTCATGATAAATATCTGCAATAAAGAGAAACTGAGGCACAAAGTTCTAAGCATGATCAAATTATTAGTAAGGCTAGCAATTGCTAATGAAAAAAGATCTTTTTTAAGTAAGGATACATCTGACAATCAAAGCAGCTATTTTATATAGTTGCAAGGGTAACAGTACCAAAAATAGTCTAGTGATGCAAGGCAAACTTTGATCTGACACAAAAATGGAAGATGCTTAGCTTGGCTCAGAGAAAACATTTCCATAACCATTCTATAACCCAGGGCTATAGGGAAAAAAGAGAGAGAGAGATGACAACATCCTTTAGGAAGTCTCATGATGGGCAAGCATTTTATTACCAGACTGACCTACCTCACTCCATCAGTCAGCAAATTCATAGATCTGAGTTTAGATTTAAGGAAATTCAAACTCACATAATGAGCGGGTCACCAATATACATAGTACTTTGACCATTAATTAATACACGATAAATTGGCTTATCCTTACTAAAATAATACAAAATAAAGTGAGGCATTCATTTTTAACTTCTCATAATATAAAAAAAAAACAAAACTTTGAAAGACATTAGAACACTGACAATCCCATGTTTAATTGTATCTCCAGAGGACTGATAGAGATATGTTACCCATCTCCTGACAGAGTTGATGAACTAGGGACAAAGAATGTAACCTACATTTCTGGACATAGCTTATTGTGGGTTTGTTTTCCTTGACTATTATTATTCAGTACAAGGGCAGGTTTTGTTTTTACCTTTGTGTGAGAGAAGAGCTGAGAGAAAAGAATTCAGATAGTGACAGTGTTAAGAGAAAAAAAGGAAAAGAGAATATTGAAACTTTTTTTATACTTAAGAGAATCTACAGGAAGTTCAAAGGAACTTTCTGCAGTTGAACAACTTTGAAATGGTATTGAATTTATTATATATATTCCATTTTTAAAATAAGCTATACAAAATAAATGTGTTGTTTCATTGTCTTTTCTTTATATATATTGCTCATATTGGTGTTTGTCAAGCTCATAATAAAAAAGATTAAAATTATTTTTAAAATTAAGAAAATCCCATTTTAGGATGATTAAAATCTATAATGACCATAGCTTCCACCCACCCCCAAACTGAACACATCCTCTGTAATGTATTCAGTTTTGGCTGCCATATTTTAAAAAGATATTGACAATCTAAAGCATGCCAAAAAGAATATGAGTAGGATGATAGAGGACAGAATATATATCAATAAATATTGATTGAAGGAGCAGATGTGGACAAGTTTACCTTAGTGAAAAGAATGTCTTTTGGTTTGGTAGGAGAGACAATGATAACTGCCTTCAAATATTTGAAGGACTATCCCCATAAAGCATCAAATTTAAAACTATCTTCTAGAAATTAGAATTAGAAACAAAGTTAGAAATTGTAGATAGGCTAATTTTGGTTTACTGTAAAGAAAAATAACTTAACAATTAAAAGTTTCAAGGAAGGAAGGAAAGAAGATTGAAATATAAGATGTTTCCCATCATAAAATCATAAATTAAAAATTAGAAAAGATCTCAGAAACCATCTGGTCCAACTCTTTCATTTTATAGCTGAAAAAACTGAAGCCCACTAAGAAGTGACTTGCCCAATGTCATATAAGTGATAAGCATCAGATGCATTGTTGGTGGAGTTGTGAACGGATCCAACCATTCTGGAGAGTAGTTTGGAATTATGCTCAAAAAGTTATCAAACTGTGCATACCCTTTGATCCAGCAGTGTTACTACTGGGCTTATATCCCAAAGAGATACTAAAGAAGGGAAAGGGACCTGTATGTGCACGAATGTTTGTGGCAGCCCTTTTTGTAGTGGCTAGAAACTGAAAACTGAGTAGATGCCCATCAGTTGGAGAATGGCTGAATAAATTGTGGTATATGAATATTATGGAATATTATTGTTCTGTAAGAAATGGCCAACAGGATGATTTCAGAAAGGTCTGGAGAGACCTACACGAACTGATGGTGAGTGAAATGAGCAGGACCAGGAGATCATTATATACTTCAACAACAATACTACATGATGACCAGTTCTGATGGACCTGGCCATCCTCAGCAAGGAGATCAACCAAATCATCTCCAATGGAGCAGTAATGAACTGAACCAGCTACGCCCAGAGAAAGAACTCTGGGAGATGACTAAAAACCATTACATTGAATTCCCAATCCCTATATTTATGCCCACCTGCATTTTTGATTTCCTTCACAAGCTAATTGTACAATATTTCAGAGTCTGATTCTTTTTTACAGCCAAATAACGGTTTGGTCATGTATACTTATTGTGTATCTAGTTTATATTTTAATATATTTAACATCTAATAGTCATCCTGCCATCTGGGGGAGGGGGTGGGGGGTAAGAGGTGAAAAATTGGAACAAGAGGTTTGGCAATTGTTAATGCTGTAAAGTTACCCATATATATAACCTGTAAATAAAAGGCTATTAAATAAAAAAATTTTAAAAAAAAAGTGATAAGCATCAGAGACCAAATATGATCCCAAGTTCCTTGGAAATCTTCAAGCAGAGGTTAGATAACCACTTGTCAGAAATGTTATAGAGAGAATTCCTATTCAGACATGGTTAGGCTAAATAGCCTGAAGATCCCTTCTGATTCTGAAATTATGGGCTTTGTAAATAATTTTTGACAGGTATAACACTTTCTCCACTTTCATTTTCCCAGAATATACTAGCAGGATTGGGTGTCTCAGAGGATGGACTATCTTAATCTCTAGGGGTAAACTTGAGAACTGGTTTTTTAACTTGTTTAAATTTAAAAAATTCAAGAGACATAATTCCTGGATAATGTCATTTTATTAATATTACTAACATTTTAGTAAAAGAGAGTCAGTGGCACTCTCAAATACCAAAGACAGTCATAGGCAAGTTCACAACTTATATGGCCTTGGAAAAGTGGGTGTTCCAGAAAATGGTAGTCAATACCTTGAGAGAGAGAACCAATGAACTCTGAGAGTAAATAAAAGTGTAATTTTCTAGCTTTATTTTTTTGTACTTTTGTGTGTGAGCTATAGCTCATATGGAAATGTTTTGCATTATTTCACATATACAATTAATTGCTATCATATTGTTTGCCCTCTCAGTGGGTGGGAGGAACACAGAATTTGAAACTCAAATTTTTAAAAAGAAAAAAATGTTTTAAATAAATAATTGGGGGTAGCTAAGTGGTTCAGTGGATAGAGCATTAAGCCCTGAAGTCAGGAGAACTGGACACTTAATGCTTCCTAGCTGCATGACCCTGAGCAAATCACTTGACCCCAATTGCCTCAACACAAATTAATTAATTAATTAATTTCAAAATGAATGAATGAATAAAGAAAGAAATAACGATTGGAACTATGCCCAAAGGGCTATAAAATTGCATACCCTTTGATCCATCAGTGTATCTACTGGGTCTGTGTCCCCAAGAGATCACAAAAGAGGAAAAATGACCCACATGTGCAAAAATGTTTGTAGTAGCCCTTTTTGTAATGGCAAGGAACTAGACATTAATTGGGAGATGGCCAAACAAATTATGGTTTATGAATGTAATGGATATTATTGTTTTTATAAGAAATGAAGAGCAGCTGGTTTTCAGAAAAGCCTGGAAAGACTTACATGAACTGATGCTAAGTGAGGTTAACAGAACCAAGAGTACATTGTACATAATAACAAAAAAATTATGTGATGATCAGCTGTGATGGATTTGGCTCTTTTCAATAATGAGAAGATTTAAGGCAATTCCAATAGACTTGGGATGGAAAGTGCCATCTGCATCCAGAGAGAGTTATGAAGAGTGAATGAGGATCAAAGTTGTTGATCCCCCCTTTTTCTATTTTTTCCCTTTTTGACCTGATTTTTTTGTGCAGCATGATGAATATGGAAATATGCTTAGAAGAATTGCATGTGTTTAATCTATATCGGATTGCTTGCTGTCTGGAGGAGAGGGAAGGGAAGGAGAAAAAATTAGAACACAAGGTTTTGCAAAGATGAATGTTGAAGACTATCTTTGCATATATTTGGAAAAATAAAATATTTTTAATAATTTAATAAAACAAATAATTTATTGTATGCATTATATAATGTACATAATATAATAAATAATAATAATAATTTTATTAAAAATAAATTTTTAATCAAATTAAAGGAATTTCAAAGCTGGTGCTCCTAGCTTTATGGAGTGGGATATAGATAAGAGCTAAGACCTGTACTAAATGTTTAGGAGCTCACAAGTGATTTCAGGATACAGCAGGAGGAGAGAATTATCCTGCAGCTGGGAGAGGGGTTTGAATGGGGAGGTTAAAAAGAAATGATTGCATGCAGACATATCCTGACAGTATGTATGTGTGTGTGTGTATTTGAATGGATACATATATGAATAGATACACAAACACACACACACACACACACACACACACACACATCAGGATCCAAAACTACTTCCCCTCTTTTTATTCCTTTTTTTTTTTAACTATTCGGTGTCATTCTGTTTTCCAAAGCTAAGGCCTAGCAAGAAAGTTATGCCCTGAGCTTGGTATAACAACAATTCATGAAGCCCCCCTATGAATGGACATTTTCACTAAACAATCTTGATTCTCTGTTACATTATGCCTTACCACTATTGCTATACTACACTACTTGATTTTTTGTCTAGCCATAAATATATAAAACAAGATTTAACCCCACTGCCTTGGGTCTCCCACAAGATGAGACCCTGACACATGTCTAATTTACCTTCCCCAATGGAATAAAGAAAGCTTTTTGCTTATAATCTTTGTGAGTTTCTTGATATTTTGAGAATTAACAGAGGTTGCAAAACCTCTGTGACTCTTTAATCATTTGCTATTAGAGTTGACAATACACACATATATCTATAGTGCTCTAAAAATCTCAGTACTGTTGTAAAGTTTGATAAAGTCTAAATGCTATTGGAAAAGGAAATGAGGCTTCTCTGGTATGCTTTCTTTATGATCCCATACTAACTGGCCGTTTATGATCTTTCTAAAGGTTCACAAACCATCTCTTCAATAATCTATTAAAGAGTTTTTCCAGAAATCAGTTTCAACTTTACTCACCTATAATTTTTTAATTGCCTTCCTTATGGACTTCCACGTCACATGATCAGCAAAATGTTAGATTAGATACTTATTTTACACTGCTTTATATTTTGAAACATCCCTAAAGAGTAATTATGTGCTAGGTCTTTGTTTGGAGTGGTGATGATGTATGTTGTATGTTGTTTGTTTGTTTCTTATATTATCTTATGATGGTCACTGTGTTTGTTGATTGCATATTACTTTTATACTATAAATTTCCTCTTCCCTTATGACTTGTTTGAATTAAGGTTCTGAGCAATAAAAAACTTATACTCAACCCTTTAAGTCTGTGCCTGTTGAATGCAAATTCCAAATCCAGATTAATTTTACAATATATAGAATATATATTAAGAGAATAAATACTCATAAACACAAAATAGTTCAATACAAAATAGCTAGAGACTATAACAATTGTGGGCAGAAAGAAGAATCAGGAGAAGTTTCACTTTAGCAGGTCTAAGGTAGTGAATCACTTAGAGACTGAGGATTTAAACTTATCCCTTAATAAAAACATCCAATACCGAGATAAAAGACAAGCTATGAGACACTCAAAAACATTTTAAGAAAGTAAAAGTTCCCAATAAGGAAATTAAAAGCAGTTGGCAAGAAGATTCCTTGGGATGTTAGAAATTATTTCACTAGACTCCTAAAACTATTTTTATATTCTTTTTGCCCAAAAGGTCCACAGCTCAATCAAAAATCAATTCACCTGGAGACAGTGTCTTCAAACTGCCCCAGATCTCCATAGCTGCTTTGCTGAATGAAACCCCTTTGGGGAAGGGGGTTGGGCAACAAGGAAGATTGGTGGGAACAACGCAAGTCTCCTCAAGTTTCATGGGGGAGTTAACACTTTGGGGAAGTTGGGGAGTTAATTCCCAAAATATTATCCAGGAGTTTCTTGGATCACAATAAAGATGGTTCTTGAACCTTAAAGGGAGAAAAGTATTTTATGAAACAGAGATTAGGAGAAATGGCATTCAGACATGACTAGTGCAAGAAACAGAGATGAAAAATGAATTGCCATGTGAGGAACAGAAAGAAGTCAACTTTGAGTGGACTGCAAAACACAGAAGGGGAAGAAATGTCCATTGGAAAGCCAGGTTAGGACAGGTTGGGAAGGGCATTAAAACCTAAACAAAGGAATTTGTTATATTCTAATGGCAATAGAGACATTACAGCTGATTGAGTAGGGGAGTAGCAAGTTCACACCCTATTCTTCTGTAAAGATTATGCTGACACATTCCCCTCCCTGGTTGTCTCTCACACTGTAACTGGCAGAAGTGATTCTGTCTACCAACTAAGAAGGAAGGCAAAAGTGGGGGAGGAAAATAATTGCTATCTTCTGCTTGACCCAATCCAAGACTATGGATTCCTAAAGTTGCAAAGACTTGACACAGAATACTTTTCTCCCCTTTCCCCAAACCTGAAAAAAAAAAAAAAAGTAGACAGATTCTATTCAACCATGAGAAGAAAAGGAAGAGATTCAAGGGAAGAAATTGAATGGGGATGGGAAGAGTATGTCTGGTTATAGCAAGCCTGAGGGAAACAGTGCTGAGACCTAGTTGGAGCCTACCCTATGTCCCCAAAAGGTATTCAAGGAAGGGAGCCAAGATGATGAACCCCATACAGGAGAAGATTACAGCAGCTTTTCTTGTCTTAGAGTATGTGCTCACCAGCAAAGAAGAAATCATAAGGAGTTGAATGATAAGGAATCATAAGGAAAAAAAAGACTAAAATCCCAAAGATTTCAAAAGGAAAAAAACTCTTTTAAAAAACCTCTGAGTATAATGGCGAATGTTGAAGGGGATGTGGGGATGTGGAATGTTAATACATTGTTGATGAAGTTGTGAACTGATCCAACCATTCTGGAGAGCAATTTGGAACTACATCTAAAGGGCTATCAAACTGTGCATACCCTTTGATGCAGGAGTGTTTCTATTGGATCTGTATCCCAAAGAGATCTTAAAGGAGGGAAAGGGACTCACAAGTGTAAAAGTGTAAATAAGTTATGATATATAAATGTTAGGAAATATTATTGTTCCATAAGAAATGATTAGCAAGATGATTTCAGAGAGGCCTGGAGAGACTTACATGAACTAATGCTACATGAAATGAGCAGAATTAGGAGATCACTATACATAGCAACAACAAGATTATATAATGATAAATTCCAATAGACATGGCTCTTTTCAACAATGAGATGATTCAGGCCAGTTCCAATGATCTTGTGATGAAGAGAGCCATTTATACCCAGAGAGAGAACTATGGGAACTGATTGTGGATCACAACATAGCGTTTTCACTCTTTTTGTTATTGCTTGCATTTTATTTTCTTTCTCATTTTTTGTTCCTTTTTTATTTGATTTTTCTTGTGCAGCAAAATAATTGTATAAATATATATGCATATATTGGATTTAACATATATTTTTACCATGTTAAACATAGTAATATATTAAATTACTTGCTATCTAAGGGTGAGGGTGGGGAAAGGAGAAGAAAAAAGGTTTGCAAGAGTTAATGGTGAAAAATTATGTATGCATATGTTTTGAAAATTAAAAATCTTTAATAAAAAAGAAAAACTTCTGAGTACAAATAAATCAGAAGACACTAAAATCAGAAGAAACAGATGAGTAATAAATCCTTAGAGATGGAAAAGCTCTCTTAACAATTAGTACAAAGCAAAAATAGGTAATCTAGTGCATGATAAAATAGTGACTCTTGGGGACTTCCAAGAGAGTACGGACAAAAATAAGAAACTTCAGGACAATTCAAAATCCAAATTAAATTCATGAAAACAGAAAATAGAAATTAATGTACTTCAGAAATTAGTGCTTTCCATGGTATTTTCACCTTTCCTGTTGTTGTTTGCCTGTTTTTTTTTTTTTCTTTCTTATTTTTTCCCTTTGTTTAACCTATATTAGAATGCTTGCTATCTTGGGGAGGAGGAGGAAAGGGAAAAGGAAGAAAATTTTGGCATACAAGGTGAATGTTGAAATTTATCTTTGCATGTATTTAGAAAAATAAAATATTATTTTAAAAAAGAAATTAGTACTTTCAAAGCAGAATAGAAAAAGATTGAATCTACAGTAGAAAAATCTCTCTAAAGAAATGAGAGATTAGGGGCAGCTAGGTGGCACAGTGGATCAGAGCACCAGCCCTGAAATCAGGAGGACCTGAGTTCAAATTTGATCTTAGATACTTCCTAGCTGGGTGATCCTGGGCAAGTCACTTAACCCCAAATGCCTCAGCCAAAAAAAAAAAAAAAAAAAAAAAAAAAAAAAAAGTGAGAGATTAATAGATTTCAAATACAAATATAACAAAATAGAGGAAAACTTGAAAGAGGCAAAAGGCAACAGCATTAAAATAAAATATGAACTTTATATACCAGCCAACGACATAGACCCAAAGCAGAAACAACTAACAATGCATGCCTCATTTCTAACCTAAAATCTTCACCTCTGGGCTAAGAGACCAGAAAATGCATTACCATCAAGCCTCTAAAATAGTGATTTTGGCATAATCAGAGCCAAAATCAATAAATATTTATTAAGTACCTACAGTGGGCCAGATTTGATGCTAAGGGATGTGTATACAAAGAAAATCCTTCCTCCAAGGAGCTTACAGTCTAATGCGGGAAGATCACATGTAAAAAGAATCTTAAAAACTGGACTGATGAAGGTTTGGGGACTATAGAGGAAGGTTGAATGAAGCCCAACAGCAAGGATAGGTAATGATCTGAGGAGATGTGAGTTAGAGTTGAATTCATCTCTTCAGAATGATGAATTACTTTAGACTGTGAAATCCAGGAGATCGACTAAGTAGGAAATGAATACATCACTGCATATCAAAATTCTAAAGTCCTCAATGCAGTTTGCCTTTATATTTCTGTAGTCATTATGTATATTGTTCTCTTGGTCCCATTTATTCCATTTTGCAAGAATGTATACAATTTCCTTTCTAATTATTTCTTTCTAGTTCTTCATATTAATAATTTCTCTTATCACAATAATAATCAATTATATTCATATACTACTTTTTGATACATTCCCTAATGTCTACTTTTCTAGTTTTTTGCTACTACTAAAATTCATTATTGTTCATTTTTTGTTCAGTCATACCTGATGCTTCATAATTCAATTTGGAGTTTTCTTGGCAAAGATATGTAGTATCTGACACTCTTTCTTCAGCTCATTTCACAGATGAGAAAACTAAGGCAAAAAGCATTAAGTATTATGCGCAGTGTCACAGTTAGTAAATATTTAAGGTCAAATTTGAACTTTGGAAGATGAGAATTCTTAACTCCAGACCTGTCATTCTAACCACTGTGCCACTCAACTATGCTACTAAAGTATTGGTATACTTTGCATCTCTCAGATTGGATAGAATGACAGGAAAAGATAAAAATAAATGTTGAAGGTGATGTGGGAAAACTGGGACCTTAATGCATTCTTGTGGAGTTGTGAACTGATCTAGCCATTCTGGAAAGAAATTTGGAACTATGCCCAAAGGGCTATTAAACTGAATAACCTTTACTGTATCTGTATCCCAAAGAAATCATAAAAAAGGGGAAAGGACTCATGTACAAAAATGTTTGAGCAGCCTGTTTGTAGTGGCAAGGAAATGGACACTGAATAGATGTCCCTTAGTTGGGGAATGACTGAATAAATTATGGTATAGGAATATAATGTATTTTATTGTTCTATAAGAAATTACAAGCAGGCTGATTTCAGAAAAGCCTGCAAAGACTTAAATGAACTAAACGAGGTAAATAGAACCAAGAGAACATTGCACACAGTAGTAATAAAATTATATAATGATCAACTGTAATGGACCTGGCTCTTTTCAACAATGAGGTGAATGAATCAAGGCAATTCCAATAGACTTGAGAGGGAAAGAACCATATGCATCCAGAAAGAGAACTATGGAAACTGAATGTGGACCAAAACATATTATTTTCACCTTTTTATTTTTGCTGTTTGCTTTTTAAAATTTCTTGTGTTTTTTTCCCTTTTGATCTGATCTTTTTGTGTAACATGACAAATATGGAACTATGTTTAGAAGAACTGCACATGTTTAATCTAACTGGATTGTTTGCTATCTAGGGAGGGGAGAAGGAAGGGAGAAAAATTTGAAACAAAAAGATGTTTGTTGAAGATGATTGGTGATTGTTGAAAGGTGATTGTTGAAAACTATCTTTGTATATATTTGGAAAATAAAAAGATAAAAATATTTATAAAAATTAATTAAGTACTGAGATTCATATATATAAAAGACCTTTACCTCTGTCTTTGATGTCATTTGATGATATATCTAGTAGTGATACCACAGAATCAAAGAGAAAATAGTTTAGTTACTTTTCTTGTATACTTTCTAGTATATGATTAAACCATTTCATGGTTCCATCAACTACATATTAATTAATGTGTCTATCTTCCCATTAAGAAAGGTAGTAAAAAAAAATAAGAATAGTGTTAAGACTGATTGATATTTGTGTATGTTTTCTAATTTTTTTTGCGGGGGGTTATTCATTAAGGAATTCTGAAAATATGTTCTATGGAATTCTATGGGATTCTATGGGATCACTACAATCCTCCTTTCTAACCTTTCTAACCCTTTTCTTTGACTCTGCAAAGCTTATCCAAGCTTCAAGACCCAGTTCAAGTCACCCCTCTCCCATCAAGCTTTATTGGACTACTTTAGTCTACAATGACAATTTTAAAAATTATTACCTTTTAAGTACTTGATTACTATCTGTATTATTCTCTTATTGTTTCAGGTAAGACATTAAATTCTTTGAAACCTGAAATCATGTGTTATATCTCTTATATGTCATGCCAATAAACTGTCAAGAATACAACAGGCGCCCATGAAATAACTTAGATGATTAATTTTATTCTTGGGCTTGCTCTTTGATCCCTATAAGGTACACTGTCATTAAAATTGAGTTAATATTTTTATTTATCTAAGATAAAATATTACCTTTTTGAGTATTTAAAGTAATGGCTACTCATAAAATTAGGTAAATAATTTCATAATTTTTGCCAAGAGAAATCACGTAGATATTAAATACTTAGCACTGAATAGCTCAGATCTCATTTCCTGAACCTCTAAATCACTAAACCTCCTGTTTAGGAAAAAAAAAAATTCTCTTGTATGGTCTTTTGCCTCTATTTTTCTATTTTATTGCTAATCTCAAGCTAGAGCTAGAGAATTAAGCTTTTAATGATAGTTAACTCCCAAATGAACTGGAGCCTGAATGCCATAGAATAGGAACAGTATTAATTAAGTCCACAGATTGGAAGAGAGGTGAAGTAGGAAAGAATCATCTAAAATCTCCCTTATCTGAATAAAAATTTTTTCCCCACCATCTAGAGTCCTTATAACTGGAACAGCTACAAAATAACCGAACTGGTTTGAGTTGGGTTTCCTTTCTAATTTACTCTAGCAATTCTTTGATGAAATTGATAAAACATCATGAAATTACCAAATCAGAAGAGAAGAAAATAAAATATATGGCTTTTAAAATTCACAAATGTAGGAAGTAGACTCTTGAAAAATAGAAAATATACTATGCCTAAATCAAGATATTAGAGGAGAAATATCTCCTCTCTGAGTTCATGTGTAGGTAACAATGTAGAAATTATAAGGGTAAAAATCTAAATATATATATAACATAGTTAAATCTTGTATATTCCTCTTAGGTCATAAAAGTTAAAGAAAAGTCAGATTTATAATTCCTTTGTTTCCTTCAATGTTATAAAAGTTGAACAGATTTTAACAGTCATAATCTCATACATAACCCTATTTAAACAAACTTTATAGGTAAACTAAGTCAGGTTACATATTAAAAACTATATTTACAGGGTTCACAAATCAGGACTGAAATGGAAGATTTACATTTCACTAAGATAACCATGAACACTAGCATCAGAGTAATCCTTCCTTACACAGTTAGCTAGAGGAGATAAATAATTAAATCATTTTGGGTAGCTCAAGTTCCCCTTTGACTCTTATCAAAGGAATGTCAAATAGGCTTCTCTCAACATTATTCCAGAAGTCAGATTTTTTTCTTGTTCAGGCAATATCATTATTAACAGAAAACAGATTTTTAGTTAACAAAAACCTGCAGGAGGAATGGCTCTGAATAACAAAAATTAACAAAATGAAATTTTTAAAAATCAATTTTTTCCATTACAAAGACAGAAAGTAAAATCATTTTCATTTGTTTCATTAATGATCATTTTCTTTCCACTTTTCTCCTTGATTTCCTCAAATTTGTAATAACCTTCTCCCTCAAACCTTAGACAGCATTTTTTGCAGTAATTTTTTTGCAGTATTTTTACTTTGCAGTAAATTTTATTTGTAAATTTTTTTGCAATAGTAATTTGTAGTAATTTTATTACTATATTTATTATTTAAATTATTGATAGTATCAATATAGTATATAGTATCAGTGCCATTTCTTTATTGTACCTGTAATATTCCTAAAAGTAGACATTACAGTAATTGCTTAATGAATTTTTGTTGTATTCTATAATTTGCCCTTACATCTTCAGTTTCTTACTAGAGTATTGACATTAACAATTTTTGTTGGTATGAAGAGAGGAAGGCCTGGGGAATAAACCAAAGAAATGAGAAAGGTGGTAAAGGCATCAAAATTCTTTGAAAAAAGTATGAAATACTGAATATGTCTAAACTATATAGGCTTAAGTTTATACGCCAAAATTTCCCCATTTTTTCCAAACTCTTACTTTACTTATGTCAATTTTGTTTCCTTTATTTCCATCTCCAATAGGAAGAATAAACGATAATAGTTTTCCAACCATGATGGAGAGGAGAACACAGATGAGAAATACAAAAGAAAGAAACAAGACAGGAACAGGAATGATACAAAGAAGGATGTAGGTATGCCATTCCTCCTTCATAGGACACAGAGTTGAAAAGGACTGGAGAAACAACTAATCAACTTCTCATTTTTATTTTTATGGAGGAAGAAAATGAAGCTGGGAGAAATAATGCAAGTAGAATCAAGATTTGAACTCAGATCATTTGACACTAAATGTGATGTTCCTTTCATTCTAGCATTTTGCAGAATGGACAGTAAGCATTAGCCAATTAGCCAAATGGGATGCAGAGGAAAAATGGAAGATACAGATATAGCTATAAACTAGGATGTAGTTTATAAAGCATGCAAAAAGCAGATTTATAATCTCCTCTAGGGATATTAGGAGTTACTGTCCAAGTTTACCTTATCTAATCAATCAGTAGTGAGGAACTTCAGTGGGAGCTAACATCTAATTTCAGATTTCAACAATCCCCTATAATTCCAGGATAAAGTTCAGAGTATTCAATACTTTATATTCTCTAATGTCTCCATACATTCAGACTTTACTCCAAATATTCACATTTCTTTCACAATATCTCCCCCTCCGTTTCCTCAATGTCATTACCTTAGTAAAAACTCTCATTATTCATTTGGATTGTTACAATAGCCCCCCCAATAGTTCTTCCCACTTTCACTATCTCTTCCCTTCCATCTAAACTTCCTACAACCAAACGTGGTCATCTCTTTCTATTGCTCAGAAATATTCAGTGACTTTCTATTCGGGAGATAATCAATCAGTCAATAAGGCAAAAACTGTTTTTGCCTTCAAGAAGTTTATAATCAAATGGGGGAGACAACTGGTAAACAAATACATACAAAACAAATTATATGCAGAATAAAGAGGAGTTGATTCACAGAAGGAAGGCATTGGAAGAAAAATTGGAAGTAGAAGGTGGATTTTATCTGGGACTTAAAGAACAAGGAAAGGGATTTATTGATCATTTTATTAATATAGTAAAGAAATCCCAGCAACCATGTGCTGGGCACAAAATCCCTTCAACTTCTAAACTTTTTAGTTTGAAAAACCCTTTTTAGGTTTTTGACATTTTAAAATATGTGCATTAGATAATAAATATATATTTTTATATATCCCATTCTTTCTACAAATTAATTAATTAATTAAATTTTAATACATGTTGCTTTCTGAATCATGTTGGGAGAAAAAAATCAGAACAAAAGGGAAAAAAAACAGAAAAAAGAAAGTGAACATGGTATATATTGATTTACATTCAGCCTTCATAGTTCTTTTTCTGGATGCAGATGGCATTTTCTATCTAAAGTTTATTGGCCTTGCCTCAGAATATACCCCATTCTTAATTCCCAGATGTATAATATCAGGTGAATAGTCTAGATTTGGATCATGGAGAAACTGTTGTTTACTAACTTCTGAGGAGACCTCTACCATTGCAAAGTGGCTAATCACCAAAAACAGAGGGGATAATCCCACTTCCAAGCATTATATTTCCCTATCTCTTTTTTACAACCTTATGCAGATGAGTGACTGGGGGGCAAAGAGAATGTTCTAAAGATATTTTTGCTATTTTCACTAGCTTCTTTATTCACTACTCAAGCCCTTCCTAAGGTGTGGAATATTTATTTTTCATCAAAAGACCTTATCCCTTATATTCAATGTCTTTGTTTTTTTCTCACCTTCAAATCTTTCATGTTAAAGTTTCACAATGTTTCATTATTATAAGTATAAGGGACTTCAGTACAAGACTGAAATGAAATGTAAAATGCCTAATAAGTAATCCAGAAAATTCCTTCATAGCTTTAAGCATCAACTAACCAATATTACAGTACACAGTATTGATAGTAGGTTTTACTATCTTAAGTGAATCTTTTCTATTTCATCATTTCTTTTTGTAAGATACCTGCTTTATGCTTTGTTTTTTCACTCCTTCAGCTAGATGGCAGATTGCAGAGTTAGGAAGACCTGAGCTTAAATACATTCTAGAAAACATATTTGTCAGTGTGAAAGTCATTTGGCTTCTGCATTTTCTTTAACTGTAAAGTGGGGATTATAGTACTTACTTCACAAGGTTGTTATGAGGATCAAATGTGAACATTTATAAAGCATCTAGCACAATCTCTGGTATACAATAAGAACTTAATAAATGCTTATTTACTTATTATTGGAGGAACCCCAATGGAAAATGGAAATGTAGCAACACCTCCAATTCCTTGAGCCAACATGATTCCCCAAAATTAGACTGGAATCCTAGAATTAAAGCTGCAAGGAAGCTTTATTTTACTGATGAAGAAAGTGAGATCCAGACAGGTTATATGTCTTCCCCAAAGTCTCATAAGTAATAAGTGGTGGAGTTAATATGTAAAAACCTGAGTCTTCTGTATACATATCCAGCCTTCATTCTGCTATACCAGGGACTATAACTTTTGAGCTCTTGCATTTAGTATAGTAAATATTGGTTGCTTGATCAAATTGGTTTCCTGTTTTTATATACATTGCTTTTTAAAAAATTTGAATTTTTTCCCAATTATTTTAAAGATAGTTTTTGGCATTCATTTTTTAAAATAAGATTTTGAGTTCCAATTTTTTCTCCCTCCCTTTCTCTCCTAAACCCTAACCAAGATGGTAAGCAATCTGGTTTGGGTATACATGTGCAATCATGTTAAACATAATTCCATATTGCAAAAGAAGAAACAGAATAAGAACAAAAGGAAAAAACCACAAAAGAAAAATCAAAAACAAAAAATATGAAAATTGTATGTGTCAGTCTGCATTTCAGACTCCATAGTTCTTTCTCTGGATGTGGATAGCATTTTCCATAACAAGTAGTTTCCCTCAGTAGGGCACACTCAGATACTGAGTTGCTGCCAGGGACATGGTCTTTTTCCTGAGGTCCATTCGCCCCATCAGAATGGTTTGGAATTATTGTATTGCTGAGAAAAGATAAATCTATTATAGTTGACCATCATACAATGCTGCTATTACTATGTACAATGTTCTTCTGGTTCTGCTCACTTTACTCATTATCAGTTCATGTAAGTCTTTCTAGGTTTTTTCTGAAACCATTCTGCTCATCATTTCTATTATTCAATAATATTCACACTAATATTCAATATATTCATCTCCCACAACTTCAGTCATTTCCCAAATGATGGGCATTCCATTTCCATTTCTTTGCCACCACAAAAAGAACTGATATAAATATTTTTCCTACAAATAAATTATTTTCCCTTTATTATAAACACTTTGGGATTCAGATTTAGTGGTGATACTGCTGGATCAGCTGTATACATAGTTTTATAGCCCTTTGGGCCTCATTCTGAATTGTTCTTCCTCATGGTCAGATCAATTTACAACCCTACCACCAATACATTAGTGTCTCAGTTTTCCCACATCTTCTCCAATATTTACAATTTCCTTTTTTGTCATATTAATCAATCTGGTAAGTATGAGATGATTCCTCAAAGCTGTTTAAGTTGCATTTCCCTAACAGTGATTTAGAGCACTTTTATATGACTACAAAAAGCTTTAATTTTCATTTGAAAATTAAATTATGCCTAGTCATATCCTTTGGCCATTTATCAATTGGGGAATGACTTGTATTCTTATGAATTTGACTCATCTCTATATATATATTTGAGAAATGAGGCCTTTATCAGAAATACTTGCTGTAAAAATTGTTTTCCAGCTTAGTTGTTCATATATACTTCTCAAATGTTTGTTTTCTTAGAGGAATCTCCAGTAGGGACATGTCAGGGACATGGTCTATGTCAGCAGGGCCAAAGAATAAATTTAAGTGAGGTGAACAATCTCTGGTCCTGAAGACTTTTAAAAGCTGCATGAGGATCTCTTATGATCTCTGAGTTAATGAAAAGTAGTTTTCAAGTGCTTCTAGCTGCCATGGAAATAAGGTGGCAGTTTAAGACCCAAACTGTTTGGAAAATTCAAGTACTTATTCCTGTCACAGGCCCAGTAATAAATACTTGATACATTTTTATGAAGAACAGGATATGTCAGACTGACTTCATTTTTTTTTTCAGACAAGGTTACTAGATTGGTAGATTAGAAGAATGTTATGACACAGTATACCTCAATTCAGTAAGGTACAGTCTTACCCTGAATATCACACCCTAGACTGGAACCTAGTATCTATAGCTATTGTCACTTGTGAGTCCACTCCCTAAGTGTTCAAACATTTCATTTCATTTCTGGACTATCTCTTGCCTTCACCTTGATATCCCTAGTGACTCTCCACACAAATGCTGCTTCTCTCCATAGTTCCCTGGCAAGTGGGAATCTGAATTAATTAGAAGTATGCTAAAAAAAAAAGTGTACTTCTTATTCAGCCAGTCCCTATGATTCAGAACCTATCTGTGCTTTTGTTCTTATTTAGTTAAACCCAACCTTTACTCAGTCTTTAATCTCTCACATCCTCTCTTTCCATTGTGCCCTCAAAAATCAGCATTCTATTGTTCAGAAAATTGCTTTCATAATTCCAGCAGATTTGTAATGGAAAGTGCCACTCCATCCAAAGAGATAACTATGGAGACTGAATGTGGACCAAAGCATAGTATTTTCACCTTTTTGTTGTTGATGATATTTGCTTGCTTGTTTATTTTTTTCTCATGTTTTTTCCCCCTTTTGATCTGATTTTTCTTGAGTAGCATGATGAATATGGAAATATGTTTAGAAGAATTGCACATGTATATTAGATTGCTTGCTGGGGGAGAGGGGAGAAAAGGAGAAAAATTTGGAATACAAAAGTGAATGTTGAAAACTATCTTTGTATGTATTTGGAAAAATACTATTAAGATTTAAAAAGAAAAAAAGAAACTTACTTCATCCCAGATCTTTTTAATTTTTTTTTCATCTTCTTGTGTTAATAGAAACCCATCTCTCTGGAAGAAATTGTCTCCTATCTAACCATTCTTGTTTTATCTCCTTTCATGTCCTTTGAAATGGGGACAATTGTGCATACTCATTGCCACCTCCAACTGCTCCAAATCTTTCTAGGCTACTCTTTTTGCCTATCATTCAACAACTTCTCCTCCTTTAATGGTCATTCTACTTATATTGCCAGGTTTAGCGTCTTGTTGCTTAACTTATTACTTATTCGAAATCACTCTGCTTCCTTCTTCAAGTTTAGTAGCTGTTCATAGTCTTTCTCTCCACCTCAATATCTATTCTCATATTCAGGGACTTCAACATAATGACCTTGCAGTTCATTACTCTCTTCCATGACCTTCACTTTCCCTCTATGCCTGTCATCCATCAGGACAGTCATACCTTGGCTCATCTCTTTATTTTGCCATCTTTGTGATTTTGAACAATGAAATCTATTCCATCATTATAATGTTTTATGCTTCTATTTATTCTTCTGCCTGAGAAAATTAGTGAGAAGTTTTCTGAGAGATTCTTCTTTACTGCTGAATGCAAAAACTTCTATCTCCAAATATTCTCTTCTCTATTATATCAATCTAAGGAGAGATTCTCTTTTCTAAGCTAACTCTGTCTTTATGCCTGTGATTCCAGCCCCTTCCATCTACTTTGAGAGAATGTCCCATGGTCATTAATGATCATCTCCATCATCTCTCCTATCTTTAACCTTTCTTATACTGATTGATATAGATTTAATTAGGTGTCCTTTATGCTTAAAAGGCTTCCCTTTTATATTGCCTCTCAAGCTATCAAGCCATACTTCAACTCTTTCACTCCTAAACTCCTAAAAAAGAGTCTGTCTCTACAATTTCAACATCTATTCACTATTGAAATCCTTGAAATCTGGCTTTTGAGTAAAATCATCTATTAAACTTACTCTCCAGAATTACCAAGAATCTCCCACTTACCTAATTTCATGACTTTTTTTCTCAGTCCTCATCCCTGATCTCTTCATTTTTTTTTTTTTGACACTGTTGACTAATCCCCTTCTTCTAGAATACTTTTCTCCTTTTGCTTCCACCACACTATTCTCTCCCGATTCTTTTTTCATTCATTTGACTGCTCTTTTGCAAGTCATCCATCTTCCTGTTAAATAACATTCAACAGCTTTGTATTATTTGCAGAATGTGTGTTTATTCCCTAGAACTCTATCCTGAGCCTTCTCACTATCTCATATGTCACTTTGATGTCCTTTAGCATCTCAAATTCAACATGTCCAAAATTTATCTTTTTACCTTCCTTTAAAACCTATCCATCCATCCTCCAAACTTCCCTATTGCTGTTGAGGACAGTCACATAGTCCCAGGTGGTCATTTATGTTTCATGGTTTAAAGTTCACCATAACATGTATACATATATTGTATTTAATTTATTCTTTAACATATTTAACACGTATTGGTCAACCTGCCATCTGGGGGAAAGGGTGAGTGGGGGGAAGGAGGGGAAAAGTTGGAACAAAAGGTTTTGCAATTGTCAATGCTGAAAAATTACCCATACATATATCTTGTAAATAAAAAGCTATAATAATAAAATAAAAAATAAAGTTCACCATAAAGGTAATGACTGCTCTAAAATATCTCCCTCTGACCAGTTGCTTAAAATTACTTAAAGTACTTAAAATTCCACCATTAGTTTTTATCATTCAATTTGAAGCTTTGAAGCTTCAGAAATCCTACATAAGGAGATAAATATTTCTGGGCTCTCAATGAACACTTTCATCTCCCTCAACTTCTACATCTAATTAGTGACCAATTCCATGTCTTTAACACCACTAATTATCCCTTTTTCTCTAGCCATAAATTCACCATAATTGTTCAAACTCTCATAACCTCTTGCTTATATTATTATGAAGGCCTTCTAATTGATTTCACTGCTTCCATGCTTTCCCTTATCCAATATGTCCTTTACAATGAAGCTTCTTAAATTGTGGATTGTGACCCCATATGGAGTTGTGTAAATGAATGTAGGGAGTAGTGAGATTATGAGTTATTATCAGTAAAGGTTTGATTTGTCTGCCTGTTTTGTATATCAATATACCTGGGGTCACATAAAAATTTTCTGGGTGAAATTGGGTGGTAAATGGAAAAAAGATTAAAAAGCCCTTCTTTACACAAAGTAATCTTTCAAAGGCATATATCTGACTGTACTACTTTCCTGTTCAACAACATTCAACAGCTTTGTATTACCTGCAGAATAAAAAATAAGCACCTCCATAATCTGGCTCCTCCTTCCTTTTCCAGATTTATTCTGGATAGATCCCATTGTTTTTAAAGCAGGCTCATTCAACATCTTCCATCAGTTTTGGGGTGGGGAGGGAGGGCTGCCCTTTCTGAAGAGTATCCATGCTAATTCTTCCTCTTTAGTATCACTTTCTATAAGACATTATCCTGACTGAATTAATAGCATCTATATAATCTCTCATTCATTCAACAATGTTTTTAGTATCCATTATATACAAAGCACTATATGAGAGCAGAAGTCCTAAAAACAATTGAGATAGGATTTGTGCCCTTATGAAATTTATATTTCAGCACCAGAAATATGAATTAAAAATAAATATGCAAAAAATTTACTAGATATATATATTAATTATAGTAACATTACTATAGTATAGTAACATTAGAGAGGTACAAATTACTGTATGAGATTAGAGAAAAGAGGGAAAAAACTAGTTGGCCTTTAAATGAGTTGATTTTTGCATTGAATTAGATGCAGGTCAAAAAAGACACAAAAAATAGCATGGCTTCTTGCATTGTCCTTTAAATGGGAGTTAATTCTTTCTTTCTTCAATTTACAAGTAGATTTTATTATTGTGCCACAGTGACATCTACTGAAAAAAAATCTCTGGTGCAACTTCAGCATATCTGTGATTTCTTTTTACTACCAACAACTATACAGATTGCAACCAATCCAAATCTGCTCATTCTGTGAGAGCTAATTCTAGTCCATATGCTCCACATGGGATGCATACAGCACTCAAAGAGCCTTTCTCCTGGACTGTTGACATTATATGGGCTCCAGTGGAGCAGATGGATCATCCATCTGTTATCCTTTCCTGTAAATGACCTCTTTTTTTTCCTCTAAAGATATCTTTTAAATCTATTATTAAAAATTGTCAAAGATATGAAAAGACAATTTTCAGAAAAAGAAATTGAAAATATTTCCAGGCATATGAAAAGGTGCTCCAAATCATTATTGATCAGAGAAATGCAAATTAAGACAACTCTGAGATACCACTATATACCCCTTGGATTGGTTAAGAAAACAGGAAAAGATAATGATGAATGTTGGAGGAGATATGGGAAAACTGGGACATTGATACATTGTTGGTGGAAGTGTGAACGAATCCAACCATTCTAGAGTTCCATTTTGGAACTATGCTCAAAAAGTTATCAAATTGTACATGCCTTTTGATCCAGCAATGTTACTATTAGGCTTATATACCAAAGAGATCTTAAAGAAGGAAAAGGAACCCACATGTGCAAAAGTGTTTGTGGCAGCCCTCTTTGTAGTGGCTAGAAACTGGAAATTGAATGGATGCCCATAATTGGAGAATGGCTGAATAAATTGTGGTATATGAATGTTATGGAATATTATTGTTCTGTAAGAAATGACCAGCAGGATGAATACAGAGAGGCTTGGAGAGAGACTTACATAAACTGATGCTCATAAGTGAAATAACAGAACCAGGAGATCATTCTACACGGCAACAAGATTATATGATGATCAACTCTTGATGGATGTGGCTCTATTCAACAATGAGATAATTCAAACTAGTTCTGATTGTTTAGTAATGAAGAGAATCAGCTACACCCAGAGAGAGAACTATGGGAAATGAGTGTGAACCACAACTTAGCATTTGCACTCTTTCTGTTATTGTTTGCTTACATTCTTATTTTCCTTCTCAGATTTTTTTTCTTTCTTTCTAGATCCAATTTTTCTTGTATAGCAAGATAAATATATAAATATGTATACATATATTAGATTTAACATATACTTTAACATATTTAACATGTATTGGATTACCTGCCATCTAGGGATGGGGTGGGGGGGAAGGAGGGGAAAAGTTGGAACAGAAGGTTTAGCAAGAGTCAGTGTTGAAAAATTACCCACAACTTATATGAAAATTATGGAATATTACTGTTCTGTAAGAAATGACCAACAGGATGATTTCAGAAAGGCCTGGAGAGACTTACACGAACTGATGCTGAGTGAAATGAGCAGGACCAGGGGATCATTATATACGTCAACAACAATACTAGATGATGACCAGTTCTGATGGATCAGGCCATCCTCAGCAACGAGATCAACCAAATCATTTCTAATGGAGCAGTAATGAACTGAGCTAGCTATGCCCAGAAAAATAACTCTGGGAGATGACTAAAAACCATTACATTAAATCCCCAATCCCTATATTTATGCACACATGCATTTTGATTTCCTTCACAAGCTAATTGTACAATAATTCAGAGTCTGATTCTTTTGTACAGCAAAATAACGTTTTGGTCATGTATACTTATTGTGTATCTAAGTTATATTTTAATATATTTAACATCTACTGGTCATCCTGCCATCTAGGGAGGGGGGGGGGCAGTAAGAGGTGAAAAATTGGAACAAGAGGTTTGGCAATTGTTAATGCTGTAAAGTTACCCATGTATAAATCCTGTAAATAAAAGGCTATTAAATAAAAAAAAAAAAAAAAAAATTACCCACAACTTAACGCCGTACACCAAGATAAGGTCAAAATGGGTTCATGACCTAGGCATAAAGAATGAAATTATTAATAAATTAGAGGAACATAAGATAGTTTACCTCTCAGACCTGTGGAAGGGGAAGGTCTTTATGACCAAAGCAGAACTAGAGATCATTACTGATCACAAAATAGAAAATTTCGATTATACCAAACTGAAAAGTTTTTGTACAAACAAAACTAATGCAGACAAGATTAGAAGGAAGCAATAAACTGGGAAAATATTTTTACAGTCAAAGGTTCTGATAAAGGCCTCATTTCCAAAATATATAGAGAATTAACTCTAATTTATAAAAATCAAGCCATTCTCCAATTGAAAATGGTCAAAGGATATGAACAGACAATTCTCAGATGAAGAAATTGAAACTATTTCTAGTCATATGAAAAGATGCTCCAAGTCATTATTAATCAGAGAAATGCAAATTAAGACAACTCTAAGATACTACTACACACCTGTCAGATTGGCTAAGATGACAGGAAAAAATAATGATGATTGTTGGAGGGATCGGAAAACTGGGACATTGATGCATTGTTGGTGGAGTTGTGAACGAATCCAACCATTTTGGAGAGTAGTTTGGAACTATGCTCAAAAAGTTATCAAACTGTGCATACCCTTTGATCCAGCAGTGTTACTACTGGGATTATATCCCAAAGAGATTATAAAGAAGGGAAAGGGACCTGTATGTGCACGAATGTTTGTGGCAGCCCTTTTGTAGTGGCTAAAAACTGGAAACTAAATGGATGTCCATCAGTTGGAGAATGGCTGAATAAATTGTGGTATATGAATGTTATGGAATATTACTGTTCTGTAAGAAATGACCAGCAGGAGAATTTCAGAAAGGCCTGGAGAGACTTACACGAACTGATGCTGAGTGAAATGAGCAGGACCAGGAGATCATTATATACTTCAACAACAATACTAGATGATGACCAGTTCTGATGGATCAGGCCATCCTCAGCAACGAGATCAACCAAATCATTTCTAATGGAGCAGTAATGAACTGAACTAGCTATGCCCAGAAAAAGAACTCTGGGAGATGACTAAAACCATTACATTGAATTCCCTAATCCCTATATTTATGCACACCTGCATTTTCATTTCCTTCACAAGCTAATTGTACAATATTTCAGAGTCTGATTCTTTTTCTACAGCAAAATAACGTTTTGGTCAGGTATACTTATTGTGTATCTAATTTATATTTTAATATATTTAACATCTACTGGTCATCCTGCCATCTAGGTGAGGGGTGGGGGGGTAAGAGGTGAAAAATTGGAACAAGAGGTTTGGCAATTGTTAATGCTGTAAAGTTACCCATGTATATATCCTGTAAATAAAAGGCTATTAAAAATAAATAAATAAATAAATAAAATAAATTTAAAAAATAAAAAAATAGAGTAGGAAAAGGAAGTGATTATGCTGGTAATTCAGTTATAAGGAAGAACTGCATCAATAAATCTGCTATTCTTCCAAGAGTAAAGAAATATCCTAAATTATGTAATGTGGCTTAGATAATGTGTTCTGACTAAAGATAGTAACATTTTGGGGGAAAAATGTCTAGCTAAAAAATTTTTTTTTTAATTTTGAAGTATTAAACTAATCCAATTCAAACTAGTTACATTTATTAAGTACAAGCTTTTATGCCAGGCCCTAGAAATTCAAATATTTGAAAAAAGAAATTAAGGCAGAGTCTCTGCCCTCAGGAAACTTATATTTTACTGATAGGAAGATCCCCCTTAGGCCTAGTCAGAGCCGGTCCCCTTTTTCATGCTCCACTTCAGGTTATTAAAAGAAAAGACTTTAAAGAAAATGTGACAGGAGTCCGTAGTCTTTCCAACCTTTTCTTCAACATCTTGAAGCATCAAAACAGCATTTTGAGCTCTTCCATTTTCTCTCTCGAAACTGAAAATCACAATTGCCTGAAATGTCTTAGGGAAAGCTTGATGACTCCCCAAAGGGGATTGTTACCCCACCCCACCCCCTGCCCAAGGGCAACTATCTGAGAGCCTCTAGACAATTCCACCCAGTCTCTCACACAGGGAAGGGAATTCATCCTTAACAATAAGGAGAGAGTCCCATGCCAAAGGGCTTTGGAAAAGGGTTTACAAATGAATATGCTATTTAAAGAATGTAATTAAAACAGACTAGAACTTGAATTCTCACTGGAGAATCTCTACAGACATACCGTTTTAAACTCTCTTTTATAGATACAGTAAACTGCATATTAATTAGAAAGCTATTCTAATTAAAATTCTTGGTATTGGGTATTCCTTCTGTCCATTTATTAGTCCTAGTAATTCTAATGAAGTTTTAACCCAATGCCTTATCATGATTCGGAGATGACCTAGGATTTTCAAAAACTACACTAGTGACAGTCAACATCTGGCAAATTCAGTCAAGCTGGATCCTAGTATGGGGGATTTATATCCAGCCCCCCAAAGGTTAAAGGGGACACAATTTATATCATCCCCTCCCCCTCAAGCAATCCCCACAAATTCATTTGGGATAATGGGATGAAGGGCTCATCTTCTGTACTTGCTTCAAGGTTACAAGTGTCCCCACAGTTCACTGAGAGCTCAGGCTGTGAGGGGGAGTGACAGATCTGAAGACAATAGCAGCAGCAGCATCTAAGGAATGTTGTGTGTCCCAGTTGTGTACCCCATGATGTTCAGGCTGAAGGAGCAGTTGAAAATTCGTAACTTGAAGCTTAGAGGAAACAAATTTCACAAGCAGATTAAAAATGCAGGGGCCAAATATGAGTAAAAAAATAATAATTACAAATGGAGTTAGTATAGGGGCTGTTAGACACCATAACCAGGGATCCCACCCAGAGGAAGACTGAGGGTGTGTGAGAAGTTTTCCATGAATGTTTTGCATCTAGCCAGCTTTCTCTAAGATTCTCTCAATACAAAGTTCAACCTTCCCTGAATTATTGATATACATACAGCAAGAGATATTGACCAAGGCACAAATACCTCTGCTTGAGGCAAGGAGATAATACAAGGCCATTCAGGTTATCTAAAACCATGTTAGCAAGAGAGTCCAAAGATTTTTGGATGTCCTGGAGAGAGTGTGCAGTTTTGTTGGCCAGCTGGTTGATTGTGGCAGTCAGGTTAGAGAGGATGTTCTCATGTTCTAAGTATCCCACCCAGGGAATCAGCATTGCTGTGCCTTTCTTTAAGTACCATAGAACATTTCCCCAAAATCCCTGTCTTTGTCACCTTGAAGGGGTGGGGGCAGTGTTTGAGGCAGTGGCATTATATACCATGAAAGGAGCACTTAGGTGGCCTAGAGTGCAAGACCCATAGTGCTTAAAAGGGGTTAAGCATCAGGTAGAGAGAATTATAGGCTCTGGAGAGTTCCAGTCAGAGGCATTCCTCTTAACAGTGCCCCTTAGACACATTGAAACAGAATGGAGAACTTACTTTACAGAGAAAAGCATATCCCTTAGGTGCACAGATGGTACCTGAGGTCAAGTTTTATAGCAGTTTCCTGGTTGCTTATTCCCAAGGAAGATTGTAGTTATATGACATTCTGTCAATTGGAAATTAGTTTTCAGGAGGTTATGAAGAAGCTTCAAAGAAGATGATAATCTTGGAATGGATACCCTACAGTTATTTCTCAGGGTGGTCCATAGTCATAGGTACATTTAGCCCTTGATCCACCTGTGCAGCTGGCACAAGTTGCTGAGGTAAAATTGCGGGAGACTTGAGAGGTGTTACACTCACTTGCACCAACAGTATTGGTAGTACAAGTCAGCATTCCCACATCAGCGATGTAAACGTGGCCATAACGGGCCACAGTGACAACTATTATCTCTGTGGTATGGGTGTGGTAATGTCTAAATATGAGAGCTTTCCCAGCAAGAAAACGGGATAATCAGGTCAGAGTAGTTTCCCTGAGGGGTAGCTAGTACAAATGGTATAGCATCCAGAGTGGAGATGGTGACATTTGGGAATGGGACTTTGCAAAAAATGCATTAGGTTGCATCTGTGGGCCACCTTGGGGGTGTTGATGGCACACCCAACAATCCTGGACACCCCCATTACCCATAGAGTTCCCTAGTCTGATTAGGAACTTATCTCCCCACCAGCGGGGACCCACAGAGTAACAACAAGAAAACTGGGGAGACAGTATTAGGAGTAAAGTTCTCATAGTGAGAAAAAGATTATAAGAGAAAGACAATTTCACCCTTCTTTCTTCAGAGTTTTTTCAGGGGTCTTGTGGAAGAGAAATTTCAGGTTTTCTATGGACTCACAGGAATATTCTGAGATATCTAAAGAAGAGGTAACAGAAGCAACATTTTTAATCCTAGAAATATGAGTCCAACTGGGGAACCCTTCCAGTTTGACCTGTTGGAATCTTTACAAACTGTTAAGCCATTGGAGTTGATTTGATCTTAGAGATATTTTGGGCCAGAACTTGAAACAAGGTACTAAGTGGAACTGATAGAAACAATGCTTGTGTTCACACCTTTAGAGAGCTCATAAGTATCTAAGTACTCAATGGAGTTCACACGTTTGGGAGAGTTCAGGGTTTAGAAAGAAACACTGAATTCACACCTCCCTTAGGGCCAGAGAGCACTCTGGGAGATAACCCAGAATCCCTCTCCCTCCAGAAGGCGGAGTTCACCTTTGGGAGATCACATATATAGAGGGAGCTCTTGGAGCTTGGAGTTACTGGAGTTAGTTACTTGCGAGGTTTCTTGGGGGAGTTTTTCTTGGAGTCAGAGCGAGCTCTTGGAACCCACAAGCCCTATCTTTGAGGCAAGAGATTCATTGCATCTTCCAACTTGGTGCTGGCTGGAGGCTGAAGAAAGCAGAGGCAGAAGCCAAGGACAAAAGCTGCAAGATCTCTTGGAACCAAGCAAAGAGTTAGGCCTCAACTAACCGGGCTATTTTGGAAGGAGAAATAAACGTTTGCATTTTTACCAGCTGGCTGCATTTTGGAGTAATTATTGATTGTAACTGAAACTAAGGCTGCCTCCAGAAAACTTTCACATTTACCAACTTTGGAGTAGTCAGAATGACCTTATATGGTCCTTTCCACTTTACACCTAGAGGGTCAGCACCTGGTAGTTTACAAGATTGCAAGTATACCATGTCTCCTAGATTTACAAGGGCAATAGTCTGAATATGAGCATCTGTAGGTTTAGGGAGATGCTCATTTTCATATTCAAAAAGGGCTTTCTGGAGTGCACCAAGATACATGGCAAACTGAGTGACCAGATGCTGTTCTGGATCTATAAGAGATGTCAGTGGTTAAGAAGGGCCTCTAATATAGAAGTTCAAAGGGGCTCAGCTTAATATTCTCTTGAAGTGAAATGTGGACTCTAAGAAGCCCTAATGGGAGATTCTTCACTCAATCCTCTAGATTCCCTAAGCACAATTTAGCAAGGACTTGCTTGAGGTTGTGATTCATTTTCTCCACCTTCCCAGAAGCCTAAGGAATCCAGGCAGAGTGGAGATGGTAAGTGATTATGAGTGCTTTGGCTACATTTTGGGTTACCTGGGAAGTGAAGGCCAAGTAATTGTCACTCTTTAAGGAGCTAGATAGGCCAAAACGAGGTATGATCTCCTTTAGCAAGCACTTGGATACCTCTTGAGCCTTCTCAGTCCTGCAGGGAAAAGCTTCTACCCAGTTAATAAAGGTGTCAACAAAAACCAGAAGCAACTTGAAACCTCTAATAAGGTGCATATACATAAAGTCTATTTGCCAATCTTTCCCTGGATATATGCCCTTTCTCTGAACAGGCTTCAGGAGAGAAGGAGGTTTAACAGCTCCTTCAGGATTCACTTGGGCATAAATTGGGTAGGCCTGGCAGACCTGTCTGATTGTTTCTCCCAGTTTGTGATCAGTAAAAATGTGTTTCTCAAGGGATTGAAGAGCATTTCTTCCCAGGTGTATGGCCTGATGAAGACCGAAGATAAGTTTCTACTGACTTGTCTATAGGGTTAAGAGTTGGTTTGAGGGTGTTTGAAACCATCCAGAAGGAGACAAGGTGTATCCCATTTCTTCTGCAAGGGTTTTTTCCTGTGAGTTAGAAGAAGGGGTATAAGAATCAGAGAGCTGAGGGATTAAAGGTGCCATGGTCAGGGGTGAACAGGCAGCAATTTTAGCAGCTGAATCTGTAATCCTATTTCTCTTGGCTTGAAATGAATCTCCCTTCGGGTGTCCTTTACAAAACATGACTGAAACCTCTCTGGGTCCATGGACAGCTTTGTAGTAGCTGTACAATTTCCCCTACATAGTTAATAGGAGAATTCTTTGCTGTCAAAAGTCCCCTCTTTTTCCATATAACCCTGTGAGCATGCAAAATATGAAAAGCATATTTGGAGTCAGTATAGATGTTCACTCTTATTCCCTTCCCCAGTTCCAAAGCTCTGGTTCCGGTAATGAGTTCAGATTTCTAGACAGAAGTCCCAGAGGGGCAGTGGCTTAGCTTCTAAGGTGTCATTGAGAGTTACCACAGAATATCCTGCCTTTCTTTTCCCATTTTCAAGAAAGCTCAACCCATGTGTAAACCATTCACCAATGTCAAGGGGAATATCCTTTAAGTCAGGTCAGCTAGAGTAGACAGAATCTAAAGCTTTCTCACAATTATAAATAATGTCTCCTGACTGAATGTTGTCAGGGAGCAGGGTGGCAGGGTTAAGAGTGTGACACATCTGGAGGGTCAGGTCAGGGGGTATCTAGCAGGTCAGCCTGATATCTAGTAAGCCTCCCACCAGCAAGCCACTGATGCCCTTTGGCTTCTAAAATGCTCTGAATGGGGAAGAGGGAGGGAGAGGAAGGTTTAAAACCTCTAATGGCTATCCCAAAGTTCGTTTTGAAGCCTCTCCAATTAAAAGGGCTATGGCAGCTACCATTCTAAGGCAGGAGGACCATCCTAGAGAAACCGAGTCCAGTTTTTTGAGAAGTAGGTGACTGTTTGGAGTCAGGTCCCAGAGCCTGCGTTAAGACGCTCAAAGCCTGACCTTCCCTTTCATCCACACATGGAGTGAAGGACCAAGGCAGGGGCAAAGGTCAGTCTGACCTTCAGAATTTTAAAAGCCTTGGCTTGATCAGGTCTCCAATTCAAGGGAAAGATTAACATAGCCTTAAATAGAATCATAGAGAGGCTTGGAAATAATCCCAGAATTAGGAATCCAAATTCTGCAGACACCAGCCATACCCAGGAAAGTGTGTACCTGTTTAATTGAGGCAAGGTCTGGAAGGCCTAAAGTGGTTTGTTTCCTCAACTTGGTTAGAGAACGAGAAGTGGAGGTGAGATTGTGACCCAAATATTTGATAAACTGGGAGGTAATGTGGGCTTTGGGTAAGGAGCCCTGTTAGCCTCTGGAGGTTAGAAAATTTAGGGTTTTAATGGCTGCATTTAGGGACTTCTCTTTTGTGGGACTGCAGATTACAATTTCATCCACTTACTGGATGAGACTGCTGTTAAGCAGTTCCAATTCCCTTAAATCCTTAGCCAGTGCCTATCCGAATATATGGGAGCTATCTTAGAAGCCTTGGGACAGAACTGTCCAATTTAGTTGATGGGGATGTTCCCCTGGTTTTGCCCATTCAAAAGCAAAGAGAAATTGTGAGTCTTTATGCAAAGGTATACAAAAGAAAGCATCTTTAAAGTCTAGGGTAGAGAACCATTTTGTATTCCCAGGGATCTGGGTAAGAATCATATAAGGATTAGGCAAAATGGGGTGAATTGGAATGATTGCTTCATTATGTGTGGTTCAGACAGCATTTAATAAAAAAAAAAAAAAAAGCTGGAGAGATATCTAGAAGCAAAGCAAAGTTTATTATACGCAGAGAATTGGGCGTCCCACCCATCGAGCAGACAATAGAAGGGAGGAGGCAGGGTCAACACTTTTTATCCCTAATGCAAATGCCTCCTCCCACCACTGACCCTCATCCTTATTGGCTGAGGATCTTACATTCTAAATGCGGGAACTACCCAAGAAATTGAACTTGACCAGTAAGTACATAGTTGTCCATATTTGACTGAAATAGGGAGGATAACAAGAAGGGGACTTAAGTATGCCCTTAAGAGGATAGCAGGGAGGGGGCTTAATTAAGTATGCTCTTGACTTAATGCTTAAAGTCCTTCAGGCCTATTCAAACTTTGAAATAGATGAAGCCTTACTGATTTTCACAACTGTCTTGAAAGATCTCACCTCGTTCAATTAATTGCCCTGAGGTCCTGTACCATGTGGAACTCCCCATGTGGTTTTCTAATAGAAAGAATTGGAGTGTTTCAGGGAGACACAGGGAACTAGAAGCTTATACTTAAGAAATTTCTCAATCAAAGGTTACAACCTCTCCCTAGCTTCCAGCTTTATTAGGTGTTGATGTTTATGGGGAACTAACCAGGGTTCTACAGCTTAACTAAGGCAGGGATGGTGTGCATGGCCTTACTGGGAATCCTCTGATCCCAGACAGAAGAATCTATATTCTCCCAGATTTCAAAGAGAATATGGGAGGGTTTTGAAAGAAGCACAAAAAGGTCACTTGGAGATTTGAGAAGAGAAAATTGGGTGCCCAATTCCACAATTAAATCTGGCCCCAATAAAAAAGCAGGACAAGAGGGAATAATAAGAAAGGAGTCTTTAAACAACAGGTCACCAAATTGGCAAGGCAAAGGAAAAGTTTCAAAATAGTTCTTAAGTTTCCCTTCAATTCCCATTATCCTATTGAGGGAGGATCGAGTGTGACCAGAGTGCCAGAGCAAAAGTTAAAGAGAGGGGCCCCCCCCATATCAAAAAGAAATTCAATGGCCTTACCTGCCACATCCAAAGTAACCCTGAGTTAGGCAGTGGTGATGGAGTAAGAGGAGGTTCGGGAGTCCTAGTACTCTTGGTCCTGAAGAAACTGGAGAGTGAGGCTTGAGGAGGTAGCTCTACCCCTCTCTGGGCAGTCCCTCTTCCAGAGCTCTTCCTTGTTGCATTCAGGGCAAGGGGCAGAGGTTTTTCTGAGGGCAGTTGTGTGCCCAGTGGCCCTGCCCATTACACCTAAAGCACAAGCCCCTGTGTTTTCTGGAATAGCAGCATCCAAGATGTGGGTCTTCTCTTTATTTCTTGCTCTGGCCCTGCAATCTTCCTCCTCTGCTGGGAGGTCTCTGTTAAAGACTCCAAAAACTGTTTCTAACAGCTGAGTCTGGGGAGTTTGGGGGCCTAAGGCTAATTTCTGCAGCTTCCTCTGTATATCTGGAGCAGATTGGTTAATAAAATGCATGCTGAGGACAGTGGTCCCCTCTGGATAAGTGGGGTCCAGAGTAGCATATTTCCTTAGGGCCTCTACAAGGTGTCCCTGAAAGACGACAGGATTTCCCTCTGATCCTTGAGTGATCTCCCTAAGACTGTCATAATTAACCTGCTTCTTAATTCCCCTCTGTGTGGTTCAGAAATGGTGAGAGATCTCTAGAAGCAAAGCAAACTTTATTATACATTCTCTAGAGAAGGGCATCCCACCCATGGAGCAGACAATAGAAGGGAGGAAGCCCCGTTGGGGGCAGGGTCAACACATTTAATCCCTAACACAAATACCCCCTCCCACCACTGACCTCATCCTTATTGGCTGAGGATCTTACATTCTAAACGTGGGAACTACTCAAGAAATTGAACTGGACCAATAAGTACATAGTTGCCCATATTTGACTGAAACAGGGAGACACTGATGTCATGGGAGGATAGCAGGAAGGGGACTTAAGTATGCCCTTGACTCAATGCTTAAAGTCCTTCAGGCCTACTCAAACTCTGAAATAAATGAAGCCTTACTCAATTTTTACAACTGTCTTGAAAGATCTCACCTCATCTCGTTCACCTCTTCATGCCTTCAGTGAGGTAGGTTAAGAGGTATACCTTCTACCTTTTGCATAATGACTTAACTAGTCAAACCGGACAAAAAGAATTAAAGCCCGCCTTCCCAAAATTAAGTGAGCTATTGTAGAACAGTTGTCAGAACGAACTTGTCTATGTAGCAAAATAGTGAGATTATTTTACAATGGGGTGAAAAGCCTATCGAACTTAATGATAGCTGGTTGTCCAAAAAACGAATTTAAGTTCAACTTTAAATTTAATTCAAGTACTAACAGGCACTAACAAACATTAAATTTAAATGTTACTCAAAAGAGGGACAACTCTTTTGACATGTAGACAAACTTACCTAGAGGATAATGAAACACTCACAAAACATTGTAGGCCTAAAAGCAGCCATCAATTAAGAAAGCATTAAAGCTCAAATTTACCTAACATTTAATACCAACAATTAACCAAAATCCCTAAGCCCTATATTGGACAATTCTATAATTATTTAGAAGATATAATGCTAATATGAGTAACCTGAACATATTCTCCTTGCACAAGCATATAGATCGGAACAACTGCTTACACTTAACCAAACAAATAATTATAACCACATACTAGCACCCTATTACACACACTGTTAACCCAACCCAGGCATGCATAAAAAGAAAGATTAAAAGGAATAAAAGGAACTCTGCAAGCATGAGCCCCGCCTGTTTACCAAAAACATCACCTCTAGCATTTACCAGTATTAGAGGCACTGCCTGCCTGATGAGTTGTGACTTTAACGGCCGCAATATCCTGACCATACAAAGGTAGCATAATCACTTGTCTCTTAATTGGGAACTAGTATGAATGGCACAATGAGGGTTCAACTGTCTCTTATTCCCAATCAGTGAAACTGACCTTCCTGTGTAGAGGCAGGAACATTTATACAAGACGAGAAGATCCTGTGGAGCTTAAATCGCATTACTCAACACATACTAACATCCAACCTATGGGAACAAACTGTATAGGCTACTGAGTTACAGTCTTTGGTTGGGGTGACCTCTGAGCATAAAACAACCTCCAAATGAATATAACCTAGATTAACCAATCTAAGTAATTGACCCATCTCTTTTTTTTTTTTTTAAAATTTAATAGCCTTTTATTTACAGGATATATGCATGGGTAACTTTACAGCATTAACAATTGCCAAACCTCTTGTTCCAATTTTTCACCTGTTACTCCCCACCCCCTCCCCCAGATGGCAGAATGACCAGTAGATGTTAAATATATTAAAATATAAATTAGATACACAATAAGTATACATGACCAAAACGTTATTTTGCTGTACAAAAAGAATCAGACTCTGAAATATTGTACAATTAGCTTGTGAAGGAAATCAAAAATGCAGGTGGGCAAAAATATAGGGATTGGGAATTCAATGTAATGGTTTTTAGTCATCTCCCAAAGTTCTTTTTCTGGGCATAGCTAGTTCAGTTCATTACTGCTCCATTGGAAATGATTTGGTTGATCTCGTTGCTGAGGATGGCCTGGTCCATCAGAACTGGTCATCATATAGTATTGTTGTTGAAGTATATAATGATCTCCTGGTCCTGCTCATTTCACTCAGCATCAGTTCGTGTAAGTCTCTCCAGGCCTTTCTGAAATCATCCTGTTAATTGACCCATCTCTTGATCAATGGAACAAGTTAACCCAGGGATAACAACTCAGTCCTATTTGAGAGCCCATATTGAAAATTAGGGTTTACGACCTTGATGCTGGATCAGGACACCCAAATGGTGTAATCGCTATTGAAGGTTCGTTTGTTCAACGATTAAAGTCCTACGTGATCTGAGTTCAGACCAGAGAAATCCAGGTCGGTTTCTATCTGTAAATTTATTTCTCCCAGTACGAAAGGACAAGAGAAATAGGGCCAACGTCCCCAATAAGCTCTAGAACTAACATATGAATCAATCTAAATATACTAACTCAATTTATACTTCTCCCCAAGAACAGGGCTGTTAAGAAGGCAGAGTTGGTAATTGCATAAAGTTTAAGCCTTTACTCCCAGAGGTTCAAGTCCTCTTCTTAACAAATGTTCACAATAAATCTTCTACTCTATATGGTCCCCATCCTCCTAGCAGTAGCCTTCCTTTTCTCTCTATCATTATTCCCCTCCTGGTTGTTCTATCTAGGGTCAGAGACAGGCACAGAAACAGCCCCTAGGGGTATCTACCAGAAGAAGAGAATGCAGCAATGTCATCCCCAAATTGTTGGACCAGATTCCAGATTCTCTTTTTCTCCTCTATAGTACAACAGGAGAGAGTGATATTAACATTTCCCCAGGAAAGATCAAATCGGAGGGCAATGGCTTTAAACCCATTAATATACTTTGTTGGGTGCTCAGAGTACTGGCCCAGTTTTTTCCTTAATTTGGGAAAGATCTGACATTGAGAAGGGCACTTGTGTCCCTCCCCAAGAGTCTGCTACTTTTTTCAGGGGGAAGAGGTTAGAAGGGGTGGCTGGATCAGGATCCTGAATAGAAAATGTGGCTGAATCAGGATCCTGAGGAGGAGAAAGAGGGGTCCCACTCCTTGTATAAAAAGGACTGAGGAGTGGGGGCTAGGTGGCCTCAGAATCTAGTTGAGGAAGCAAGGGGGATCGGGTTGAAGAAATATAGTGGGGCCCAAGGACCTCCTTTGATAAGAAAGTGGTTTTGGAAGGGATTTGCAGGCCTTCTGATAAGGACTGCATTGGGAAGCAGGGGAAGGATCTTGTGCCCCTAAAGGAGTGAAATGAAGAGGGTCGTCTAGAAGGTCATTATCTACCTTCAGTTCCCTTGCAGTAAATCTTATCAGTAGCATTCTGCAGTGCTGTCTTAATTTAGGATCTTGAGACAAGGCTTGGACATAGGGAACTTCAGTCCACTTGCCTTTCCTTTGACAAAACAAATTAAACTGTTAGATAGTGCTGTAGTTAATTGAGCCATTAATGGCCATTTTTCCTGGTTCTCCAAGATATATTGAGGCCAGACAGCATTGCAAAAGTAAATGAGTTTCTTAGTCTTGAGATCTTTCAATTTGTCTCTGTTTTTTTAAGATACAACGAAAAAGGAGAATCCTTAGGGATAGAGATGGATTGTCTCATTTTGCTACAAGCCTTAAATTTCCCTGATTCTATAGCTCCTTGTTCTCCTAGGCATCCCTAGGGGGAAAAAGATTCCCTAAAGGAACTTTTTGTCAGAATGCAGAAATTCCAGTCTGAATGTCCTCACACAGAGAATTCTGCTGAGCATGGATCTCCCAACAACCCATATTTTCCTGGGAATTTGGTCATCTTGGCTATAGCATAGACAATTAACAAAAAGGAGCTTACCTCGACCAGTCTCTTGGGGATCCCCGAACTGGACCACCAAATGATGAGAATTGAGGGTAAGAGATCCCCTCTGGTCAATGTAGCAGATTCCTTGAGAAAGAATTAGCAAACGGGAAATTTGTGGCAAAAGGGGATTTATTTGCATTAAGAAGACGGCTTGCTAAGAAGACAACTTTCTTAGTGGGCAAAGATTCTGTTAGGATGATTTTGCAAAGATAGGTTGACAAAGCCCCAGTTAGGTAATGTGGGGCCAATGTTGGCCTGGAGCTTACCAGAAATATGTTGAGTATGCCCCAAATCCAGATTTCCAATTGAATGGGAGTTGTCTGGGAAAGGTATGCCCCTCCTAGGGTTTGAGAGTCAGGAATTTCCCCCACAAGGAATACAGTTTAAATCTGCCCCCCCCAAAGATTAAAGGGGACACAATTTACATTACAAATGCTATGTTATGATCCATACTCAGTTCCCACAATCCTCTCTCTCGGTGTAGATAGCTGTCTTCATCACAAGATCATTGGAACTGCCTTTGGGAACGCTTTTATTTATTTATTTATTTATTTATTATTAATTATAACTTTTTATTTTCAAAATATATATATGCATAATTTTCTACATTCATTCCTACAAAACCCTGTGTCCTAATTTTTCCTTTCCTTCTTCCCACCCCCTCCCACAGTCGACAAGTGATCCAATATATTTTAAACATGTGCAATTACTCTATACATATTCCCACAAATATGCTGCACAAGATAAATCAGATCAAAAAGGAAAAAATGACAAAGAAAACAAAATGCAAGCAAACAACAACCAAAAAAAGTGAAAATATTATGTTGTGGTACACAGTTCCCACAGTTCTCTCTCTGGGTGCATGCAGATGGCTTTCTTCATCACAAGACCAATGGAACTGGTCTGAATACCGTGTTGTTGACAAGAGCCATATCCATTATAATTGATCATTACATAATCTTGTTGCTGTGCATAATGATCTCCTAGTTCTGCTTATTTTCTTTATCATCAGTTCATGTAAGTCTCCAGGCCTTTCTGAATTCATCCCACTGATCATTTCTTATAGAACAAAAATATTTCATAATATTCATATACCACAACTTATTCAGCCATTCTTCAATTAATGGGCATCCATTCATTTTCCAGTTTCTTGACACTACAAAAAGGACTGCCACAAACATTTTGCACATCTTTAGGATACAAGCTCAGTAGAAACACTGCTGGATCAAAGAGCATGCACAGTTTGATAGCCCTTTAGGGAGCACTTTTTAAATAGAGGTTTTGGGAAGACTTCTTTGCAATCCATCCATTCCTCCAATCAAAGGGATAAAGGGTACTTACAAGGTATAAATATTAAAGCTAATGAAATCTTGCTTTCACATAACCTCTTGTCTGTTTCATATTTCTCAACTGTAAAATGAGGACAATTATCTCAGAGTTGTTATGAATATAAAACGAGATTTTATATACACACAAATCTATATATACACATATGTGGATATACAAAAATATACATACACATGTATATACATATATAACCACAAACATACACATATATGCTATATATTATATACACACAATTATACATACATATATATGTGTGTATAGATATAGATACATAGTGGGAGGCAGAGAAGCAATGAGCATTAAGCAGCTTGCCCAAGGTCACACAGCTAGTAAATATCTAAAGTAAAATTTGAATTCAAGCCTTCCCTAGCTGCTCCAAAATGGAATAATATTTGTAAAGTGCTAAGTAGAATGCCTGACACATTCAGGCTAATTAGAATTCCTGTTCTCTAAACTTGGAACCAGTAAGACCAAGCTTAATTTTAATCTCTGACACACTGACAAAAATTAGTTATATGACTATGGGCAAATGATTTGAATTCTCAGTGTCTCAGGGAATTAAAGTGATCATTTACATTAGTAAAAAGAGTTTCCATGCTGGAAGTATACCACATCAATGAAATCAGAGTTTAGATGATTTTTTTTTTTTTTTTTAAAAGCATTACAATAAGTATTTCTGGTGGATACCAGAAATGTTTTAGGAGGTTATAAAACACTAATCCTTTATATAAAATTGAGTCCTTTGAACTCAATATAGAAAATCAAATACTTCTTAAGTCTTTGTCAATCACACAACCATTTTGGAATATAAGTAGGCAAAGATTTCAAGGATACAATCCCATACAGGGGAATGGGTACAACATTTTAAAATTATTTTTAACAAATGTATATGCATTTTCCTCAATAGTATTTTATTTTTCCAAACACACATAATTTCCAACATTCATTTTGGTAAGATTTTGTGTTCCAAATTTTTCTCCCTCTCTCCTTTATCTCCTACCTCCCCCAAAACAAGCAATATGATATAGGTTAAACATATGCAATTCTTTAAACATATTTTTATATTTGTCATGTTGAATGAGAAAAATCAAGTTAAAGGGCGGGGAGGGAACCACGAGAAAGAAAAAGCAAACAAACAAAAAAAAGGAGAAATTACTATAGTAATTTCCATCCCAATTCTATTGGAATCATCATGAATTGTTGCATTGCAAAGAAGTCCATCACAGTTGATCATCACATAATCTTGTTACTGTATTCTCTTGGACCTACTCACTTCACTCAATGTCAGTTCATATAAGTCTTTGCAGGCTTTTCTGAAATTAGCCTGCTCATCATTTCTAATAGAACAATAATACCATTACCTTCATATATCATAACTTAATCAGCCATTCCCTAACTAATGGGTGTCTACTCTATTTTTACTTTCTTGCCACTACAAAAACAGTTGATAATGTATATAGTTTTAATACCAGAAATTTTCACTCCACCATGGAATATAGAGGCTTATGGTGTCTTTGAGTCAAGGTGCATGTATTTTAGGGAATAGTCAAAGCCTTAGATAAAAAGTACCAATTTTTAAAATCTGAGAGCATAATATTCCAACTTTGTATAGGGCATGCAAAAGTTTTCCCTGCTGCTGGTGCCAATACCAAAAACATATGGATTTAAGTTATACTGTTGTAATTGGAAAGTAAATGGCATAGTAGTGGGATCAGCATCAAAGTGACCAGATCTTCATTGGGTCACAGATTTAGAGGAAAAAGATCTTAAATACAATGTAAGTCAATTCCATCACTTTATAGACAGAGGAACTGGGATTCAGAAGGATTAAGTAGTGACCAAAAACATACAAGTAGTAAGTGGCATAATCAGAATTTTGATACCAGAAAAAGCATCTCTTTGAAAGACCTAAATTCACAGTAATTTCTTTAGACTTGAAAGTATACAACGAAGACATAGATAGAATAGACAATTGTGTGAATGTATACATAAATATATATGTGTGTGTGTGTATATATGTGTGTATATTATAGAGAGATAGATATATATACATCTATACATATACATATAGATATAGCAGTGATAATGTCAGACAGAGAAAAGATTTGACAGCTCCTTAAGTAGCAGAGAAGATAGGATGGATAGGGCACAAGTGCATGCATACATGGGCCCCATTAGAATATTTATTTAACCTTAGAAAACATCGTATACATTCTAACATTAACTATGTTGAAATTTCTAAGGCTATGAGGAAACTGAAGCAATTACTATTTAAGAAACTTGCCCCAATTCACATAGCTAGTAAGTTTGGATTTGAATTCAAATCTTCCTGTCTCTAGATCCAGTGATCTAGTCACTGGACCTCTTAGCTCACACCCAATGTACTAAAGGAGGAAGGAGGGAGGAATGCCAGCAATCTGACATTGGCAGTTATTAATTGGGTTGCACAAATAAGAAGTGTTGAGCTTTCTAAGCAGTGACAGGAATGTCAGTCCTTGAAATCCACTTTCCCCCTCTCTGTGAGAGCTATGGCAGTTGCTTGGATGGGTAGATGTTAAGTCTGGGCTAGCTCCCTGGAGGCCTCAGGATCAACCAGAGTCAGGATAAGTAAAAGTCCTTGGTCTTTAGAGGGAGAAGCAGGCAAACTGCTAGGAGTTTAGCCAAAAATCTCTTCTCGATTCTGGAGTCCAGAATCTCCACCTTCCTCATCCTGCGGCCAAATGAGTCTCTGGCCTCTGTCACCCCACCCTCTAATCCTTGCCTATGATTATCTTAACCCCAAACATTGAGCCAGCATCAAACAGTGAAAAGGGCCATTTTTCCAAACATATGCTAATAGAGTCATTGTTTTATATTGAATATGTAATTAGCCTTAAGTGCTTGGTTGTCTGATTCAAATATACCTTTTCTTAGTTTCATGTGGACATGACTTACAATGTTTGCACACAACTAATTTCTGCTATTGGACCCTTCACAAGATTGTTGTGAGAATCCAATAAGATAATATATGTTTGAAAACACTTTGTAAATTTAAGAGAAATGTTAATGCTATTATATATAAGTTTTTATATTATTATTTCTTTGCCATTATTTCATTTTATTCTAAAGAAAGACCTAGTGTAGTGGAGAAATAATTACAGAATTCAATAATAAGATAAAATTAAGGGAAGTTTTTGAGAGACTATGGAAGTGTCTTATGTTAGGATTCTTTCAAGGTGCCAAGTCAGTGGAACTAATGAGATAATGATTCTCTAATTTACATGTACTTAGTACTTACTATAATGCCACAAGATTCACACCTTTAAGAGAGCTTATATAAGTAGGAGCTGACAAGCCCACTAAAGGACAAGCCTACTAGGACAGAAGCCCACTAGAAGATCTTAGGGGAGAAGACAGATTCATTCCCTCTTCCACCTTTCTGCTGGCTGGAGACTGAAGCAGAAACCTTTGGACTCTGGGAGATTCAGAAGCCAGAATTCAGTCGAGGCAATTCACAAGCCAGAGAAAGTAGCTTAAACTCTTGGAACCAAGACTACAGAAGGCCTCCAGAAAAACTAGCCAAGCCCCAAGTGAAGGAGATACAATTTTGAAGGAGACAATAAATCCTGGCTGCATTTGGGGGTAATAAAATTGAACTGAAACAAAGGCTGCTCCCAGAAGACCCCCAAGAAACCTGCTCCCAGAGAATATTATATTTCAGTGAAGAACATTACAATCTTACAAACTCAGTTCAAGGAGAAATAGTTTAATTCTAATTAGCATGCTTTCCAATTAGTACATAATTGATTTAGTAGCATTTTATGATTTAATCATCCTGAATATCTGTTATAGAAACCAAATTAAACTAATGGTTTGGGAAGTCAATTGAGGTAAAATGAAGGACATCCTAATTTCATTATCAAAGTTAGTACTGCAATAATATTTTATTTACTATAGGCATTCATGTCCAAATTCAACACAAAATGTAGTAAATTATGTTTCACAAAAGACTAGAAAGAGGGCATTAAGAGAAAAGTATCAAGATTAGAATAAAATATTTAATTGTAGGCCCTGCTATAAACATAGTAAAAAATCAAGATTAGTGTCAATCAAAAAAGATATTAAAGATAATTGAATATTAGCATTTATAGTTAAGGAATTCTTTTTAATTGTATTACATATTTTTCCAAGTGACAATTTCACATATAAGTTAAACAAGTTCACACCAAAGTTTACACATTGAGCTTAATTATCTGATAGGGGCACTATTGTCTAATTGCCAAATGTTATGTTTATATTTTTTAAAAAACTATTATATGGAAAAATCACTCAAGACAAGCCCTCATAAAGAAGTCATAAGAAGTGATAATACAAGGACACTCTTGATGTTTCTCTGAAGAACTTCAGTATTGACATGAGCCATGGGAGCTGGAGGCGAAGGGTAGCCTAGTATGGTGTGCCTGTATCAAAGAAGGTGCTGTTCTTTATGAGCAAAACAGAATAGCAGTAGCACAAAGAAAATATGAGATGTGTGAATCTAAACACACCTCCATCTCAAATGTTCAAACTATTTGTATTCAATCTTTGGTAAAGCTTTCCAAGCTCTTCTTCAATTGATCAACCATGGTCGACCATTGTAATGTTCTCTTGTTTCAGTTTTCTTGGGGTCTCTGGCCAGCCTTCTTTTCAGGAGAATCACCACAAGTGCAGCCAGGTGTTAAAGTCCAAATCCTTTATTGCCTTCTTCAAAGTCCTATTTCCTTCACTTGGGGCTCAGCTAGTTTTCTGGAGGCCTTTGGGAGTCTTGGTTTCAGTGGAGAAGCAAAGGAGGAGAGCCTGCCACCACAGGAATGGTGATGAAGATGGAAATGAATAGTCCAAGGACTTGTGCTTTAGCTTCCAGCCTTCTGTCTTCTCTAGCCTCTGAATGAACCTAGATGAGTTTGTCCAAGCTTATATGCTCTCTCAACATAGGTGTGAATCTTGTGGAATTGTATTAAATACTTAAGTACATATACTGAACTAGAGAACTGTTAAGCACCATGCTAAACAACCATTGTCTTTATCAATTCCACTGAGTTAGCACCTTGTAAGAATTCTTGTTTCAGAGTTCTGGCCCATAATAGACCATACTATACCATGACTACAATATTATTATGTCATTGGTCTTCTTCCAGTTGAAAAAGGAACAAAAAGAAATATCTGCCTGGTGATGACTTTAGAGATCTCTAAAATCTTAGAGAGTACAAGAAAAGCCTTTTTCTCAGCTAGCGATCTGGAGCTAAGAAGCATGGAAAATAGAATGGCAGTTCCCTTTTATACTCAACTCTGGATGGGACCCTTTTATTATGAGCACTAAAGAAACAACAACTCCCTAACCATAGGGGAACATTAGGAGAGGTAAAAGACCCCTACAACACTGGAAAAAATAGGACCAGGAAAAAAAGAGCAAGTCAGTTAGTGGCAAATAGCCTATTTCTTTTCATAGCTATGGTAGTGTAAGAACCTAGAAGGATATTTGATTTAGCTGTTTCTGCTGTTTCAATATTGTGGGTAGGAAGAGGGAAGGGGTCACTGGAGTGTTGGTTCCTAGAGCTGGCAGCGGAATATCTTTATCTGACCCTGACTAAATGGTGTGATTTAAGGGTCCTAAAGATCTTGTCTAATCCTGACTCTTTGCAAAAAACTAACACCAAAATCATAACCAAAAACCCTATAGCATTAGTCCTTTTTTTTATAATTTGGCTTAATATTTCTACCCTTAATTCTTATCACATATCTGAAGGGAATTCAGAATCATCTAATCCAATTTACATTTCTTCAGGAATTTCTTCTATAAAATCCCCGACAATTTTTCAAGTCACAAGGATCAAATAAATGACATCTTAGAATATTGAAAATAAGATGGGATTTCTGAGACATTGTTGGTGAAAGATTATAGAAAATGGGAGAGGAGCAGCAGGATTGGGTAAGGGCAAATGTTAGCCCTATTTTTCAAAGAGAGGAAGAAAATGGAAAGGCTCACTATAAGCTAGTGAGTTTTACTGAAATTCCTGAAAAAATTGTAGTCTATGTTATTAAAGGGATGGTTAATGAATTCTAAAAAAAAGGACAAAGAGCTAGCAATACTTTATTTAGAACAAATGATGACAAATTAAACTCATATTCGTTTTTAACAGGATTATTAGATTGATAGGTCAGTGAAATGCTATAGTTATAATTTGCCTAGCTATTAGTAAAGCATCTGACAAAGTCTTACAAGCCTTTCATATGGAAAAAATGGAGAGATATGAATTAGATGACAATATAATTAATTATATTCATGACTGGTTGCATGAATGGCCTAGCCATTTTAATTGATGTCTGAGTGAGTATAAATCACCCCACTATATATAACTGGTCCTACACCTCTTCTTCATAGCCCATTCCAACTGTCCATTCTAGCCGTTCTGCCATTTTTATGCACCACCTAAACAATAAGCTTTTCACCTTCCCCTCCCCCCCACCCAGTCCCTTTCCTCTCCCTTTCCATCTTCTGATTCTGCTCTGGGCATAGAAATTAAATCAATAATAATATTGTTTCTGAAAAGGACCTGTCAGCTGAAATGTAGACCAATACAACACTCCTGTGAACTCTCTAGTGAACTCCTGTTCACTCTTGTGAACTATTTTCCTAGGCCACCCCAAGACACCCCATTTCTTGGCTCCCACTGTTAGAATGTAAGCTTAAGAGCAAATATTATCTCTCCTTTTGAATTTGTATAATACTCCAACACTTAGCAGTGACTAGCCCATAGTAAGTGCTTTAATAAATTCTATTCATTCATTCAATCAAAGATATTCACTAATGGTTTCATATCAAACTGAAAGGAGGTCCTTAGAAAACCTGTGATTTGTCCTTACCCTGTTCTGTTTAATATTTTTGTGACTAATTTGGATAAATAAATAGATTCAGGGAAATATTAGAGCCATCCTGAACCAGTTAGAGAAGCCAATTGTTAAAATGTCAGTGTAAAATGGAAATATTTAAAAGTTTAGCACATATTTAATCTATATCAGATTACTTACTGTTTTACATGAGAGGGAGAGAGGCAAGAGAGAGAAGGAGAAAAATTTGGAACAAAAAATTTTATAAAACTGAATCATGAAAACTATTCTTATAGGGATTTTGAAAAACAAAATATTATTGCAAATAATTTTTATTTATTTTTATTTTTAAAAAATGTCAGTTTAAGTATTTTAACTTTGACAATGTTAAAACATAGTTGGCAAGTAACAAGTTCCCTTTCTTTGGAGGATCTTGAACAAAGACTGAATGACTCCTGATTGGATATGTTGTTGAAACTCAGAGGGGATATATGTATCATTTCTCTAGAGTAGAATATAAATAGTTTATATTTGCTTTGTCAATTACTGTAATATTCTCGTTTGGTTTTCTGGAGGCCTTTGGGGCAGCCTTCTTTTCAATAATCATCATGAGAATAGCTAGGTGTTAAAATCCAAATCCTTTATTATCTCCTTCACAATCTAGTTTCTTTGCCTGGGGCTCAGCTGGCTTTCTTGAGAGTCTTTAAGAGTCTTGGTTTCATTGGAGAAGTGAATGAGGAGAACCTGCCACCATAGTGGTGTGAGATGGAGTGAATAAATCTGTCTCTCAGTCCCCCAGGAGAGTCACCAGGAGCCTGAATGAAGACAATGAATCTCACCCAGTCCTTTTTAGCTGTTATATACTCCATTATGATAGGTGTGAATCTTGTGGAATTATATTAAGTACTAAATACATGTACTGAACTAGAGAACTATTAAGCACCATGCTAAACTAGATAACCATTGTCTTTATCAATTCCACTGACTTAACACCTTGTAAGAACCCTTGTTTCAGAGGTCTGGTCCATAACATCTCTCACTTTCCTTTGTTTTAGAACATAGATGGTCACATCCTCCCTGACTTCTCAAGGAGGTGAGAACCCCCAAAAAGGAGGTGATCATGCCATCCCTGACTCCTCAAAAAAGGAGGTGATCATGCCCTCCCTGATGTCTCAGGAAGGGAGATGAAAACACCAAAGGAAAATGGGGAATCAAATCAGATCAGCGGGTTTCTAAAGGGTCTCACTTGAAACAGGTATACATAAATTCATCAACATGGGAGGTATTACATAAGCACATAGCCATATAGCACAGGCTAGTAGTGATTTAACAAACATACAAATCAACATGAAGACTTATACACATCCATAAGTCTTAGAAATAGTCCAAAACCAATGTATTCTCTATCACTTCATGTGTCAGAGAATCCAATACTTCCTGCAAGTTTCAGGGAATCCAATGATTCCTGCAGATTTTGAAGTCCTATATCAGTCTTATCATGTCTCAAGGAATCCAATGATTCCTGCTGGTTTTGAAGTTCTGCAACAGTCTTATCAACAATTTTTTATCTCAGAGAATCCAATGATTCCTGCTGGTTTTAAAGTTCTGTAACAGTCTCATTATCAGCCATGTTCTTTCAGTGTCTGATGTTTCTTAGGTCTTCTCCTTTGTTTCAAGGTTTTTTCTCTGTTTCTGTCTCTTTCCAATGGACAAGGCAAATATGACTCGTTGGCACCCATCTGATTCCTTCTCCATTTGTAGAGGTACAAGCAAACCCTTGCTCCCAAGTAGTTAACCTATCTAGTCCCTTCCATTCATCACTTTATAGATCTCTCCTCATCATCTGGCAATTACATTAGAGCTACTCACACTGGATGTAATGGGCTGAAGCTTGAGTTGATGCACTGAGGTTCCAAGCACTTAAGGCTAAATAGTAATTGGACCATACTCTACTAATATATATGCTTGGAGAAAGAATGGCCCCCCACCCACTCTTTGTGCAAGTCCTGATGTGTTGTATAGGAAATGACAATTTTGGTGGGTGGAGGCAGAGGGGCAGAGAGAGAGGCAGAAAAGGACTGCTGTGTGCCTCTTGTGTGGCAAAAACTGATATTTCCAAGGGTTTTTGAAGGATTCTTTCAACCACATTGGATAAAGCCAGTTCAACTTTTCTCAAAGTCTCTTGAGCTTCTTTTGTAAGCTGGCGTGGTGAGTTTAAAGCACTGTCTCCCTTTAAAATATCATATAACGGTTGCAATTGATAGGTAGTCAAGCCTAATGCTGGTCGCATCCATTGGATATCTCCTATCAATTTCTGAAAATCATTTAAAGTGTTTAGCTTCTTTGTTCTTAAGGACAGTTTTTGTACTGTAAGCACGTTAGGGTATACTTCATATCCTAAATATTGAAAAGGATCATGTGTTTGAATTTTTTCTGGAGCTATGTACAATTTGTAATTCCTTAGTGTTTCTATGGTCTTTTGTAGACATGCTTCTAACATTTGTTCCTCAGGTACACATCCTAATATATCATCCATATAATGTAATAGCATAACTTTAGGAAATATTTTCCTTACTGGAGCAAGAGCAGCAGCAACATACATTTGACACATAGTGGGGCTGGTTTTCATTTCCTGTGGCAAAACTGTCCATTCATATCTTTTATAAGGCTCAGCTAAGTTAACGCTAGGCACTGAAAAGGCAAATGTTTTCATATCTTCCTTATCCAGAGGGATAGAATAGAAACAATCCTTAATATCTATGACTCAAAGAGGCCATTCTCTAGGCAATTGAGTAGGAGATGGAAGTCCAGGCTGAAGAATTCCCATAGTTTCCATCTGTTCATTCACCTTTCTTAAATCACTCAACATCCTCCATTTTCCAGGTTTCTTTTTTACAACAAACACTGGGGAATTCCAAGGACTTAGAGAAGGTTGTAAGTGTCCTCGGTCAAGCTCCTGTACTATATCTAATAAGGCCTGAATTTTATGGCTACCTAAGGGCCACTGTTCTACTCACACTGGTGTATCAGTTTTCCATTGGATAGGAACAGGGGAAAGTGTTGGCAGGCCTTCAACAGCAGCCCTGCTTAAAAAACTGAAGTACTCATTTTTAACCCTAATTGGTGTAAAACATCTCTTCCCCACAGATTGATGGGGATTTTTTTCAACTATAAAAGGAGTAAAAACTCCTGTTTTGCCTTCAAAAGTCCATCTCATAGGGGCAGCACTAACTTCAGCTGTTATTAATCCTCCTACACCAGACATGTAGGTGTCTGCTTTAACCTCTGGCCAGTGACTGGGTCAATTGGCACCTCTAATTACTGTACGATCTGCACCTGTGTCTACCAATCCTTCTAATGGTATGCCATTTATATAGATCGTGAACATAGGTCGATCAGCTGTTACAGCTGCTGTCCAGTATATTCCTGGATTTTGTGGCCTGGAGTCAGAATCTGGGCAACTATCACCAGATTTCTTATTAGGATTCTGTATGAGTAAACTTGATGCTACTACTTCTCCTGGGTGATAAGTCACACATTGTCTACCTGTATTAATGACTGGGATATTATCTAGACATTCCCCAGTTTCCCACATCGGTGTGTGGATGGACACTGTTTTGTATGTACCACTGTCCTGTTGGGTTAAAAAGCCTGTATTCTCCCCATTGTAATCCCTTTCTTCCATCTGATTGCTTTTTGGCTGATTGATCATGTAATCCCTTTCTCCCATCTGATTGCTTCTTTGCTGATTGATCATATCATATGAACTTCTAAAGACTTTCTGGGCATAAACTCAGCTGCCATCATGCCCTACCTGTTTTTTGTTTGAGGTCTTAGAGCAGGACCCTGCCTCTCATTTCCCTGGGTTAATCTACATTCTGAGGCCCAGTGGAAGCCCTTGTTGCACATGATTTGGGGTAGCTGAGAATAGCATTTTCCATCCCAAGTCTATTAGAATTGCCTTGAATCACCACATTGAACCACCTTCACAGGTGATCGTCACATAGTTTTATTATTACTGTGTACAATGTTCTCCTGGTTCTGCTCACTTTACTCACTTTACTACTTCATGTAGCTCTTTCCAGGCTTTTCTGAAATCAGCCTGTTCATCATTTCTTACAAAATAATAATACTCCATTATCTTCATATACCATAATTTATTCAGCTTTTCCCCAACTGATGGTCAATTTCCAGTTCCTTGTCACTACAAAAAGAGCTGCTATAAACATTTTTGTACATATAGGTCTTTTCCCATTTTTTATGAACTCTTTGGGATATAGACTCTCTAGTGAAACTGCTGGATCAAAGAGTATGCATAGTTTTATTGCCCTTTTTACATAATGGAACTTGAAATTAAAAAAAAGAATATTGCAAATTTTTTTTATTTGTAATTGAGATGTAAAGTATTAGATCATCAAAAGAAAAAAAGAATAAAATTGAGTCACCTCCAAAATTGATTTTTTATTAGTATTTAATCCTATCCTGTTGCTTTTCCTGATTTCATCTTGTGTCATTGCCATTTTTATAGATAGCACATTAGGTACTCAGTAGCTCTAACATTATCAATGTTTTCATTGATAGATTAACTGTTTGGACACATATACTTATTCTGTTTAATTTATACTTTAACATATGTAACATGTATTGGTCAACCTGCCATCTAGGGGAGGGGATGGGGGAAGGAAGGGAAAAATTGGAACAAAAGGTTTGGCAATTGTCAGTGCTATAAAATTACCCATGCATATAACTTCTAAATAAAAAGCTATTAAAAAAAAAAAGAAAAGTATGAATTAATATAAATAAATTTCAAATCTGTTTCATTTAAGAGTTATTTCTTACCCTTCTTCTGGATTCATTTGGAAATGCTCTTAAGATAATCTAGTTTAGTTGGTTACATGCCAAGTTTTCTACAGGCTTCTTTTCATCTCTGGTAACTTTTCTTCTACCATCTTCCCAAATGTGTAACTAGGCTAGTGTTTTCCTTGACTCTAATATAGAGGAAAATGTAAAGTTGGTGACTTTGCACAACTTACCCTCACTAAAATCCAATTCATTTGCATGTCATGGCATGCAAGTCCCAACTCTGATGTCATGGTTGTCTTTGAGAATGAAAGGCAAATAACAACAAATAACAGTGTTTTACTGCTTAGAAGAAAGAGCAAGTGTTTTCTGCTAATAAAATTTCTAGGCTTTTTTGGTCTCATTGATGAGATTGGCACCAAATGATGAGAATTAAGCGAGGTCACTAAATGTTGGAGTTTGATACCAAATGTTGAGGTTTGGTCACATTACAAATTCACAATGGCCTTTCTCTTTGGCAAAAGTTAGGTTTTTTTATGAGAAGTTATAGACAAAATGAAGAAGTAAAATAGATTCCAAGGATGGCAAATAGGAAATACATTTGGGAGAGCACATAAGAAGTAACAATAGAAAAAATAAGTTCCCCAGTGGAATTAACAATTAGCCAAGAGAAAGAAAATACTCCATTAGGTGGGAATATGTCATTGACTAAATTCATAGAGGAGTTTAGCACCCTAAAAGAGCTAGTTAGCTATAAGAAGCATTGGGGAGAGGACAAGAGGAAAGACACTAGGAACTAGAATGCCATGGTGGGCTAACTCAAAAGGGATTCAACAAAGATGGCTTGGGCTATGGACAGATTTGTTGGAATCTTTACAAATTGTTAAGCCATTAGAGTTGATAAATACAATAATTATCTAATTTAGCATGGTTCTATATGATTGATTTGATCTTAGAGGAAGATATTTTGGGCCAGAACTTGAAACAAGGTACTAAGTACAACTGATAGAAACGATGCTTGTGTTCACACCTTTAGAGAGCTCATAAGTATTTAAGTACTCAATGGAGTTCACACGTTTGGGAGATTTCAGGTTTAATATGAGATATCTGAATTTATACCTCCCTTAAGCCCTGCCTCCAGAAGGAGGAGTTAACCTTTGGGAGATCATATATATGGAGGAAGCTCTTAGAGCTAGAAAGAATTTCTCTGGAACATTGACTGGAGTCGGAGAGGAGCACTCTGGGAGGAAGCCCACAAGCCCTCTCTTTGAAGCAAGAGAGATTCATTGCATCTTCCACCTTGGTGCTGGCTGGAGGCTGAAGAAAGCAGAGGCAGAAGCCAAGGACAAAGCTGCAAGAGCTCTTAGAACCAAGCAGAGAGATAGGCCTCTGAGCTACCGGGCTATATTGAGGGACACAATAAAAGATCTGAACTTTTATCAGCTGGCTGCGATTTTGGGTGATTATTTACTTTCAACTGAAACTAAGGCTGCCTTCAGAAAATCTCCCCGAGAAACCCTCTCCCCCAGAAAGAACCCTTATTATTTTAAAGAAGAGAAAAACACCAACACAGATTTATATAGGGGAAACGATTTGATTCAACTGGCTTTCTGTCTGGATACAGTAAGGTGGGGTTACCCAAGACTTCCACAGAAGGCTGAGCTGATCTCCATCAGTGCCCTTCTGCTTGCTTCAGGAAGTAATACTATCAATACTTTGGACTTTCTCTGTCAATCCCATTTAGGGACCCAGGATATCATAATCATTAATAATGGTTAAACTTTCCCAGGAAATTTTGAGAATCAGAGTCAATCTCTTCTCCATTAATCATTTCCAATTATAATCATTCTTCTGAATAGTACATAGCTTTCTTATAATTGCATGCACAACCTCATCCTCAGTATTCCTTCTAATGTGCTATTAATTTTGTTGTTGTTGCTCATTCATTTCAGTCCTGTCTGACTCTTCATGATCCTATTTCTTGGCAAAGATATTGAAGTGGTTAGCTATATTCTTTTCTAGTTCGTTTTATAGACAAGAAAACTGAGGCAAACAGAGTTAAGTGACGTGCTCAGGATCAAACAGCTAATGTGTCTAAGATTGGATATGAACAGAAGAAAAGTATTCCTGATTCCAAACCCTGCAACTCTATGCACTGTGGTGCCACCTAACTAGCCACATGATTTGACCATCTTAATCATTGCTGAAGATCAGATGGCATATAGACAATTGATTCTGAAATTACTCCCAAGTCAGTAGCCATTTATTTCTTGTCTGCTTAGTATATCTCTTTAATAATTTCTCAGGCTCATCCTCCCATCACTAATTCCATATGTATTGGTACATAGAGTTCCCAGAGCTTAGCAATATCTTGTTCTCTCTCAGAGTTCTAGAGGTAATCCTCGAGAAGTTGGGGATAATTCTTTTAATGCTATGGGCTAGAACACAATTCCAAAATGTTTTTCTTTAATGTCAATCACCCAGAGGCAGTTACTAACTCCTCATTATCATCAGTTTCAAGAATTATATTATCCTACTACAAATTTAGCCATTTAATTTTTCCTCAATATCCATTAAGCAATTAACATCAATGAGAAGAGAATTGTTGTCCGAAACTAAAACAAATGAAGCATTCTAGCTGAATCACCTGAGGAGGTAGTAAATGGGAAAGGAGGAAAAACCTTGTCTTTGGCCTTGGACAGATCTCCCCTATAGACTCCTTTTCCCCTCTTTAAGCTATGCACATTGATATCCTAGCTGCAGTAGCAACTAAAGACAGATAAACACAGATGATTCACCATATTCACCAATTTTAAATAGCTTTTTATTTTTCCAAATACATTCAAAGATAGTTTTCATCATTCACATTTGCAAAACCTGTGTTCCAAATTTTTTTTCTCTCTCTTTCCCATCCTGTCCCATAGAGAGCAAGCAATCCAATGTGTTAAACATGTACAATTCTTCAAAATATATTTCCATATTTGTCATGCTATGCAAGAAAAATCAAATCAAAAGTGGGAAAAACACGAGAAAGAAAGAAAAACAAACAAGCAAGCAAGCAAGAACAACCAAAAAAAAAAAAAAAAAAAAGGTGAAAATCCTATACTTTGATCTACATTCAGTCTCCATAGTTCTCTCTCTGGATGAGAGTGACATTTTCCATCCTAAGTCTATTGGAATTGCCTTGAACTACTATATTATTGAAAAAAGCCAATTTCTTCCCTCTGATCATCACAAAATCTTCTTGTTATATACAATTTTCTCTTGGTTCTACTCATTTAACTTAGCATCAGTTCATGCAAATCTTTCCAGGCTTTTCTGAAATCAGACTGCTGGTTATTTCTTACAGAAAAATAATATACTATTATATTCATATATTATAAGTTATTCAGCTACTCACCAACTCAATTTCGATTTCCTTGCCACTACAAAAATAGCTGCTACAAACATTTTTGACATGTTCTCTTTGAGATATAGACTCAGTGGTAGCACGGAGGGATTAAAGGATATGAACAGTTGTAAAGCTTATGGACATATTCCAAATTACTTCCCAGAATGATTAGATTAGTTTACAATTCTAGAAATAGTATCCCAGTTTTTTCACATCCCCTGGAACATCTTTTCCTTTTATCTTAGCCAATCTAAGAGGGGTGAAGTGATCTTAATTTGAATTTCTCTAATCAATGGTGATTTAGAACATTTTTTCATATGACTAGAAATGGCTTTAATTTCTTCATTTGAAAACTGTTTATTCATATCCTTTGACCACATATCAATTGGGGAATGAGTTGTATTCTTATAAATTTGAGTCAATTCTCTCTATATTTTAGAAATATGATCTTTATCAGAAACACTATAAATTTTCCCCTCCAACTTTCTTTTCTTGTAATCTTGACTAGATCAGTTTTGTTTATACAAAACTTTTTATATTTAATGTAGTATAAATTATATATTTTGTATTTCATAATGTTCTCTAGTTCTTTGGCCACAAATTTCTCCATTCTCCACAAATCTGAGAAGTAGACTGTCCCTTGTTCTCCTAATTTGTTTATAGTATCATCCTTCATGTCTAAATCATGAACCATTTCAACCTTATCTTGGTATAGGGTGTTAGATGCTAGTCAGTGCCTAATTTCTAACATATTATTTTCTAGTTTTCTTAGCAATTCCTGTCAAATAATGAATTCTTATCCCAGAAGCTAGTCTTTGGGTTTATTAAACACTAGATTATTATAGTCATTAAATATTATGTCTTGTGTGAACCCAATCCATTCCACTGATCCTCTACTAATGGAGGACTTCTTAATCACTGGATAAATAGAAGAAGAAAAAAAAAATTTCCTGCAAATAGCAATGATGAGTCATCTTTTTGTCATGTGACCTTTTATTTTGAGTTCACTTTATTTTATTCTCTATATATACTTGTAGGAAAGTTTTGGGGGTAATGTTTGAAATCAACAGTTTTTATTCTACAACAATAGTAAACATCCTTTTCTAAAATCCAATGATGAGTGGTTCAGTAAATGATTCTCAATTGATAAACTGGGGGGGAGGGGGGCAGGGGAAGCACACGGTTGGTTTTTTGAGCCAGTGGAATTAGAGCATCACTAATTGATTCTTTGTAGATACACATAAAACCCTAAGAAGGAATTGTAGCCACCATTTCTCTGCAAATCCAATTAATATTTTGGAATGGAATTTGGATAGAGGTCCTCAGAGCTTATAAGAGTTATACCTCTATCAATGAAATCCCAAGTCCAGTACTTAGTCCTAGTTATCAGACTCCAATACTTGTCTACTTCTTCTACCACAGGAATGGGGATTTTTTTTGTTCAAATACTCTTTTATTTTTATATTTAAATATATATACATACATATATAAATATATTTAGATTATACACATACATTCATTTTCACATATTTCCATATGCCATCTTGGGAGAGAAAAATCACAAGAAAGAAAAAAAAGCAGAAGAAAAAAAAAGGTGAAAATAGTATGCTTTGATCCAAATTCCATTTTTCATCCAAAGTTTCAAATACTCTTATTTTACAGAGAGATAGCAGTGTGGCATAGTGGAAAGACAGTAGGATTTAGAAACTGAAAACCATGGATTTGAGCTAGATAAATAGCCTTGAAAGCTCCTTCCTTTAAAAGGATGATCCTATGAACAATGGAAAAGTTATGACATGCTTAGTAGCCATTTTTATCATGGGCATTACAAAAAACAAATAGAACACAGTGTACCAATAAACATTATTGATTTATCTCATTTAAATGTAAAACAGAAATAAAAAACTTTGCACTATTGATTCCAAGATTTGCTGAAGTTGTAGATTAGGTGTTTTAAACTGGATAGTTTATAAATAAAACTCAAAACTGAGTGTATTAATTTACTCTATTAACATAAAAATTTCCCTGAGGTATGTGTCTCAAGTCTAAAATGGCATGCAGAAACAAAGATTTTTGCACCTGAGGGGAAAAATGTGTGTAGGATAGCAGCAGCAGCAGTAACACCTGTGCTTCTAACCTTGTCTCATCATGTTCTCTCCCTGGTCATAGCAATTTAAAAGCTGATAGCAGTTGGGGAAAACAGAAGTGGTTGTTTTTTTTTTTTTGTTTGTTTTTTAAGTTTAATTTAATTTATTTATTTTATTTACAGTTAAAACTCCAAACTGTCTCTTTCCCTCCCTCCCTCCCCAGAACTAGAGAAGGCTACCATCTATTTATCAGTTCTTTCTCTAGAGGTGAAGGGCATCTTACTTCACAGGCCCTTTGTAATTGATTTGAGCACTTATGGTACTCAGAATAAATTGGTGGTTCACAGTTTTTCAAATAATACTGCTGTTACTGAGTATAAAATGTTCTTGGTTCTATTCATTTCATTTTTCATTATTTCATGCAAATCTTTCTATGCTTTTCTAAAATGATCATTTCTTACAATACAGTAGTATTTCATCACAATCATATACTACAGCTCATTAAGTAATTCTTCAGTTGATGGACATACCTCACTTTCCAGTTCTTTGCCAACACAAAGAGAGCTGCTATAACTATAAACATTTTAGAAAATATAAGTTCTTCATTGTACACAGTAATATCAAGATTGTGTGATGGTTAACTATGATTGATTTAGCTTTTCTCAGCAATACATCCAAAGCAGTTCCAATAGACTTGGGATGGAAAATGTCATCCCATCCAGACAAAGAACTATGGAGAGTGAATGCTGATCAGAGTACACTATTTTCATTTTGTTGTTTGTTTGCTTTTTCTTTTCCTTTTGATTTGATTTTTTCTTTTCCAACATTGTAGAGGGTCACAGATAGTGGGGAAACTCTGGATGAGGTATAAGACCCTTTAATCCAGAGGGAACTTGCTAACAATATCTGATTCAGCTCCCCATCTCTCCTAAGGGCTCTTGGCCTTCCTGAGAAGTCAGGGGGTGGTGACAATCTGTGTTGTGATTGAAGCAGAGTGATACCAGGTGGCAAACTACCTACAATAGCAAGTTGTTTATGTGGTCCCACATGGGCAGTATATACTGGGCACATGAGCAGTTTTTTTTTTGTTACTTAAAATAAGGGTATAAAAGGGGAAAAGATCTTGTAATAAATGGACTCCATTTTCCCATCATCCTCAGGAGTCCCATCTCATCACTTCTCCACTAGGACCATATATTTTAATCACCCCAGCATGGAGGCTTTTTTTTTTCTAGAGAAAGCACAGTACATTTTGTCACCCCAACTTGGGGACTCTAAAAAGCAGGACATAAAAACAAATATGAAATATGTTTAACATGATTGTACATGTATAACCCCATATCAGATTGCTTGCTATCTTGGGGAGGGAGAAAGGAAGAAAGGAAGAGAGAGAAAAAAAATTGGAACTCAAAAGCTTATAGTTATACTTACATGTAACTAGAAAAAAAATACTATTAAGTTCAAGTCAATTCCCATAGACTTGTGATAGAGAGAGCTATCTGTATCCAGAAAGAGGACTAAGGGGACTGAATATGGATCATAATATAGTATTTTGACCTTTTTGTTGTTGTTGCTTGCTTTTTTTCATTTTTCCCTTTTTGATCTACATTTTCTTGTGCAGCATGATAATGTGGGAATATGTTTAGAAGAATTGCACATGTTTAACCTATATTGGATTACTCACTATCTAGGAGAGGGGGTAGGGGAAACAGAAGGAGAAAAATTTGGAACACAAGGTTTTGCAATGGTGAATGCTGAAAACTATCTTTGCATGTATTTTGAAAATAAAAAGCTATTATTTTATTTTATTTTTTCTCTTTTTATAATAGCTTTTTCTTTTTCTTTTTCTTTTTTTTTTTATTATAGTAACTTTTTATTGACAGAATCCATGCCAGGGTAATTTTTTTACAACATTATCCCTTGCACTCACTTCTGTTCCAATTTTTCCCTCCCACCCTTCACCCCCTCCCCTAGATGGCAAGCAGTCCTATACATGTTAAATAAATTACAGTATCCTAGATACAATATATGTGTGCAGATCCAAACAGTTTTCTTGTTGCACAGGAGTTGGATTCAAAGTTAAAATAACCTGGGAAGAAAACAAAAATGCAAACAGTTTACATTCATTTCCCAGTGTTTTTCTTTGGGTGTAGCTGCTTCTGTCCATCATTGATCAATTGAAACTGAATTAGGTCTCTTTTCAAAGAAATCCACTTCCATCAGATTACATCTTCATATAGTTCATTGTTGAATGTATAATGATCTCTTGTTCTGCTCATTTCATTAGCATCAGTTCATGTAATTCTCTCCAAGCCTCTCTGTATTCATCCTGCTTCATTTCTTATAGAACAAATATTCCTAACATTCATATACCAATTTACCAACTTTTCTCCAATTGATGGGCATCCACTCAGTTTCCAGCTTCTAGCCACTACAAACAGGGCTGCCACAAACATTTTGGCACATATTGGTCCCTTTCCCTTCTTTAGTATCTCCTTGGGGTATAAGCCCAGTAGAAACACTGCTGGATCAAAGGGTATGCACAGTTTGATAACTTTTTGGGCATAACTCCAGATTGCTCTCCAGAGTGGTTGGATTCGTTCACAAAAAGCTATTATTTTAAAAAATTTAAAAATACTATCAAGTGAAAAAAAGAAAAAGAAAATATAGGTCCTTTTCCTTTTTCCCTGATCACCTTGGGAAATAGACTAATAGTGGTTTTGCTAGGTCAAAAGATATATATATATATATATATATATATATATACTTTTATAACTCTTAGGGCATAATTCCACATTGCTCTACAAAATAGTTGATTCAGTGCATGGTTCTACCAATAATGTATTAATGTCTCAGTTTTTCCACATCCCCTCCAACATTTGTCATTTTCCCTTTCTATTACTTTAGCCAATTTGATAGGTTTGAGATGACATCTCAAAGTTGTCTTAATTTGCATTTTTCTAATCAATAATGATTTAGAGCACTTTTTAATGTGATTAAATAGAGTTTGGATTTCATTTAAAAACTACCCATTCATATTCTTTATTTATCAATTTAGGAATGAATCATATTCTTATAAGTTTTCTATTACTTTATTTATCTGAGAAACTGTCTATAAAATATCCCTCCCCCCCTATTTTCTGCTTTTCTTCTAACCTTGGCTATATCAGTCTTAGTCATATAAAAAACAAACAAACAAACAAAGAACAACAACAAAAAAAACAGGCAATCAAAGACATGTTGAGAGGAATGGGCAACTAATAGTAGAATGGAAGAAAATAAGCATTTATATAGCACCCTATGTGCCAGTCAAATTACTTCATTTAAACCTTACGACAACTCTTCAAGATAGGTGCTATTATTATCCCCATTTTACAGTTGAAGAAATTGAGACAGAGGTTAAGTGATTTGCTCAGCATCAGATGTTTAGAAAGTCTGAGCATGATTTTGAAATCAGTCTAAACCTGATTCGTAGTTCCACCCACTATCCACTGAATTATGTAGCTCTCTAAGGAAGCAGAGTTTAAATTAGCTATCTCAAACCTTTTTCTGTTATTTCCTTTTTTCCTGATTCTAGACATTTTCATCAGATCTATTCTGGGACAAAGTCATATAAGTCATATACATATAACTATATAACTATATATATATATGTGTGTGTGTGTATAAATATATATTAAAAACTATATATACATATACATGTATATATGTATACATATACATATAACTATAGATAAGTCATATGCACATAAATGAAATACTTATTTATTTTTTATGATTAGATCTGGAGTACATTCAATCAGTATTTAAGTTGGATTTCACAGGTTTCATGCCTTTATTTTCTGTCCATCTTCAGAAGGTCTCTAAGTAAAGATGTTATGGTAAAGCTAATTCAATTTGATACACACAGAGTGGAACTACTACAAACCAGAATCTGGTTCTTAATTGTCAGTTCTGAAACAAAAGTGTATTAGTTCACATAGGGGTAATCTAGAGAATTGATTTACATGAATCACATCAATAAAACACTGGTATAAAAATCACAATATTGACATATTATTTTACATTGTCTGATATACCTGGATCATGTGTTTTTATCAAGAACCAGGGCCTGTCATCTCCCTTTTTGTTAGGTAGATACAATTTTGAAACAAAATTTTAGTTCACAAACATAATTGCTGAATAAGATATCAGAACAAAATCTTTTTTTGCATCATAAATCTTGTTGGCAGTTGATGAAACCTATGAAACTTTTCTCTGAACATTATTTTTTAAAAGAAAAATTATTTTTTCATTTTAAGATTCTTTCTAAAAAAAAATTCTAAATTCCAAATTCTCTCCCTCTCTTTCCCACTTCCCATACCCATTGAGAAGGCAAGCAATTTGATATCAGTTAAACTTGTGAAATTATACAAAACATATTTCCATTAAGGGGATTTCTATCAATTGGGGAATGGCTGAACAAATTGTGATATATGATTATGATGTAATATATGCTATATATGTATTACAATGCTATGGAAGTGCTATAACAATGAACAGGATGTTTTCAGAAAAACCTAGGAAGACTAATATAAATTTATACAAAGTGAAGTCAGCAGAACCCAGACAACATTGTAACAATAATATTGCATGATGATCACCTATGAATGACTTAGCTATTTTCTGCAATACAATGATCCAATACAATGTCAAAGGTCTTAGTATGAAATATATTGTACATCTCCAGAGAAAGAACTGATAGAGTGTGACTACAGATTGAAGCATACTTTTTGAAACTTTATTTTTCCTGTGGTTTTTATTTTTGTTGTTGTTGTTCTGTTTTCTTTTGCAATGTGGCTAATACAGAACTATGTTTTGCATAACAACACATATATAATCTATATCAACTTGCTTGCCTTCTCAAGGAAGGCCAAAGGAGGGGAAGAATTTGGGATACAAAATTTTAAAAAAATGTTTTTAAAAATCTGCAAATAATTGGAAAAAACAAAATATAAAAATTTCCCCAATAATATTTTCATATTAACTATGTCATAAAAAATTAAAAAGCAAGAAAAATAAAGTAAAAAATACACACTTCAATCTGCACTCAGAGTTCATCTGTTTGTTCTTTGGAGGTGGATAGCATTTTTCATAAGTCCTCTGGAATTGTCTTGGATCACTGTATAAAAATCTGCTAAGGGTTTCACAGTTGATTGTCTTTACAATATTGTTGTTAATGTGTGCAGTATTAAGTGACTTGCCCAATAGCAAACAGCTAGTGTCTAAGAACGATTTTGAATTCAGATCTTTCTAACTCTAGGTTCCACTAAGTCATGTAACTCTCTTCACACTGCATCAATTCATATAGGTCTTCCCAAGTTTTGAAAACAGTATTTTTAAATGCACAAGATACACAAAATTATTAAGAAAACCAATTATATTAAAATATATGTATCAACATATTCTTTTTAAGTTCACAGGTCCCAGATTAAGAACCCATGATCTAAAGGTAGATCTAAAGTACTGGTGTTCCTCAGTAAATTAATCTGATGAATGCTCATTTCAAGAATTATTTTTTCCTCTGGGCCAAGAGATAAACATCAATTCTTTATTTTTTAAGCCTCATAAATGGAGACTACTCTCCTAAAATTGTCATTTTTTAAATCATCCTCTTTATTTTCAACATATTTTCATAACAAATTTTAATTTCTAAATCCACAGATTATTTTTATTGCTTATGTTATATATTGACTGATATTTGATGTATTAGAAAACATATTACCAAATTCTCTAAATCATAAAAACCTCATAGAAACTTGAATTAGGGATGGGAAACTTTTCTCCAAACCCAACTTTTCCTCTAATTCATGGAATATAGAATCTTGTTTGTATTTCTTATGGGAGAGGATATAACATTTGATTACCTTGCCCTTTAATTTGGAGTTCTAGAATCCTTTTGAATCTTCTGTAAATTACCTTTAGGAGCTCAATTACTAGAGTTCATGAAATCTGGGATCTTTGGGTTTACCACAAGAGGGTCATCAAATGGCCAATTATTTGTAATTAGTTATTTTTGTTTCTGTCAAGACAGGTATCCAAACTCTGTTCTTACTGTTTGCATTTAAGCATCAAAAGAGCTCAGAGAAGAATTTGGGAGTAATAATGATTTTCAAACAAGCAGTGGAATGTTTTAAAAAATGTGCTTCACAACAAACTGGGAAAACATTTTCACAGTTAAAGGTTCTGATAAAGGCCTCATTTCCAAAATATATAGAGAATTGACTCTAAGTTATAAGAAATCAAACCATTCTCCAATTGATAAATGATCAAAGGATATGAACAGATAATTTTCAGATGATGAAATTGAAACTATTTCTACTCATATGAAAGAGTTCCAAATCACTATTGATCAGAGAAATGCAAATTAAGACAACTCTGAGATATCATTACACACCTGTCAGATTGGCTAAGATGACAGGAAAAAATAATGATGAATGTTGGAGGGGATGTGGGAAAACACTGATGCATTGGTGGTGGAGTTGTGAACGAATCCAACCATTCTGGAGAGCAATCTAGAATTATACCCCAAAAGTTATCAAACTGTTTATACCCTTTGATCTAGCAGTGCTACTACTGGGCTTATATACCAAGGAGATACTAAAGAAGGGAAAGGGACCTGTATGTGCCAAAATGTTTGTGGCAGCCCTGTTTGTAATGGCTAGAAACTGGAAAATGAATGGATGCCCATTAATTGGAGAATGATTGGGTAAATTATGGTATATGAATGTTATGAAATATTATTGTTCTGTAAGAAATGACCAGCAGGATGAATACAGAGAGGCTTGGAGAGACTTACATGAACTGATGGTAAGTAAAATAAGCAGAACCAGGAGATCATTACATAGTTCAACAATGATACTGTATGAGGATGTATTCTGATGGAAGTGGATTTCTTTGACAGAGAAGATCTAACTCAGTTTCAGTTGATCAATGATGGACAGAAGCAGCTACACCCAAAGAAAGAACACTGGGAAATGAATGTAAACTGTTTGCATTTTAGTTTTTCTTCCTGGGTTATTTTTACCTTCTGAATACAATTCTTCCTGTGCAACAAGAGAACTGTTCAGTTCTGCACACATATGTTGTATCTAGGATATACTGTGACATATTTAACATGTATAGGACTGCTTGCCATCTGGGAGAGAGGGGAAGGGGGGAGGGGAAAAGTCAGAACAGAAGGATTAATGTAAGGATTACTTGTAAATTAAGGATTTAATGTAAATCCTTAAGGATTAATGTAAACAATTACCCAGGCATGGGTTCTGTCAATAAAAAGTTATAATTATTATTAAAAAATGTGCTTCAATTCCTCTGAGCCCCAGAAGGGATCTTTATTGAACCAATATTCATTTCAGTCATTGCCACTTTGAGCTCATTGTGTTTCTTGCTTCTTCTTTTTTGCTTTCTGTTTCCTCTTTGTGTTCTTTCATACTTCCGATGTTAGAATTACAATAAACAAAAATTATCCAAAAAAAACTGTTGAAACTAGCAAGTAGTTTTGAGAGGAGGAATTTTATTCTCTATAAATAATTCTCATTCTGATCTTTCCCATACACACACACACACAAAAATAAGGCAAAATTACTATGACTAAAATTAGCACATAAATATTATCAAAAGAAGGGATTTTTTAAAAAATTCATCTATGTATTATAAAATGTAGATGAAATAGTTCATAAGATAGTTTTTAATGCCTTTATTTACCAAATCATATAAACCTTATTCTTTTTCTTTGATCCTTAAATATAAAAATTTGAGGGAAATAGATTTCTATTCTATTACAAAATTAATTCTTGGTTAAACTCTAATAGATGCTAATTTACACAATAATGTTATTTGTACTTTATTCATTCAAATTTAAAATTTTTTCTTCCTCCAGATCTTAGTATCCCAATTCTTTCTTCTTTCCACAGTGTTGTCCACTGGCCCTCTTTCTTTTTCCTTATTAATACCAATATTATTATTATTGCTCATAATAATATTAAATACACTAAAGACTGTTCTTGTGCTTTCTCCTATGGGAAATCTTTCCAGATTCCTTTAGTTACTAGCATTCTCTTTCTCAAATTGTCCAGTCTATGTACAATGTGTCCCACAATCTTGGTGCCATTTTAGGCATATAACTCCATCAAGACTTTGGAAATATATTCTACTTGTGTGTTTACAATACAACAAAACACAAGCTTCTTGAGGACAGGTACTTTTTTGATTTTTGTATTCTTTGTATCCTCAACATACATATAATAGATGCATAATAAATGTTTGTTAGATTTAATTTGGACTTTGAAAAGCATTTAATTCATACAACTTGTGCTGCAGGTAGAACATTGTCCCTAATTTACAGATGAAGAAATTAAGGACAAAAAGATGAGGTGCCATGAATAGTTGGTGAGAATAAGGGATAGAACCTAAATCTTCTATTCTAATGATTTTTGTACTTTGCTTTACTCCCACTCTATACACATGTGTATACATAAACAATAAATATATATACATACATGCTACCAGTTTGAAAACATAGAAATATAAATGCACACATATATCACCAGTGGGAAAATATATATGTATTTATGTGTGTATAGATGTGTATGTTTAAAAGCACACATGTTACCAACTGAAAATATATAAATATACATATATATTACCATTTGGAAATACATAAATTTAAATATATAGAGATATAGATATGTAGATATAGAGTTACATTACCTGTTAGACTCTACCTAGCCACATTCATGATATTTTTTTTCTGAATCATATTTTGAATGAGACATTTTCTTCATTCAGATTTCTAACAGTTTTCTCTAGTTTCTCTGTGGTATTCCCACTTGATAAAATGGACTTTCACACAGAAATTACAAATTATCTTGAATTTTCCTCATTCAGGTTAATGCTTTAGCACAGAAATAAATGTTTATGTAGAAAATATATTTTTTTTGATTTTTAAATAACAATTTTGTAAAATAGATATTGATGACTGATTAAAAATTTGACCTCCAGAAAATGGAATGAACCTGCCAACTCTCAAGGTGGTTCATTTCTTGTTTGGACAGCTTTAGATGTTGGGAAGTTTTTAATGACAAAAATCCCAAATTTCTAAAGTTCCACAGTGGTCAAAGTATATAAACAGGAAATTTTCTAAAGAGAAGAAGCAAATTATTAAAAAATCACTTAAAGTGCTCAAATTTGGTAAAAATAAAAAAAATTAAGGCTATTTCCTCACAGTTATCAAAATGATAGAAATAATGAAAAACAATGAAAAACAATACCATTGTGTTGTGGCAAAAAGAGGTACATACAAAAACTTAGACACAAAGCATGAATGAATAATAAATTTCCTAGATGACAGAGTTGGGATGAAGATGAAAATAATTACCAAGGACTTGGCTTTACACTTGGTCTTATACTTGACTTCAAAACATCAACTTCTTAAGTAGTAAGTTGGGGTAGGAGATGTGGTTAGGTAATATTGTCTAAAAAAGTCTGAGCAGCAGGTCAATATGGATCAATGGGGTATGACATTAAAATTTTTTAATTAAAAGTTAATGCAATCTTGGGTTGCACTGAGAGGCACAGCTTTTAGGAATAAAGAGGTAATAATCTCTCTATTCTTTCCTAGTCAGATCATCTCTGGAATTCTATGATCAGTTTTTACCACCATTTAGAAAAACATTGACATACTGGAGAAGTGTGATGAAGTCACATAGGAATGCAGCACGGTAGGAAAGGAAGAAAATGCTAGGCTAAGCACTCCTTTAATGGAGGTTTAGGAGGAGCTCATCCTTCTATCTTTCAGAAGGTATCAGGTACTGATACTAAGTATGATACTAAGGTTTATTTGCTCTTCTAAGATGGTGAACTTGATAATAAGGTCCTTGAAGACAAAAATGCAAAAGTCCAAAGAAGGGTAGCCACTTAGAGAATAATATTGCCTAAAACTGGTTTCTCCAAAGTTGCTATTGATCTTCTAATTGCCAAATCACATGACTTTGTCTCCAAGATCATCTCCTTAACATATCTAAAGCATTTAACACTGTTGAGGGCCTCTCCTGGATGTATCACTAAATAGTGACACAATTCTCTTTTGCATCTCCTTCTGTTTCTTCTCAGGTTCTTTTGCCAAATCATCATTTATATCCCACTCCCTTACCCATGGGTGCATCTTGAGATGTACCTCAAGACTCTAACCTGGGCACTTTGCTTTTTTTCTCCCTGTATACTCTCTTGATAAATTTATCAGATTCCATGGGTTCAGTTATCAATTCTACCCCAATGACTGCCAGATCTATACATCTAGCCCTAACTAGTCTCTTTTTTAAGTTCAAGATCTATATTACTGTTGCCTCCTAGTGGCACCTGGCAGCCAGCTTACCTCTCCCAGGTTTTCAGACGTCTCCTGTCATGACCAGCGTGTGATACCCCAACAGAACACACGGACCACCTTTTTCATTAGTGGAAGTTTATTGCCTGGATTACATCTTGACTCTATCCCCAATTCCCTTGTATATGCATATATTAGGGCAAATGTTAGTTAGCCCCTGGCAACAAGAATTAATCAATCATAAGGGAAGACGTATCCATTGATGTGCATGCTCAATACAAGCTCTAGGAACCTGTGCCTGGAAAGGAGATGCAGAACTCACACCCATCCGTTTGTCTTTCTAGGGCATGGAGTCCTAGTTATCCTGTTTTGGTTTCGTGCTTCTTGCTTAGGCTCCAACACATTACCAATTGCATGTTGTATATTCCCAAATAGATGCCCCCCAAGTATCTTAAGTTCACTATATCCAAAACAGAACTCATCTTTCTCATTCTTTCTTACCATTCTTTCAGTCTTTGCTATTTCTGTTGAAGCTATCATCAATCTTTAAATGAGACAGTTTCACAACCTTGTAGTCATCTTTGTCAGCTTCTTTTACTCCATACATCTAATCAATGACCAGGTTTTGGAGATTCTACTATCACAACACCTCTCATATCTATTAATTTCTCTCCTCTCACATGGCCATCATCCAAGTTCAGGTTCTCATTACCTCTAATTTGGGAAAAGACTCTTACTTGATCTCCCTGTCTCAAATTTCTCCCCTCCTCATAGTTATGAAAGTAATATTCCTTAAGTATAGTGCTAATTAGACTTTAATTCATTGTTCAATAAACTCTAATGGCTCCTAATTGTCTTAAGGGTAAAATAAAACTCCTTTCTTTGGCATTTAGAGCCTTTTAAAAATTGTCACCTAATTATTTTTCCAGGCTCATTATACATTATTCTCTCTACACATTCTTTGGCCAACCCAAATAGACTTTCTGTTCTTCATAAATGATATTTTATTTTCCATTTTCATGCCATAGGTTAGGCACCTATGCCTGAAATGCATTCCCTCCACATTTCCTCCTTCTAAAATTCCTGATTTCCCTTTCTTAAATTTCAAATTGAAGAATATCTTACATGAAACTTTTCCTGATTCCTTCCCCAATTACTAGTATTGTCTTCCCCATTACCATACATTTATTTGATATATATTGCAACTTGTAAATATACACATTGTCTCTTTGAGGAAAGAAGCTGCTTCATTTTTACTTCCATATTCCCAGCACCTACATGTTTTGTCTTTGTATCCAAATTGTCTAGCACAATTTCTGGCACGTAGAAATAAATTATTGTTGATTGATTAGCCATTTAATGGTGGACTCTCTTTAACTGACCTTATGAGATATTATAGTGGTAGCTATATAAGTGATTTCTGGTGAGGAATAGACCAGAGGTTCTCAACATTTTTCCACTTGTGACCCCATTTTTGCCTGAGAAAATTTTACATGACCTTGGCTATATAGGAATATAAAATAGGCGAAGAAATCAAACATTTACTGATAATAAATCATAATTTTGCAACTCCCACATTCAGTTACGTGATCCTATATGGAGTTTCTGTTTTTTTGTACTTTATAGCAGTTCATAATAAAAGTTGAAAAAATTATCAGAACTAGACAGCTGGAAGGGATATCAGTGGTCAATTAGTCCAACCAATACATGTAAGAAATCCTTACTATAACAAACCTAATAAGTAATTATTCAGTTTTTGTCTAACAGTCCTAGAAAGAGGAATCTACAACTTCTCAAGATAATCCATTTCATTTTTGGACATCTCTAATTATCGGGAAATTCTTATTCCTATCAAGCCTAAATTTAACCCTTCATGACATTTACCCATTGATTCTGTCCTCTTAGGGATATTGATTCTGACCTTCAATTGTTCTTTAGCATTAAGGTCCTTTACAAGTCTTATTCCTTTCTTCTGAAGGTTCTCCATTGTATCAATATCCCTTCTAAATTGTAACACCAAGAACTAAACATGATATATTGGATGAAGCTTGAGGACGACTGAATATAGTATTATTACCTAGAGATATCAATGTAGATTATGCTTCTCAGTGAAATCCCAGATTTCATTAATTTTTTTGCCTGGCTTATCATACTACCAACTCATCTATGGATTCACTAAAATTCCAAGATCTTTTTTCAGAACAATTTTTTAAAATAAAATTTTATTGATATATTTTGGCTTTATATTGCCTACATTTTCCTCTGTACCTTTCCTTCTGTTTTTTCAGAGAGCTGTGTGCATTTTACTTATAATTAGTGATTAGGAATATCTTTTCATGTAGTTTGAAATTCTTTGAAGAATTATTTGATAAGAAGCTTTGACTACTTCTCTATTGGGGGAATGACTTTAGATCTTATGTATTTCTGTAAATTGTCAATATATCTGATACAAACCCTGTCTGAGAAATTTGATTCAAAGATTTTTTTCCCCAATTGGTGCTTCCTTTTTTTTCATAGATGAATTAGTTGAACTTCTATTTTCTAAGCATTCTTCCTAGTCTTGTACTTTTGAAATTGATTTTTTTATGTAACTATAAAACTTTATAATTATCCCTATTGATTTTTATATTGTAGTTGTAAATCCTTCCATCCTCACCTCCTCAACTCATATCACAGTGGGTATGAGATATTAATTAGCATACCTTTAGATTGGTGTGCCCCATGCATTCTATCTGGCTCTTTGATTCCTCCCTATGAGTGCCTATCTTTACTCTGCTGGCTTCCCTGAGAAATCAAGGCTATATTTCCCCTATAAAAGATCTGCTTGTGATGAAGATCTTTGCTAAGTTCCTTTCACTCTCTTCCCCTCATAGTGTCTTCCTTCTTATGGCATCTTTCTCACTTTCCTCCTAAAACAACTCCATCTTATCTTAGGGTAATTGATTTGTTTGGTCTTTTTTACCTCCTGAATTCCTTTAGGAATCTTATGTAGATAAGTAATTTGGTATAAAGAAAAGGTCTGAATGAAAAAAATGCCCTAGAGGAACAATGTTCTGGCTTCTTCATATGCAATGAAAATGTTTATTTTGTATTTGAAATCTTTCCCTTTTACTTTTAAATGTCTTTAGACCTTCAGCTTTTGCTGAATTTTCACTTGACACTCCCTGTACATCCTCCTCACATTGTTAAAATAACTTCTGAGATCCAGAGTGTATAAATGGCAGATCCTGGAATCAGGAATATTCATCTTCCTGAGTTCAAATTTGGCCTCAGACACTTACTAGCTGTGTGGCCCTGGGCAAGTCACTTATCCCTGTTTGCCTTAGTTCCCCACCTGTAAAATATCCTGGAGAAGGGAATGCAAACTACTCCAGTATCTGTCAAGAAAATTTCAAATGGGATCACACCTTAGATAGTAAAAGAAATTCATTATTTTGTAGTAGTATATCTTAAGCATAACCTTTGCCATAGACAATCATATTATACTCAGCAGTGTTGCATAATAGATCATCACAACTGAATTCACAGTAAAGAAACATAGAATATATTGCAATGGCTTACATATTACTTTATCAATGAATTTTGTCTAGCAGTATAACTATCCTACTTTCCCAGAACCATAATGGTCACATGGTCTTAATACTACTACCAAGAAGTGCTTGTGGATGGTTGATCAGTAGTCTCATAAATCTCACTTTTCAATTTATAGATGACTGGGAGGTGGAGAGAGAGACTTGGGGAAGGGGTTATCTCAATCTCCTCAGGATATGCTCTGTTCTCCAGGAGCCTTAACAACAGAACTATACTCATATATCAAGAATTGCCTCTGTGTATGGTCTTCCCTCATCATCAGAAGAGAAGTCATCTGCGGCTGATAAATACACAATTGAGTTCACAGGTCGATATTTTTGGAATAATAATAATAGCCAGCATTTACATAATTCTTTGCAAAATGATTACATATTATCTCATTTGATCTTCATACTAATCCTGTGAGGGAGGTGCTATGATTATCTCTATTTTATAGATGATGAAAGTGAGTCAGAGACTAAATGGCTTTACCAAACTTAAAAAGCTAGTAAATTCCTAAGGCAGGATTTGAACTCATGACTCCAGGTGACTGTATTATTTTTATTTTGAGACAATTGGGAGTTAAATGACTTGCCCAAGGTCACATGACTAGTAAATATCTGAGCCCCCATTTGAACTCAGGTCCTCCTGACTTCAAGACCAATCCTCAGTCTTTCTGCAAGTGGTGGATGGGTTCTTCTCAAATTATCTTAGCTGGTTGCCCATTGCCTCATCAGAGAATCCAACTAATGCCCCAGTTGGTGATAGTAATAGTGAATTGTCTTTGTAGGGCCCTCACCTTTTTGTGATATTACTCTGCTGACTAGATTTTTCTTAGTCTCTCCACACTGTGGAAGCTTTAGATTAAGCCTAATACTTTTCCCTATTGAGATTCTTTTGGATCCTGATTCTGTCAGACAGCATGTTAATGATCCCTCATAGTGGAGTATTCTCTGCAAATATGATGGATACATCATCTATGCCATCAAACATTACTCTTGGATGTCATCTATCCATCCAATTTAGGATACTCTTTTTCCCCCCTGAGACAAGTCACAGCCAGGAAATGTTAAGTGTTGTCTGAGGTCAGATTTGAACTCAAGTTCTCCTGACTTCAGGGCTGGTGTTCTGTCCACTACACCAACTAGCTGCCCCCAATTTAAGATACTCTTAATTGTATTATTGGCTAGTCAAAATCTTTTTATCTTTTCCACAAGAATGTTTTATCAAAAGTTTGGCTAAAACTTCACTAAATGATATCCACCTCATTCTCCTCATCTACTAATTTGCTGATTCTGTCAGAAAAGGACTAAAGATTAGTTTGACATTATTCTTGATGAAATCACACTGACTTTATAATCAGCTTCCCTTTCTAGATGTTCATCATCTCTCTTTTAATAAAGCTTTCAGAGGACTTGAAGTTTGAAAATTCTAGTCTAGATGTTGCTGTGTTTTCTTCTCTCTTTTGAAAATAAGGACATTTGCTGTACTCTGATTTTGTGATACCTTTTGTGAGTTCCTTGATCTTTCAAATATTACTGTTGTGGCTTAGTAAAAATACATGCCAGTATGTTAGTAGCCTAGCCAAGAAAGTAGTACACCATTATCAGGAAACTTGAATTCACTCAAAGAATCCTAAAGGCTCTCTTCATATATTTTCTTACTTATCTTGGGTCTCTTGTATTTGTTTGTTTGAAATATTCCTTGGCAGAGAAAAAAGAAGCAAAATAAAAAGTGAATAGTTCTTTCTTCTCTTTTGTCAATTATCATTGACTGAACCTATCCAAAGATCCCATCTCTTTTGTTGATTCTTCTTTTTCTCCTGATAAGGGTTTATAAAAAAGAGACCCTGAGAGGTAGAGCCAAGATGACAGAATAAAGGCAGGGACTCACCTGAGCTCTTCCTCAAACCCTTTCTAATATCTTTAAATAATGGATTTAAACACATTTTTAAATGTCAGAACTCACAAAAAGATGGAGTGGAGCAATTTTCTAGCTGAAGACAACATAGATGGTCAGTAGGAAAGGTCTGCTGCATTGGGATGAGACTAAAGTGATATCTCTGTGCAGGCTGTGCCAGCACAGCTCTGACCCCAGAAAACCAGGGGTAGATTTTGGGGTCTCTGAATCAGTGGCAGCAGTGGTTGCAATCCAGACCTCTCAGCCCACAGTGCCAGGAGTGATTGGTAATTTGTAAGAAAGGGTTTTTTGCCACTAGGATATGAGAGAAGACCCAACAAACTTGGAAGTGGACCTTGGGAGCTGCTGAGTCAAGCAAGGGCAAAAGTAGCAGCTTCTGGAGCTTTCAAGCCACAGATTTCAGTTGCACTGAGGGTTCATAATACAGGTCCGTAGAAGGATTTCTGAAAACTGCTGCAAAAACCCCCTCAATCTTGGGACAGTGCACCTTCCATCCTGGAAATGGAGCCCTACTTTAACAGATAATTAAAAACCAAGTGAAAGACTGGGAAAGTGAGTAGACAACAGAAAAAGATTCTGACCATAGAAAGCTACTATGTTGACTTAGAAGATCAAAACAAAAAAAGAAGATAACAAAGACAAAACTTCTATATCCAAAGCTTCCAAGAAATGGCCATGGCAGAGCTCAAAAGTAATTCTGAAAATCAACTAAGAGAGATAGAAGAGAAAATGGGAAGAGAAAACAAGAGTGATACAATAGGAAATACAAAAAGCTAAAGAGAAAAATGTCTTGAAAAACAAAATTGTCCAAATGGGAAAGGAAGTATAAAAACTCATGAGGAAAATAATTCCTTAAAAATTAGAATTGAGTTAATGGAAGCTAATTCCAGAACTCAAGGTCAAGGAGAAAATATTGCAAGCATTCAGAAAGAAAGATTTCAAGTACAGAGGAGCCACAGTTAGGATAACACAAGATTTAGCAGCTTTTACATTAAAGGACCAGAGGGCTTGGAATAGGATATTTCAGAGAGCTAGGATTACAACTAAGAATCTCCTATGTAGCAAAACTGAATATAATGATTCAGGGGAAATTTTTGAAACAAGTTTCTTTGAAGGGCTCATTTCTCAATTATAAAGAAAACTGAGTCAAATTTATAAAAAATAAAAAAGAACTATTCTCCAACTGACAAATGATCAAAATATATGATCTATGTTCAACCCTTTGACCTAACAATACCACTACTAAGCATGTATTCCAAAAGAGATTTTTAAAAAAAGGAAAAGGACCCATATATACTAAACTATAACAGCTCTTTTCTCAGGGCAAAGATTTAGAAACTGAGGGGATATTCATCAGTGGGAAATAGCTGAATAATTTGTGATATTTGACTATGAGGAATACTATATTGTTCTATAAGAAATGATGAGCTTAAGGCTCTCAGAAAAACTTAGAAAGTGTTCCATGAGCTCATGAAAATTGAAATGTACTGTGTACAAAGTAATAGCAAGGTTGTGGGATGAACGGCTGTGAGTGGCTTTACTATTCTTAGCAATACAAAGATCCAAGACAGTTCTGAAGGACTTATTTATGATGAAAAAATTGCTATCCATATCCAGAGAAAGAACTGATTGTGTTTGAATACATTTTTTAAAAAAAAGTATTTGTCTTTAGGGATTTTTTGGGGGGGGAATCTATACTTTCTAAACATGATTTTTATGGAAATGTTTTTCATAACTTCACGTGTGCTTTCTCAGTGTGGGGGAGTGGAGAGGGAGGAAAGAAGAGACTCTGGAACAAAATTTTAAAAACCAATGTTAAAAAAAAGATTTTACATGCAATTAAGAAAAATAAATTTTAAAAAAAAGACAAATAAACCAAAATTGTTTAAAAATGTGAACAAAAATAAATTCTCATTCCATCTTGTTTTCCTTTGCTCTCCCCACCAATTGATGTGGCTGCTTTGTAGCACCAAATGTTGTTATTTAGATGCTAGATACTAGCACCAAAAGTTGGGGTTTGGTCATGGTAAGAATTCACATTGGTTATTCTCTTTGACAAAAGAAAGATTTATTTAGGGGAATAAGTTATAGACAAAATGATGGAATATAATGGACATCATGAATGGTAGAGCTGAGAGAACATAAAAAGAGGATTTAATAATTAATGTTGGAAAAGTCAAGCTCCTTAGTGGATCTTGCCATTTACCAGTAGAAAGGAAACATCCCATGAGGTTGGGGCATACTCTTAGCTGGCAGGCTAAATCCTAACTTAGCACCCTAAAAGAGTTAGTTAGCTGTAAGGAGAAGTGGGGCAGGAGAAATACCACAAGATGTAGTAGGGTTAGGACATAAAATGTGGCATGGGGCATAAGTAGATTTTATAGGAAAAATTTGACCTCAGGGACATGACTAGAATTTCTGATAGGACATGGGGAGGTTGCCCAAGACCCTAAAGAAGGTGGGCTTTAAAGGATTTGACATAACTTGGATTTCAGACTAGATGACCTCCCTAGAGAGTAGACCATGAAGTTAAATTTATCTCTATCAGAGATTTCTCTCTGCCTATCTCAGGGACCAATTCTTCAGTTTCTCTCTAACACATGCACCATTTAAGATCTCATTACCAACCTCAGTTCATTCTCAGATTTAACATTCCTGTCAGTATTTTTATAGGACTAGACCCTGGGTCTATACATTTTCTATTCACTACTTTAAAAAAACTAAGTTAAGGGGGTAACTAGGTGGCACAGTGAATAGAGCACCAGCCCTGAAATCAGGAGGACCTGTGTTCAAATTTGGTCTCAGATACTTAACACTTCCTAGCTGTGTGACCCTAGACAAGTCACTTAACCTCAATTGCCTCAGCAACAACAACAACAACAAATCTAAGTTGGGACAGTAAATTTTCTGTGCCCTCATTTTGGCCTCCTCAGACAAAATCTATTTTCCCACCTCATAGGGATTTTTTTTCTTTGTGTCTTCAGAATTTCATTCTTGAGCAGTTCTTCTGTTTTGACTGACTTACCCTGTAGTGCAGTGGTTCTCAAACTTTTGTTCTCAGTATCTTCATGTTAAAAAAACTATTGAGGTTCTGTTCAAAGAGTTTTGTTCACATGGGTTATATTTATAGCTATTTACTATATTAGAAATAAAAAATAATTTTGAATTTGTAGACCCTCTGAAAAGGGTTTCAGAGACCCCAACAATTCTTTGGACTACATTTTTGAGGACCACTCAAAAACACTCACATAGTGTTTTAGTCCATAACATACTACCTATCTTTTGAATATTTTGAATTTTATTTCCCCTAAATCTAAGGTACTTATTAGACTATGCCTGAATTGCTTCTCCTCTAGAGGGTAGAATGGTTATATCTCTTCAGGGTTCTCATAAATTCTCCATTAGTAAAGATGAGTTATAGCATAGAATTTAATTTCTCCTTGTTATTTTATTTTATTTTGAATTAAATAACAACAAAGAAAAGGAAACAGCATAAGAATAAGTTACAACCATTTAGATCCAAAGTCCAATCACTGCATATTTACCAAGTCTTAGAGATATCTATCTAGGAAGAAAAATTGTTCCCTTCACTTAAGACCTTTAGTACCTTCTGGTTACCTCAAATTTGGGCATTTGTGTTATTAACATTTAAGACCATGGATTAAACTACTTGTTTTTTTCTTAGATTTAGTCACCAGTAAACTTCTGAGTATCTCAACTACTATTGTTTCTTTATTGTATCTACTCCCTATGTATCTAGCCTGAGGAAAAATCCTAGGCAGTTTTTTCCTTCTATTATTAGAATTATTGGGTTATTGGTTTCTTAATATAAGGAAATTGTTGGGTTAAAAGGACTTTGATTTAAACTAAAGAGAAGTTTAAATTAAATTTATAGTTTATACATAAAGTTGAAATTAAAACCTTTTTGACTCAATAATTTCTATAGTCAAGCGCTTTATCCTAACAATTCATTTGGAGACTATACCATGAGAGCATTATGAAAACAAACCAAAAAAACCCTTTTGACTGAAATATTTTTATAGCAGTGTTATTTTAATTTAAAAAAAATGTTCAACAGTAGTAGAACAGTTAAACAAAATATGGCACAATAAATGTAACAATAAATTATATTAAAAATTGGGCACATTACCTCATAATATTTACTTACTATATCAGTATCCTAAAACCCCTCTGCTGTTATGATGTAGAAGTGGCCCTGAGTCTTTGAATTGTAAGTGAATCACAAACTCAGTTACATCCAAATGAGCTAGGAAGGTTTGGAGCATGCCTCAGTGATAGAATGTAGGTTTGTTGGCTGAAGGTGAACCTTACTAAGTTTGGAGATATTCAGTACCAGGTGCATTGCAGAGCAACTAATTATTTTGACAAGAGAAACTTTGTGAAACCATCTACAAAGCATAGTGGTTGTGATCTGTTGGAATCCTTACAAAGTGTTGTCATTAGAATTTATAGAGACAATAATTATCAAATTTAGCATGGTTCAGTATGATTGATTTGATCTTACAAGGAAATGTTACGGGCCAGAAGAAACAAGATACTAAGTGTAACTGATAGAAACAATGCTTGTCTTCGCACATTTAGAGAGCTCATATAAGCAAGAAGCTCTTAGGGCCAGAGAGCACGCTGGGAGGAAACCCATAATCCCACTCTCGGATCCCACAATCCCACTCTCAGAGAAGTAGCATAAATAGAGCTTCAGTGATCCAGTCGAAGAAGTTCAGAGAGAAGCCCTCTCTTGGAGGCCCAACCAGATTCACTTCATCTCACACAGCTGTGGTGGCTGGGCTCCTGCACTTCCCCCACTGAGACCAAGGCTGGTCTGAAAGGCTCTCCAGAAAGCTGCCCAGCCCCAAGCAAGAAGACAAGAGATTCATTCCTTTCACCTTTGTGCTGGCTGGAGGCTGAAGAAAGCAGAGGCAGAAGCAAAGGACAAAGCTGCAAGAGCTCTTAGAACCAAGGAGAGAGAGAGGCCTCTAAGAAAGCTAACCGGGCTATATTGAAGTACACAATAAAAGAGCTGAACTTTTAACACCTGGCTGCATTTGGGTGATTATTACTTTTAACTGAAACTAAGGCTGCCTCCAGAAAACCTCCCCAAGAAACCTGCTCTCAGAGAGAACCATTATATTTTAAAGAAGAAAAACATCACAGTGATCTGCATCATTCATTTATTCATAAGGGTAGGATATTTATAGTGATGAAATTAGACTCTTAGAATATTAAGTGTGCTAAAAAAAATAGTTTTGAAAGAGTAACCAAGTCCCACAAAAATTCCATATTTGAGTGTTGTAGAAGCAACCCCACACAGGTAAAGCTAGTTTTTTCTTAAATTGTATTGAACTGTGTATGAAACTTAAATGGCCTAGAAGAGAAAGGCTCAGATTGATGTGATGATGAACACTGAAACTGTCTCTCTGACTTTGGGGGGAATGCTTGGGAAACGCCTTGAACCCTCAGAGAAGCTCTCCACTGAGAGACCCACCCTAAGGAATCAAGATTAAATGGTTTCATTCTGTTTATCTTGATAGGACTAGTTGAATCCAGGACCACTCCTACTTAGTCCAAGCTGGAGAGCTAGATTTCTATCAATTTCTATTGAGTTGGAGATTAGTCCAGGGACACTCATTCAAATGGGAAATTTCTATTCAATTCAAGACTTCAGTATGATTTCAACTCAAACTGCACTAGCTAAAGCTTCAAATTATAAAAAGGGGCAACTTGATGCACTTTCTTGCAGAGGGCCAAAAGTAGGAACATGCCATGCCAAGAACTAACTATTTCCCTAACAGGACCACACCCCTCTACTTCTCTGTTGGGATTTCTCTGTTAGGAACTTTACCTTGCCTCTGAGGAAATCTAGCCCTTGCTAGAAGGGCTGGCTTCTCAGTTCTAATAATAAACTTCTTTTGCCAGTCTAACTTGTCAGGTTCACAAATTCTTTTACAAAGGACCTGCTCTAACCAGAAGGGGGTTCCCACAACTCTCTGCCTTGCATCAAACCTCATCAAGATCACCGATGTAGTTTCCAGGTAAGCTAAATTTTAAAACACATCAGAAAAAAAACAAAACAGTACAGGAGAGGTTAGTAGCTCCTCCCTCAGATGTGACATCTTTGTGACATTCAGAGGAGCACTTCACCAAAACTGAGGCTAGAAAGCTGTACCTGAATGAGTCAATGCTAGAAAGCCTTCCTGGATATCCTTTCCATGCTATGGATAAAACTTAACTTGGCTAAATATTAGGTGATTTATTTTTATCGACTTTTCTTCTAATCCCGAATCACCAGACTAGCCTGCCCTCCAACATTTTAGGATCAGCTGAAAACGATCCATCAGCATAGGTTCCTTAGAATGGAAGAAGGGTGAGTGGAAGAAGGCGAGTTCTGGATGAGTGAGGGTCCTGATGTGTACTTTGTGGCCTCTGGAGTTGTGGTGGTGCTGATCACACAATGAAGACATCCTCCACTGACCAGACGAAAAAGAAACTTGTGGACATTTAGAAATAAGGCACAGCTATGTGGCAGGCAACTGGGAGAGAGGAACACTTAAGTAAGCTCTTAATCTGTGTCAGATAATATTGTCTGTATGACTATGGGAAAGTCCTGTAATCTCTCTCTGCCCTCAATTTTCCCATCCATAAAATGAAAGTATTACCTAACTTATAGGATTGTTATGAGAATAACTGAGATAATATATGTAAAACGCTTTGCAATTCTTTAAGCTTTGTATAAATATTAGCTGATTATTGAACACAGATATGAATGTCCTCTGAATCTTTTAAGAAGCAATAAACTGGGAAAACATCTTTACAATTAAAGGTTCTGAAAAAGGCCTCATTCCCAAAATATAGAGAGAATTGACTCATATTTATAAGAAATCAAGCCATTCTCCAATTGATAAATGGTCAAAGGATATGAACAATTTTCAGATGATGAAATTGAAACTATTTCTACTCATATGAAAGTGTTCCAAATCACTATTGATCAGAGAAATGCAAATTAAGACAACTCTGAGATACCACTACACACCTCTCAGATTGGCTAAGATGACAGGAAAAGATAGTGACCAGTGTTGGAGGCGATGTAGGGAAATTGGGAAACTGATACATTGTTGGTGGAGTTGTAAACAGTTCCAACCATTCATTGGAGAGCAATTTGGAACTATGCTTAAAAAGTTGTCAAACTGTATATACCCTTTGATCCAGCAGTGTTATTACTGGGCTTATATCCCAAAGAGATACTAGAGAAGGGAAAGGGACCCACATGAGCAAAATGTTTGTGGCAGCCCTTTTTGTAGTGGCTAGAAACTGGAAATTGAATGGATGCCCATAAATAGGAGATTGGCTGGGTAAATTATGCTATGTGAATGTTATGGAATATTATTGTTCTGTTAAGAAATGATCAGCAGGATGAATACAGAGAGGCTTAGAGAGATTTACATGAACTGATGCTAAGTGAAATGAGCAGAACCAGGAGATCATTATACACTTCAACAACAATACTATATGAAAATCAATTCTGATGGAAACAATAATGAGAGGATCCAGTTCAGTTCCAATTGATCTATGATGGACAGAATCAGCTACACCCAGAGAAGGAACACTGGGAAATGAGTGTGGACCACAACATAACATTTACACTCTTTCTGTTATTGTTTGCTTGCATTTTTGTTTTTCTTCCCAGGTTATTTTTACCTTCTTTCTAAATCTGATTTTTCTTATGTAGCAAGACAACTGCATAAATATGTATACATATCTTGTATTTAACATATATTTTAACATATTTAACATGTATGGGACTGCCTACCATCTAGGGGAGAGGATGGAGGAAAGGAGGGGAAATGTTGGAACAGAAGTATTTGCAAGGGTCAATGTTGAAAAATTACCCATGCATATGTTTTGTCAATAAAAAGCTATAATTGAAAAAAAAGAATCATAAAGATGATAAAAATTACAAATTGTCAGTTGTTGGATGTGGATAACTTTTGCATTTAGAAATACAGTCATCTCCACCATCACCAGCTAAGGTAGGTCTACACCATCTCTATGAGTTTTACTTTAGGGATTGCCTAAGAATTGAGCATAATGAAATGCTTGGCATTTTTCATGTGATCTTTGAGAGACCATTGGGAATTGCACCTCATGGACTTTTTTGATCCCTTTTGGGATAAGGGACTCGCTGGATTTAAGAACCCATTGAAAAAGGACCAGCTTGTTCTCTTCAGGCCTCACACCTGCTTCTAGCTGGAGAATTGGCAGGATCAAGGAACCATGGTCCAATTGAATCAATGCTGCATTCTCAATAGATACTTGGCATGCTATGGTCAAGAAATTGCCTCTTGATAACGGTTGCAGCTTGTTTCATTTATTTCCAATCCCCAACTTAAACTATTGGACTAGTGCAATCAGGAATCAGGCCTGGTTTAAAACATACAGATACAGATGACTACCACTTTTTACATTTTAATTCTTTCTATCTTTGGTTTTCATTCATTTCAATTTTTTTTTTTTAAAGATGGGGATGCCTATATATTTTTAATATAGGAGATTTAGAAAGAATTAAAATGTAAAAAGTGGTAGTCATCTAATTAAAGGGTCTTGAATTAAGAGATAATTACTTATCCTCAAAAAGAGTTTATTTCCTTTATCAAAGAATAACAATAACAAAAAGCATTCATCATCAACTTACTTTAAAAAGCTAAGTACTTTTGACTTAAATACTGTGCAGCTTGTAGATATCCCCTCCAGCAATGCAAAATATAGCCCATTCATATTCTTCATCCATAAGGTGCTTCTGTGGTCACCAGCAAATCTGCCCCTGGGAAGCAACACTCTAGTAATTTATTTTAAATCTAATCTAACCTAACAAACCTTGATTAAGTGCCTTCTCTATCCAGGGCATTAGGGATAGGGATACAAAGACAAAATGAAAAATTTTATTCACAGGATCAATTTACAACAAACAGGAAGGAACTCAGAGGCTTTCTTTAGACTATCCTTCCTTCTCCATTTGAGAAAACTAAGCTTAGGGAGATAATGTGTCCTAAGAATATGCCCATATAGACTTACTGATATTGAATACTATGGAGCTTTTTTTCCCCTCCACTTTTTGGTTATTAATAGACCAATTTAAGAAACTTCTTTTTTCTAGTTGTTCATTTTTTGTGATTCATTTAAGTATGATAAGTATGGTCTTCTATAAGAAAGCTTCTAAAACTTTTTTTTGTCCTGTATTTTAATATACAAAGTGGCATTGAAGCGGGTTGTGGTCTCTTCAAGAAACTATTTCTTATTGATCTGTGATTCTTTTCAGATTCTCAGCCTCTCCTGGCTGAGGCATATCCTCCCTAGATGAGTTGTCTTTTCAGGATGCCAGGGCCTTGGATTCAATTATAAATCCTGGTCCGGAAGCATCCCTTCGAATTCCAATAGGAGATCCAGGCTGTCCCAGCCCCTACTGGGTCTGAACCAACTTGGGTTGTCCCAGCCCCCACTAGATCTGACTTACTTGGGCTGTCCCAGCCTCCACCCCAGTATAATAGTTTCCATCAACAAAGGTCTTTTGCAGATGGACAACTTCATTCTCAGTGCAAAACTCCATTTCCCATAGATCTGCCACTATAGAAGTCAGTCTCTTGGTAAATTGATTTCTATCTAACAATAAACTTTCATTTTGCAACTAATATTTTGGGAATGAGTTCTTTCACTCCTAAAACTTGCGGCTGATTTAAAGGGGATAATAACTTTCTTATAGCCACTAACCTCTAGACGACCAGGAATCTAGACCACTAAAATAGCATCAGCATCTCCTTGTATTCACTAATGCAGTAAACAGATTAGAATTTGGCGGATCAGGATTTATTACAAACATCAATAAAGATACATTATGCAACCTAATTTAAAATCCCTTCAAAAAGATATGTTTAAAAATACATAGGAAAAAATTCAAACAACTATATTTTAATTTAGAAATCTCTTTTATGCTAAAATAAGAATTTTTCCCATATAATCCCCCACCCCCCAAAAAAAACTATCATGTCATACCTCTAGAAGCTTTTCTAGACTTATGCTCTTAGTTATTTGCTTGCTTGGGAATTTTTTATTTAGCAACTTATGAAGATTGGCCACTGTTTTTTCCCTCTCATTTATGTTTCTTATGAAGCTGTCAACATTCAAAGAAGAGAAAAATAGAATCACATGAACCACATGAACTATTTAAACATTCATTATTAAATAAACACTCTAGAGATCTTCAGTCTTACCAGTTGGAGACTGTTGACAACTCTATTTGCACAAGTTACAAAATAATTAAGTTGTTCACACCAGAAACATTTAGAGCCATTTCCTCTGAGACCAACAGAAGGCTCTCCTCTCTAGCTCAGGCACAGGTTTATTTTTTATTTATTTATTTATTTATTTTATTTAATAGCCTTTTATTTACAGGCTATATGTATGGGTAACTTTACAGCATTAACAATTGCCAAACCTCTTGTTCCAATTTTCCACCTCTTACTCCCCACCCCCTCCCCCAGATGGCAGGATGACCAGTAGATGTTAAATATATTAAAATATAAATTAGATACACAATAAGTATACGTGACCAAACCGTTATTTTGCTGTACAAAAAGAATCAGACTCTGAAATATTGTAAAATTAGCATGTGAAGGAGATCAAAAATGCAGGTGGGCATAAATATAGGGATTGGGAATTCAATATAATGGTTTTTAGTCATCATCCAGAGTTCTTTCTCTGTGTGTAGCTGGTTCAGTTCATTACTGCTCCATTGTAGATGATTTGGTTGATCTCATTGCTGAGGATGGCCAGGTCCATCAGAACTGGTCATCATATAGTATTGTTGTTGAAGTATATAATGATCTCCTGGTCCTGCTCATTTCACTCAGCATCAGTTCGTGTAAGTCTCTCCAGGCCTTTCTGAAATCATCCTGTTGGTCATTTCTTACAGAACAATAATATTCCATAATATTCATATACAACAATTTATTCAGCCATTCTCCAACTGATGGGCATCCACTCAGTTTCCAGTTTCTAGCCACTACAAAGAGTCAGCCACAGGTTAAAAAAAAATCTTAGAACTTGTTTATGATTAAAAAAAAATTTTTTTTTTGGTGGAAATAGTCATAGCCTAAAGATAAACTATCTGGAACTTAAGGCTGTACAGCATAATAAACTGGAACTCTTTTCACCCTCTATGAGTCTCCCATGTCATTCATCTTGCCTCTGACATCAAAGGACTCATATGCTTTGAGCTCTTATGATGGCCTGCAATAGAATACAGTAGCAGTTGGAGGATGAAGAAAGACTTCATGCTGAAGATGGTTCTTCAAAATTCTGTCAGAGAAAAAAAAAAGGCCTATCTGAGGTAGAAATGCAAAGGCATAAATGATTGAAGATGGAGTTGTGTGAATGAGGAACAGAGAGAAGGCTACTTTGGTTGGGTTATAGAATATGGGAGGAAGAATAATATCCAATGAGATTAAAAAGATTAGGTTTGTGCAAAGTTCTATAGGGCTTTTAAAGCTCAAAAGAAAAAATTAAAGTTTATATTTTATTCTAAAGACAATATTAAACCACTTGAATTAGTTGGGTATAGATATATAGGTCAATCATACACTTAAAGAAAATTACTTTTCCAGCAGCCTTGTCAGATGGACTGAAGTTGGGAGAGAATTGAAGTGGGGAGACCAATTAGAAAGTTATTGCAATAAGCTAGGCAAGAAATAGTAAGAGCTAAATTTAGGAGACAGCTATGTGAAATTGATGGGAATAGATTGGATGAGAAAGATGACACGAAAGTAGGAATATCTGTCAGAGTCTTTTTACACTGAGTCAGCCCAGTGCAAAAAGGAAGTTGTTGAGTGGTCTGGAAGTAATTTCTGTGGCCAGAGACTACCTCATGGGCAGGACCCTGGTCATATTGAGATAGCTTTGTAATGGGAGACTGCTTCTTTTCTGATTGGCTGTGTGTGTGACCTCACAGGCCCTTCTTAAGCCCACTGAAGCTGTAGATTGCTCTCTTTATCCTGGGATAGCTGAACCAAGTAGATGGATAGCCAAGAGAAGTAAGGAGCTTGATAGTGAACACTTAGGTCTCTAGCAGACCACATGTTCACTTGGGAGTTAACAGGGCAGGGCATTATGTGAGCAAGTATAATAAAGACTTTAAGTTTGCACATGGCTGTTCTTGAGCAAGTTATTGGTTATTAAACTAGGATTCAAGAAATCGTAGCCAGAGACCTCTGAAGGCCTCAGAAGAGGTGAGTAGGGTTAAAGTTAGTTGACACTGCTAAGGAGGATTCTCTGAAACCCTGGGAATTAGGAAAGACTGGCAATGTAAACTCTAGGGCATTCCCAAATGAAGTGACTGCTTAGGGTTAAGCCTTTACAAATGGCAAAGTTTGACACAAAGGAAGGGATCAATGGCAGGAAGGTTGGAAGAGAAGTGAAAGAAGACCAGATTGTTGAGCTATCTGCCCCTGCTGGAGCTTCAAGATGAGATTGTGATTGCTGGGGGACCACACCCAGCTCAGATTCTATCTGGAGGGCTCAGCAGAATCAGGTGTTAAAAGGTTCCTGAAGTACCCGGCAGGATAGGGATTATCCTTTTCTTACCTTGGCTTCAGAGAGCCCCTTCTACTGCTGTGCATGTGTATACGCCTATATACACACATTTGTATATGTATATAGATACACATACATATAAAATACTTTGAAATAGCTACATATGTATTTATATATCTAAATACATATATACATGCACACCCACAACTCTCTATATGTCCCCAGCTTCTTTGTCTGTCTTCTTATCTTCTCCCCTAATGAATATTTCCCAAGGATTTTATTCCCTAAACTTTTTTCTCTGTAGATTCTCTCTTGAGTAATCACATTCCCTCCTATGGCTTTAACTACCATTCTCTATGTACCTTAGATCATTTCCCTGGAAGAAGTTACTTCTTGACTCACACTAGCACCCCCAAGTTTGTTATCTAATAGTTCCACAGCCTGATTGCTTCTCCAATGTGGATATTTTAGGTAGCCTTTTTCTGTATGATGTGGAAAGGTTGTGATTCCTTTATGCACTCTGAAGTGATATGTTTTTTCTAAATCTTTTCCACCTCTCACTTCTCACTATTATAATACTGTTTTTCAGGTGCCTTTACTTCTTTATTCCCTTAACTAAAGAAACACTTCTCTCATGTTCTAATTTGGCTTTTAGTTTTCTAATTATAAATCATAGAACAAGCACCTTTTGCCTGATGACTGTGTTCTAAAAAATGAAACAAAACAACACACATTTTGTTGTTGTTGAGACCTTTTATTTTTATATCAACCTACATTTCTGAATGTATCCTTCCTCCTCCTTAGGGAGCACATAACAAAAAATTTAAAAATAGTTTATAAAAGTGGTTCAGCAAAAATCAATATATTAAAAGAAAATTTGACATTGTAGTTTCTAGCCCCATCTTTTCAAAGACTTTTTTGGGGAAGAGTTATCTTTCCACATCAATCAGTCAATCAATTATAATTTATTAAAAGTTTACTATATGTCAGGAACAATATTAAATTATCTTTTCTTTGGGGACAAGACTGGTTTTTTTGGTTTGTTTTTGTTGTTTTTAAGATGCAGGTTACAAGTGGGGAGAGAGGAATATAAAATAAATGAAACATGGAAGGCCTGCAAACCTGCAACAGAAACTTTAATCCACAATTTAAATTGGTTTACAAATTCTGTTTTTGGAAAGAAGAGAAGACTCAGTATTATGCCCCTTCACAAATAAAGCAAGTCCTGTTCCTGATTATGAGTATCATTAAAACAGCGTTTTCATTAGCAACATGATTAAGGTTTAATGTAATTGGAATCCAAATTACATCCTTAATCAAAGGGAATACATTGTAAGAAAGAGAAGGAGAATGTAATTGGGAGGCAAATTATAGGAACTTCAATCACAGAGAACAAATTGTAAAGAAAAGGTTAGTAGAATGAAGTTGTCTGAAACTTTTTTTTTAGGAATGGTAACACTTTTGACGTAGTCTTTTCAGAAGTAACTTGAGATTCTGTGAGTTTAATCTGATGTAAATGAGATACTAAGTGGTCTATTAGCTTCATCAAAGTCATTCTAGATCATTATGCTTTTTTCAGTTGATAAAATACTCATGTCAAGAAGTGTGGGATTCAGCAAAAGGAGTACTTAAAGCTTCATTACTTAAACCCTTTCTAGTTTATTAGAGGGAATTACACTAGATTGGATTGAGGAAATCATTCTAAGTCTTCCTTTACCACTTATTGGTTGCTTGACCATAAGTAAAATACTTAATCTCTTTGAGATTCACTATGATTGTTTCTTAAAAGGGCATAAAAATACTTGTTTTACTTGTCTCCTTGGATTGTTATTTGAATTTCAAAGTATTTTGTAAACATTAAATCTTTATGTTAACTACTGTTATTAAAATGAGGGTGAACAAATGAAATTTTGTAAATATTAAACTTCACTATGAGATATTAATAATAATATTAGATTTGTATGACACTTCCATATTTAATTAAATGGTTTCCAATTGTTTTTGAGTGTGAGGGACTCTCCCTCCATTCAATATAGTAATTGCTGATGCTGGGAAAAGTGAATAAAACCAAGAGAACATTGTACAGAGCAACAAGATTATGTGATGAACATCAACTGTGATGAATTTGGCTCTTTTCAACAATGAGATAATTTAAGGCAATTCTAATATTGTGATGGAAAATACCATCTGTATCCAAAGAGAGAATTATGGAAACTTTTGTTGTTTGTTTGCTTATTGTTGGTTTTTCTCCTTTCTTGTGTTTTTTTTTTTTCCCCTTCTGATCTTTCTTGTGCAGCATGACAAATATAGAAATATATTTAGAAGAATTGCTTGTTTAACCTATATTGAATTGCTTGCTGACTTAGGGAGGGAGAAGAGGGAAGGAAGAAAAATTTGGAACAAAGGTGTTCCTTTTGAATTTGAAATTTACATTTATTTTGAAAAAATAGTTTGTATTATTGCTATTTGGGTATTCTTAATCACCTTTGAGTAACCCAATAATCCTAAATGCTTGAAATAACTCTGTGGCCTTGAAGGGACTCTGCTGGGAACACTGTAGCAGAACAACCCCTGGAAAGTTGAGGTGGTTGTATCTCCTTTTAAGGACAATATTAGAAATAATTCACATTTAGATTGCAGTTTACAAGATGTTTCCCTCACAATCCTGAGTTACTACCTCTGTTTTACAGATCTAGATGACAGTTAAAAGATTTGCAAAACACATCTCAACTGTGTGAGGAGGGTAGTATTATTATCCTCATTTTATAAATGAGAAAAATGGAAGCTTTTAAGAGGTCGAGATTTGTCCATGGTCACATAACTAGTAAATTCAAGTTTTCAAGCCCAAGTCTAATTCTGTTGTTTAGTCATTTGATTCTTTTTGACCCCTTTTGGGACTTTTTTGGCAAAGACAGTGGAGTGGGTTGCCATTTCCTTCTCCAGCTCATTTTATAGATAAGGAAACTAAGGCAAACAGGGATAAATGACTTGTCCAGGGTCACACAGCTAGTAAAGTGTTTGAGGCTAGACTTGAACTCTCAAGCTTTCCTGACTCCAGGTCTAGCACTATATCTATTTTACCACCTAGTTGCTTAACTCCAAATCTAGAACTTGTCTGTTATTTCACACAGCTATTTCTGTGAGTGAAGGAAAGAAGGCACAAAGTGACTTGCCTTCAAATGGCAAAGCCAATATCCAAGACTGGAATCCAAATCTCGTGACTGCCAGCCTAATGCTTTTTCTACTATTCAATGGAATCTTTATCTTAGATTTTTAGCTCTTACTATACTATACTAAAGTGATTAACTTTATTTTTTGCATTTATACTGGGAGATTTATGATTCTGAAGTAGGGAAACCATTACTAGTACTATTATTAATAATAACAACATTAAGCACAAAAATAATAAAATGGATTGTCTTTTCAAGTCTGGTCTTGATTTAACAAAAAAAAAAAATGGTAAGAAATGAGAATTTTAAATTTTTTGAGGAATCTGGTCATCAGAACTGCAGAATAGAAAATTATATATAGGGTCAGTAAGACCTGGATTTAAATCCTGCCTAAGATACGAGTGATCTTGGGCAAGTTATTTCTCTGTCTCATCTATAAAATACAGAAATTGTCTTCATTGCCTGTAAGATCCCTTCTATATATGAGCCAATGTTAAAGGCAGGCAATTAACATTAGACTTGCAATCATCATAATTGTAATAGCTAGCATTTTATAAAATACTTCAAGGATTGCAAAGTACTTTATAAATCTTATATCATTTTGATGCTCACAACCCTGTGAGGTAGATGCTATTATATTCTTTTTATAGAAAAGAAACTGAGTTTGTGAGGGTAAGTGATTGTCTCAGAATTATATTTCTAAGTCATTGTCTGAGGAAGGATTGGAACTTAGGTCTTCTAGATTCCAAATCCAGCACTATTATCTATTGCTCTATCCTAGTAGCCTCAAATCTGGGTTTAAAGCTTGTCTACAACATTTACCAGGTGTGAATAGAAACAAGTCATCTCACCTCTTTGAGACTAATTCCTTCTCTGTAAAATGTGGGAAGAATATTATCTCCTCAGAGGGTTGTTCACAGGATCAAATAATAAAATGTATATATATATAGAATTTATGTCAGCCATTATTTAACCTGTTAAACTATTTATTGAGCATTTATTGGGCAGAACCTTACTGTGGGCCTTCAGGTTTTTGAGTCAATTTGAAAACCTTCTGAAGCTTTCTTAGGTTTATTATTTTATTAAGTTGAGTTCTATTTTTTTATAGGTTTCCAAGTACCTGTAAAAATAATTTTAAACATTCATTTTTGTCAAACTTTGTGCTCTAAATTTTTCTTCCCCCCTTCTTTATCTCCCCTTTCTCAAGACAGCAAATAATCTGATATAGGTTAAATAAGTACAGTCCTTTTAAACACTTCCATATTTGTTATGTTGGGTAGGAAAAATCAGACCAGAAGAGAATTAAAAATGGGAGAAAGTAAAAAAACAAACAAAAAAGTTAACATTCTATGCTTTGATTCAAAATCAGTCTCCATAGCTCGCTCTCTGAACTAATGACTAATCTCTGGATGTGATTGGCATTTTCCATCCTGTCTATTGGAATTGCCTTATTGCATTATTGAGAAGAGCCAAGTCCATCACAGTCTATCATCACATAATCTTGTTATTGTGAATATTGTTTTCCTGATTCTGCTCTAAGTTGACTTCTATCAAGAAAACCCTTGGAAAATGAAATGATAAATAATAAATTTGCCAGAAACAATTTTAATCAGTTTTCTTTTCAGGGTTTATTCAATGGATACATAAAGAGCAAATGAACTTCTTGGGAAACTATGAGGTCACTAGAATTGGGAAGAAGGATGAAATAACTATAGAACCCATTTCCCTGCTGTGACAAGAGGACTTCCTTTCTAAGCATCATAATAATAAACTTTATAGTTGCAAATAATATTGTTTTAGCATAAAAATGTAATAGTGTTGAAAACCAATTTTCAATTAGATTAGAATTAATGTTTGTTGTTTAATGTGAAATTCTAAGAACAGGTATAAGAAAAATTACACATTACTTAAATTGGGAGATCTTATACCCTTTTAAATAACTTTTTTCCAATTTCATGTCAAGACAATTTTTAGTATTCTTTTTTTTTTACAAGATTTTGAGTTCCAAATTTTTCTCCCTCTGTTTTCTCCCTTCATCTGAAAATGGTAGGCAATTTGATATAGGCTATACATATGCTATCATGTAAAACATTTCCATATTGGTCATGGTTGTGAAAGAAGAAACAGATCAAAAGAAAAAAAAAACTAAAAAAGAATAAAGTGGAAAAAAACATGCTTGTTTTTGGTATTCACTATCCATCGGTTCTTTATCTGAATGTAGATAGCATTTTCTTTTGTGAGTCCTTTGTAACTTGTCCTGGATCATTGTGTTGCTAAGAAGAGCTGAGTCATAGTTGATTTATCAAATCATGTTGTCTTATAATCCTTTTAAAGATACAGTATTATTTTTAAAGGCAATAGGAGACATGTATGTTCAGATAGTCTTTTTAGAACAGTTAGGCATTAGCTTTTTCATGAAGAGACTACTGATTTTTTCTATTCTATTCAGATATAGTCCATTGTTTTCACTTTGAATAGCATGTAAAAATGCCTGGATAACACAAACCTAGGTATAATATAAATGGTAAAACTGATTCATATTTTGAGCTACTCAGAGAATGGAATGCAATTATTATTAAATGATACTGCTAGTATTTATGATCAATATTAATGACTTCTTTCAAATTAATTTTGTCACAGGGCATAAATGATAGTTTAATCTTTGTCTCAAAAATGAAAAAAAATTGTCAAGTGTATTATATAAGCGCTGAGTATAGTCTAAATCTTTAAACTTGTATTTTTTTAGTGACATCTAGATTGTGTAAATTAAATTTCTGGAATAAGAGCAGTATTTTCAAAAAAAAAAAAAAAAAAAAAAACCTGAAAATCAAAGAGGTATAATCATCTAGACACTTTAATAATGTGAATGTTACAATAAAAAGAGCAAAGTATGTAATGGAAGAGAAAAATTTTTTCAAATCTTTCATATTTACGTGGCAGAAAGGGTTTTCAATAACAAGATCACAATTGAGCCTCTGATTAAGTTTTTGAGAATTTCCATTGCCTACAATTAAGGTATTGGTAAGATTGACCCTTCAACCCTTATTCATTTTTATTGATTTCTTTATTCATATAATCTTGATAGTTTGGGGCAATTTATGTAGTATGCTACTTCCTAAATATAACTAAAGCAATCAAATAGATCAAAAACCTACACACTATCAAAAAAAGAATGAGAGACAACACTTTGTACTGTGTTCTTGCCTTCAGTTTCTGATCCTCTGGGGCTCCTCCACCTCTTCTCTTCCCTTCCTTCTTCCCCACCCCCTCATGAAGCCCAAAAATAATAATTTATTTTTGTGGGCTCTTTACTGTTTCAATGAAAAGGAAAAAAAATGCAATTTCTTTTTTTTTTCCTTCCCTAATTCTCCAATGTATTAAGTAGCTTGTATGAAAAATGATCTCTGTAGAATATTTACTTTTTGACATGTTTCCATTATCTTAGGCTTTATTTCTGAATTGTGACTTTTGAAAAATTTTAGTAGCCCAAGATACTACGATGGGTCCAAAAGATGAATAAGATAAGTTGCAAGATGGAAAGGATTTAGCTTGTCAGGATTTCATGATAGTAATAGTTATTAATCCAGAACACTTTTAATCCACAAAAGGCTTGGATTTTCATGACTACACTTAGTATAAAAACATAATTTGCTTCTTTTTACCTTAATTTGAGAATTCAATATAAGATATATTGCAAAGCTCTTGCATTTTAAAAGAAACTATAATGTTGAAGTCATGAACAAGTAAATATTCAACTAAAAGGGACAATTATCACTTTTGTACAGAAAAATGTGATTTGTTTTGCATACAACAAGGCTATTTTAGGTGTTCTGAGGAATCATTTTCCATCTCTGGCAGTCTCCAGTCCTTTTAACAGGTGTCAGAAATATCCTGGATTGACTAAACTTTCACCATGAAATTTCTAATTCTATTTCGTTATTTTTACGCGGTATGCAACTTCCTGCTGGTTCTATTCATAACAAAGATCGGAGACAAGCTGCAAAACCGACCTAAAAAATTACTTCCAATTCAAAAAAATAACCAGAACTATGGTAATTTCTCAAAGCTAGCAAAGAGGGCAGGCTTAGCTTTGAAGTGATAAGGGAACACCTTCCTTTTCGGAAGGCGATACCCGGTGACTCAAAACTTTGCATTTCGAAGACAGATCAAAGGATCGCAAAGCAGGCTTCTAGCTAGATTCCGGGGTGTCCCCGTTGGAACCAACTTCGTATCCAATGCAGCAATCTGATGTGACTTGGGGCGGGATGGGGGGGGGGGGCGCAGGCAGACCTTTTTGCTGTACTGGACACTGAGCAGCGTGGCGGGAAGCACAGCCGTAACTTCAAAAAAAAAAAAAAAAGGCAAAAAGTTTCATGGAAAAGGTTGAAACGCGCTCGCAAGAACGTCTCGGCTCTGGCGCACTTCGGCAATTTGCGAGTAATATTTTCTTGGCCAGCCATCAACCTGCCTAAGGTTGGTCGGGTATCTATCGCCTGCTTCCTAAACTGGTAGTCCTCGGGGTCAAATCTGATTTAGGGGGCTATGCGGGAAGACGAAGGGCAAGGGGAGCGGGGAGGTTGCTGCCTCCGGGGACGAAGGGGACTCCTCGCAGGTAGGGAAGCGGGGGGCGGGAGGGGGGGGCGAAGCACATTTCTTTGAACCGCCCGAGGATGCTCCCTTAGAACTGGAACGTTGAGTTCCGTTAGTACATCCATGCCCCGTCAGTTGACGTAAAGGACTATTGCAGGCGCATTTAACACCATCTTCCCGACGGGTTCCCCCTCTGCAGGCAAGCACAACGCACATGCATACGCACATAGCCTAGCCCGGGTCGTTTTAGCACTTTGGGTGAGGTGGAGTGGACTTGTGGAAGGCACGTGGCGCGTGGCAGGGTGGGCGGTGTCCAGGATAGGGACCCTTTGGCTTCGCTTTCCGTTTGGGGAGGCGGAGATGGAGAGGCGGGGGAGGGAGGGAGGAGTAAAGGAGGCTGGCCGGGATGGAGGAGTCGGGGTGTGTGTGGGGGTGAGGGTGGGCAAAGAAATGTGTGCGGAGCAGCGCGCTCCAGACCTCCTGGTTCCCGCCCCCCCACCCCCACCCCCACCCCCACCCCCACCCCCACCCCCGGGCTTTCGAGCGCTGCGGGGCATGCGCGGCTCCGCACGGCGCTACCCAAACATGGCGGCGACAGCAGCGGCGCCGGCGTGAATTCCGGCGCCGGACGGACCCAGGTGACAGAGCCGCTGTTGCTTCCATCGCTAGGGCCCGGGACCTCTCCTCGGAGGAGGTGAGTCGTGACCTTTTCTTCAGCCTGCGGCTCATTTTTCCGAAATCTACTCCGTCTAGCTCCCTCCGGTAAGGTAGTAGGTATCGGTTGTGTGTTTGTGTGTGAGTTGGGGGGGTGGGGTGGGTGAACCCCTCTCTCGCCCGGGCTGTCTTGCGCGGGGAACGCCCCCTTCACAACCGCCGGGCTGCGCGCGCCCTGTTCGGCCGGAGTGAGGAGGGGAGTTAGGGCTCCGCCCCCTCTCTCCTCCCCTCTCCCGCGTCCGAGGAGGCACCCTACCCCCGCCCCCACCGCGGGAGGTGGGCTCACGGCGGCGTCGTTTCCCCCCTTCTTAATGCACCTCCCCCCTCCTCCCTTTAGCTTTCCTGGATCGCGCTCGCTTTCCTCCGCTCGTGACTTCCCAGGGAGTCTGCGTCTCCTGGGCGCCCAGCTCGCGCCTCCATCCCTCCCACCTCCCCAAACTGTACTCGAAAACCTAGAAGAAACCTACTCCAGGTGTCCTGAGCACACAAGAGGTGAATTTTTTTTTTCCTTCCTTTCTTTCTCCGGGCCCGGATGGGGTGGGGGGTGGGTCTCAGCACTTTCCCAGACACGGACATCCCCCGGCGGGCATGTGGTATATCCCTCCTTCCTTTTCTCCCTCCCCCCTCCCTTATTTAGCTTTTTTCTCAATGCATTTCTACCCCAGGAACCTGACATCTCCTACCCAAAACTTTTTTTCCTTTGACGGGACACCACCCCTTTTACTTTTTTTTTTAACCCTCGTTTTCCCCAGACTAGCGGGCAGGAAGGAAAATGGGGAAGGGCACCCCTCCGAGTGGCAGCCGCGGGTGGTGCGCGCTCTCCTGAGGGACGACTCACGGGCGCTGTTTGTTGCCCACTCTCGGAGCAAGGGCGGCGGGTTGCACACGTTGGAGCGGGTGCCTTTGGAGAGGAAACTTGATGCGTGATGCTCCGAAGTTGGGTCCCGGATCCCGGAGCACGCGTGTCTTTGGCGGATCGTGGAGAACTCCTTCGAAACTTTCGGATTACTCCCGGAGTGGGGCGCGGAACGCGCTTTCTGGGTGTTGTAGCTGGGGAGCGTCCCTGGAGAGAGAGTCGCTTGGACGCAAGTTTGCTGTGTTTACAATGCTAGCGGGGACCATTCACTCGAGCTAGGCTGCAGTATGTGTGCTGAGCGGCTTCTGTCGGGAATTCTTTATTTCACTCTTCCTAAGAGACTGCCTTTGGAGGCAATGAGTGACTAGAGGCTCTGCTTCTTTTGCATATAGTGGAGGAAAAACCTAGTCTTATTTTGGTAAGTGGGTTTGTTTGAGGGGAGGGGGAGAAACAGATGCGTTTTTTTTTCCCCTCAAGTGTACCTTTGTAGGTATGATTATAGTAAAGGAGAAGTAGATTTTATGATTTCCTATACAATGCTGCATATTTTTACGAGATTTATTCTTAGTCTTGGTTTTATGAAAGTAATTTACATTGTTTTTTATTTTTAGTAATCTTCAGAGTATTATACAATAATCATTTTCACCAATAAAAAAACTTTATTTAACTTACTGTACAAGATTCTATACTTCCAAATATTAGAAGGTAGAGACATTTTCAGTATATCAGAGGGGAAGAAATTGATACAGAAAAAATAATTTGATCAGCATCATGCCATCTACAGGCTTACAAAGGGATTTTTTCCCCAGAAACTTTATGTTCCGTTTTAATGTTTTATAGAATGAATCCTTCCAGATTTGAGAGAATATTATCTGAGTCTTAAACTGGAAATATTGCAGTTAGACAATAATTACAATCAGATTAGATTACCCTCTAATGACAGAGACAGTATGTAAATAAATATATGCAAAGCAAATTACGTACTAGAGAACTAGAAAGTAATTGACAGGAAAGGCACTAGCTTTAAGAGGGGTTGAGGAAGTTCCTGCAGAAGAAGGTATTTTGCTTGGGACATGAGTTTATTCTTTATATGAAGCATTGCTTTTGAAGAAATCGGGGTTATACTACTTACCAGAAGCTAATAACAGGACTTCATTAGCATTATTATGCATCTGATTATTTTGTATAAGTTAAAGAGTTATGAAAAGAGAAAGGTCTTTTCTCTTTAATACATGCCTACTTGGTATACATGGCCAACTGGTTTGTTGGAACTTTTTATATTCAAAATATATTGAGATTTTTTATACCTTTAACACCTCAGTGAGTTCCTGAAATCATTTAGGAAGGTAGTAGCCAAATGTTTTGAAAGATTGACTGGATTTTAGAAAATGTTATTTTGGAAAAGAAATGGGATATAACTGCTGTGTGAAAAAGCATGCTCCAAGTTTTTATACAATGTACATAGCACAAAGATGTCTGATTTGGTATTAATGATAGCAACTGATACTTTGTGATTTTTGCGTAATAATTTAAGGTTTGCAAGGTATTTTACCTTGGAGCCTCACATCAAACTTGTGAAGGAGTTAATATAAGTAATATTTTATTTTACCAGTGAGGAAACGAGTAAAGCCTAGAGTGGTAAAATGATGATCATGATCACATCCTAGACCTTTATGGCCCTAAGACCTTCACTTTCTCTACTATGCTATGCTGAGTGGTTTTTTTTTCCTTTTTTTTTTTTTTCCAGTTCATTTTTTTTTTTTATTATAGCTTTTTATATACAAAACATATGCATGGGCAATTTTTCAACATTGACCCTTGCAAAAACTTCTATTTCAATTTTTTCCCTCCTTCCCTCCACCCCCTCCCTTAGATGGCAGGTAGTCCCATACATATTAAATATGTTAAAGTAAATGTTAAATACTATATATATATTATATATATATATATATATATATACACACACACATATACATACATACATATTTATATAGTTATCTTGCTGCACAAGAAAGATAGGATTTAGAAAAAGGTAAAAATAACCTGAAAAGAAAAAACAAAAATGTAAGCAAACAATAACAGAAAGAGTGTAAATGCTATGTTGTGGTCCATACTCATTTCCCAGTGTTCCTTCTCTGGGTGTAGGTGGTTCTGTTCATTACAGATCAATTGGAACTGATTTGGATCCTCTCATTGCTGAAGAGAGCCACATCCATCAGAATTGATCATCATATAGTATTGTTGAAGTGTATAATGATCTGCTCATTTCAGTATTGAGTGTTTTTCAAGAGTAAAGCCTTATGGACCCACATTTAACACCGTATACCAAGATAATATCAAAATGGGTTCATGATTTAGGCAGAAAGAATGAGATTATAAATAAATAAGAGAAACATAGGATAGTTTACCTCTCAGACTTGTGGAGGAGGAAGGAATTTATGACCAAAGAAGAACTAGAGATCATTATTGATCACAAAATAGAAAATTTTGATTATATCAAATTAAAAAGCTTTTGTACAAACAAAACTAATGCAAACAAGATTAGAAGGGAAGCAATAAACTGGGAAAACATTTTTACCTTTAAAGGTTCTGATAAAAGCTTCATTTTCAAAATATATAGAGAATTGACTTTTTAAAAAATTTATTCTTTAATTTGTTACAACTTTTTATTGACAGAACCTATGCCAAGATAATTTTTTACAACATTATCCCTTGCACTCACTAATGTTCCAATGTTTCCCCTCTCTCCACCCCCTCCTCTAGATGGCAAGCAGTCCTATATATGTTAAAATATGTCGCAGTATATCCTAGATACAATATATGTGTGCAGAACCAAACAGTTCTCTTGTTGCACAGGGAGAATTGGATTCAGAAGGTAAAAATAACCCGGGAAGAAAAACAAAAATGCAAACAGTTTACATTCATTTCCCAGTGTTCTTTCTTTGGGTGTAGCTGCTTCTGTCCATCATTGATCAATTGAAACTGAGTTAGGTCTCTTTGTTGAAGAAATCCGCTTCTTGTTGAAGTATATAGTGATCTCCTGGTTCTGCTCATTTCACTCAGCATCAGTTCATGTAAGTTTGACTCTTAATTTATAAGAAATCAGGCCATTCTCTAATTGACAAATAGTCAAAGGATATGAACAATTTTCAGATGATGAAATTGAAACTATTTCTACTCATATGAAAGGGTATTCCAAATCACTATTGATCAGAGAAATGCAAATTAAGACAATTCTGAGATACCACTACACACCTCTCAGATTGGCTGACAGGAAAAGATAGAGACGTATGTTGGAGGGGATGTGGGGAAAACTGGGACACTGATTGGTGGAGTTGTGAACAGATCCAGGCATTCTGTAGAGCAATTTGGTACTATGCTCAAAAAGTTACCAAATTGTGCATACCCTTTGATCTAGCAGTGCTACTACTGGGCTTATATCCCAAAGAGATATTAAAGAAGGGAAAGGGACCCACATGTGCCAAAACGTTTGTGGCAGCTCTGTTTGTAGTGACTAGAAACTGGAAAATGCATGGATGCCCATCAATTGGAGAATGGTTGGGTAAATTGTGATATATGAATATTATGGAATATTATCGTTCTTTAAGAAATGACCAGCATGATGAATACAGAGAGGCTTGGAGAGACCGACCCTAATCCTAACCCTATAATGCCAAGTAAAAGGAGTAGAACCAGGAGATCATTATGCATACACTTCAACAACAATACTGTATGAGGATGTATCCTGATGGATGTGGATATCTTCAACAAAGATGGACATAATTGGCTACACCCAGAGAAGGAACATTGGGAAATGAATGTGGACTAGCATTTTTGTTTTTCTTCCCAGGTTATTTTTACCTTCTGAATTCAATTCTTGTGCAACAACAAGAGAACTGTATGGTTTTGCACACATATATTGTATCTAAGATATACTTTAACATGTTTAACATATATGAGACTGCCTGCCATCTAGGGGAGGAGTTGGAGGGAGGGAAGGGAAAGGTTGGAACAGACGTGAGTGCAAGGGACAATGTTGTAAAAATTGCCCATGCATATGTTGTCAATAAAAAGCTATTAAAAAAAAAAAAGTAAGGCCTTAAAGGAAATTGTGCTCCTGCAATTGTCAGACCTTTTTGTTGTTGTTATTTTAACATTAGAACATATTTGTTCAGTATGTACTCATGCAAGGTACTGTAAATTAGGACACATGTATAAAGAAGGTAATAAGTAGGTTGTTGAATACTTTAAAAATTTATTCATAAAAATTAGTGGAAAAAGTTTAGAGGAACAATTAAGGAAAAAAAATCCCATAAAGAATATTCTTTCTACAAATCATTCGACTTTTTACTTGCAAGAAATATGTGAATAATAATGGTACTGCAGTTCAGTTTTATATTAAAATATATTTGTGAGAAATTTTTGTGCTCCAGGAAGCTCTAAACCAGTGAAGTAAGAATTTTTTGTGTGGCTAAGGGGTCACTTTTAAGTGTGACCTGAATGCTTCCTTGTTCCTTGGTTGAGGTGTTTTTCCCACCCACCCTTACCTCCCACCCCCAGTATAAATTACTCAGATAAAAAAGTATTTTTTTAATGGTCAAGATTTTAAGGTTGTGATATCCTTATTTGAATTTTAACTAATTCTTGTTGAAACACTTGTTGAGTTGTTTAAAAATTTAATAGCTTTAACAAATACTTGTTATGGGAGCTCTTTTTAATTTTGTTGAATTTTAACTGCTTTCATCCTACTCCAAGTTGGTGCTGGTGTCTTTATTCATCTGTGAAATGGTGATCATAATAATCTTATGGACCCTCCCTGAGAAATAATAGTAAAGTACCTTGAAAAGACTGCATAAATATCAGGTCATTTTGAAGGACATTAATCTCCAAAAGCCAACTGGAATCACATTATTTTCTTTGAAAACTATTTGAATATTCTACAATGATTTGTTTTGTCTTTGTTCCACAGCATAATAGAAGTGTTTTGCACTTAGTAAAAGTTTAATAAATGTTTTTTGAATTGGATTTACAGTACATCTATCTTCTCCTCAGGAACAATGAAGTCAGAGATGTGATGTCTCAGAAATAAGAATTTCTCTTGTTGCTGTTATTTGTCTGTCTCTAATCTGTTTTCCTAATGCTTACCTTTAAGCCATTTAAATCATTTTTGTTCTTATTATAATAGTTAATGGCAGTCTGAGGTAATTTCCTGTATTTCTTTCCTTTTTTTTTATGAAAAAAAAATTCTTGTTTTTTGATTTTTTTTCTTTAAGCAGGTTATTTCAGAAATTATAAAAATTATTATTTGTATGCTCCACTAAGTTCATGTATTATTATGTTTGAACTAATATATGGAATTAAAAATCTTTTGGTCAGTACATTACTACAGAGTCAATAAATGACACACTTTATTTTTGAGTAAAGAAGAAATTATTTTGAAATGTGAATATAGTTAGACTCAAATAGTAGTTGATGTTAATGTTGCCAAACTTTTATCTTTTTGCTTATCTGTTTAAACTTCCTTAAACAGGATATGGTAGAAAGGAAAGATAATGAACTTGTTGAGACATTTGATAGTGATAAAGTAATAGATTTGAAAGATAATGTATAACTATTTCAGTAATATGCCAGAATGTAAAGAAGTATATCATCTAATTAAAAGTTTTTTCTTTTATGATAGTATAGGTAATTTGCCTATTATGCCTGTGTTTCTTCAAGTTAACTTGTTTTTAGAACCTTTTGAAATATCTATCTATATCTCTATATACACACATAACATTTCAGTGCTAATAAACATGTTTTGAATGGTGGTAGAAATACTTTAGTTGGGTGATTAGCTGATATCTGTATTAATGTTTGAAGAACTTGACAGTTTAGGTTTTGGGACATTATAGATTCATGTTAATTATATGTATTTTTATAGTCTTGTCTAATGTGGATTACTATTGTCATTTCCATTATTTCTTTTAGATCTGCTAGAAATCATAAATCTAGACCAGTTATGGGGAGGGGGAGAAGCTGTAACTTGACTATGTACTTTGTCAAAATGTTAATTTGCAGACTTTCTTTACTGACCCCATGACTGTATTTTAAATGAATAGAAATTTACTATTGTAAATTAGGATTTAGGTAAATTTTGACTTTTTAGTTTTCTGTTTTCTGAAGTATAAATAAGGTTATTCCAAAAGGTAAATTTCATTTAAATTGTTTTAAAAACAAATGACAAGCAATTATAAAGAAACAATTTAAATTTGAATTTTCAGATAATCAAATTATTCAAAATAGCTGATTTGCCTACTTGAGTTCATGTTTATTTTAATCTGGGAAAGGTCAAATTTCTTGAGTTTTTCAGAGTTGATTTGATTAATATAGATCACAAATTGAAAGGAATTTAAGTTATTAGGAAAACTCGGGAAAGGTCAAATTTCTTGAGTTTTTCAGAGTTGATTTGATTAATATAGATCACAAATCGAAAGGAATTTAAGTTATTAGGAAAACTCAGTTTTTTTTTTTTTAACTAAGGACATTCTTGTTTTGATAAGAGCTACAAGTCATGTTTTTATATACATTATATATGTATATGTATTTTTAGAAGTTACCATAACATTTTAATTTTTTCTAATTTTTATATCGCATAAGAAAATTAAATGGTAAGTTGGTGATGTTATTTATGAAAATTATGTTATGTAAGTAATTTAGGTTTTAAATCACATGAAATTCAGTAAGTTAAGTGATAGATTTTAATATTTTTAGCAGATTACTATACATACAAAAACAAGGGAAATAGAAATTTATTTAAATATTCTATGGGAAAAGTATAATGATTCAGTGGAGATAGATTGCTGTAGTTGAAGCAGAGAACGCCTAGATTCAGATTCTAACTCTCGACATTTATCAGCTGTTTGATCATATAAAAGTCACTAAAACACTCTAAGCCATAAGTAGTTCCCCAAGATATAGTTAGTAGTGAGTTGGTGGAAGAGGTTCTCGTGTATCAAAATAGATGTCATATAATAAACATTCTCCTCAGTGATAAATATCAATTATTTGAGCAAAACATGTTATTTAAAATTTATGAACTGCTTTTTGAAAGGTAAATTAAAATTCCATTCAGTTCAATATATGAAATTCAAACTATTGCTTTGCTTCCAGTTTATTTGTTGATTAGAAAGAGTTATATGTTATTACTTTTCAGTTCCCAGAAACTTTTTGTTCTAAAATTTATTTTACAATGAATTCAGAGGAAAATTCTAAGATTACTGTTAGTAATTTCTCATGAGTCAGGGGTGTGTGTGTGTATGTGTATGTATGTATCAAATAGTTAATTTCTAGTTCTGATTTTTAAAAAAATTATTTAATTTACTTTTTGTTTGTTTGTTTTTTTGATACTGGGTCTCCTTATCTTGCTATTAGGCATTGAAGCTTGTGCTATTTCTAATCTATTTTCCCTTTCTTTCAGCACTTTTCTTGTGGAGACTTATCATATTGGTGCCATTTAGTATAGAGATCTATTGAGCTTCCCAAAATCAAAAGATCTACCAGTCTCTCCTATTAGTAAGCTAGAGAAAAGATGGAAATAAGCATTTATATAGCACCTACTATGTATCAGGTTCTGTACCAAGTGTTTTTTGCAGATATCTCATTTTATACTCAACAGCAATCCTGGGAAATAGAACCTATTAGTATCTCCATTTTACAGTTGGGGAAACAGACTAGTATTGATTAAGTGACTTGTTCAGGGTTACATAATAAATGTCTTGAGGTTGGACTTGAACTTGGGTCTTATTGACTCCAGGTCAACTAACTGCCTAGGCTACTGCTACAGGCGAGTAACACCATATCAGACTATAGAATTGATAATATGGGAAGGCATTTTCTGTACAGTTTAGTCTCCATTGTTTCATTCATTGATTTTACTTATGGGTATATTTTGTTTTTAACCAAATAATGATCATGTTGACTTTTGTATTTCAATTTTGCCTGTGGTAGAGAACCTCAGAGTCCCTTTGGTGGCTACCTTTCACCTTATATTCTCACTGGTAACTCCCAAGAAGCTATAGCATGTGCAGTGACTACACTCTTAACAACCAAGCTATCTCTGCAGATAGGCTAAAAAGGGTTGAGGAAATTGCCATTAGTGATTATCTACCTCAAGCATGAGAAGACTTATTCCCACTCCACCCCAAATGTTGTGGAGTGCTTAGAACTTAAAATGCCAGGGTCATCTTCTGTACCCTGGGCCACAGCACATTGTCTTGACTTTTGTCTTACTACTCTGGTGAATAGAAAAGAGTGAGATTGATGACTGAAACCTTGCCTCACTTAAATTCAATTCTCAAGATAGCACTGCATGAAATTAGTAGAACAAGGGATAGTCTACCTGTCAGATCTGTGGAGAAGTAAGGACTTTATGGCCAAAGAAGAATTAGGGAACATTATGAAATGCAAAAGGGATAATTTTTATTACATTAAATTAAAAACTTTTTGCACAAAGCCAGTGTAACCAAGATTAGAAGAGAAGCAGAAGGCTGGGGAAAATTTTTATAGTATTTCTGATAAAGGACTCATTTCTAAAATAGAGAACTAACTAAAGTCATTCCTCAATTGATAAATGATCAAAGAATATGAACAATTTTCAGATAAAGAAATTAAAGCCATTTCTAGTCATATGAAAAAATGCTCTAAATAGCTTATTGATTAGAGAAATACAAATTAAGACAACTCTGAGGTACACCTCAGATTGGTTAAAATGACAGGAAAAGATGATAAATATTCTAGGGGATGTGGGGAAATGCACTCTTAATGCATTGGAGCTGTGAAATGATCTAGCCATTCTGGAGAGCAATTTGGAACTATATCCACAGGGCTATCAAACTGTCCATACTTTTTGATGCAACAGTCTCCCAAAGAGATCATAAAAGAGTTGGAAAAGGAGCCCTATGTGCAAAAATGTTTTTAGTAGCTCTTTGTAGTGGGAAGGAATTGGAAATTGAATGGATGCCCATCAGTTGGGAAATGGCTGAAAAAGTTATGGTATTAATGTAATGGAATATCACTGTTCTATAAGAAATGATGAGCAGGATGATTTCAGAAAAGTCTTGAAAGTTTGACATGATCTGATGCTGATTGAAGAGAAGCAGAATCAGGAAAATATTGTACACAATAATAACATGAATTTGTAACAGTCAACTGTCATGGCCTTGGTTCTTTTCCACAATAACCTGATTCAAGGCAATTCCAATGGACTTGGAGAAATGCCATCCACATCTAGGTAGAGAAAGAAAACTATGGAGAATAAATGTAGATTGAATGGATTGTACATATATGACCTATATGCGATTGCTTGCTGTCTTGGGGAGGGAGGGAGAAAAATTGGGAACACAAGGTGTTACAAAAAAGAAGGTTGAAAGCTATATATGTATTTGGAAAAAAATACTTTTGGAAAATTAAATTAAAAAGATATTATCACATGACAGTGGTTCTCTTTGAAAGGAGATGTCATCCAAAGTCCAGTGTTTCTTAAATTAAAACTACATAAAATAATGTCAGTTTTTCATAGATTAGACAGCTGACAATCTTTGTGGGACATATTTATATACCTTTGGGCTATCCCCAGGCCAATTGATGTGGAATTGGAGAAGAAAGTAGCAGGTCAGAACTAAGTATATACTGACAGTAGTTAAAGAGTTGGAAGGCAATATATGCACAGGTGTTATGGACCATTTAGGGAGAGATAGTTTTTAGTAACTATTACAGAGCAGTATAATTAACATTTATGCTGTTTCCAACAAAATGGTTAAAATAGGAACTATTTTGGTTGTTAAAAGAATATTTATCTGAAATGTTAATTTCTCAGATTGCTATAGGTGTTTAGCAATTGACAGATGCTTATTTTCTGAAAATGGATTATTTTCAGACCTTTTGTTGTATTGAACTATTTTTATATTGTAACTAAGATTTTTCATTGGAACTTTCAGTCTAGGGGGGAACTCTTTATATTGTAATAAACTACCATCATTTGAACTTTGAAATGTCTCTTTTCTCTTTGAACATTAGATTCTTTTATAGAAAAAATATTTAACTTTGAAATGTACTTGACTTATTTAATGAAACATTTCCTAAAGCAGTTTGAGTTTTCCTTGACTATCTAATTACTTACCTGACCTGTCTTTGTTAACTTATTAATCCTGACTCTGTAATTATGGCTACCTCTTAAATACATTTATTGAAATTCAAAATTTTGGGTTTTAAAGTTAAGGAATATGTGTTTCCTATTTAAAAATCTAAGGAATTATGGTTGATTATTTGATTGATCTACATGTACTCATTTAATCAGTTCTAAATTCACATAGCACAGTTATTTTGTCCTCAAGGATATTTTGACACCTTTTTTATGTATTTTTTCTTTAGCTTTTTTTTTTTTTTTTTTTAATTATAACTTTTTATTGACAGAACCCATGCCTGGGTAATTTTTTACAACACTAACCCTTATACTCACTTCTGTTGCGACTTTTCCCAGTGTTCTTTCTTTGGGTGTAGCTGCTTCTGTCCATCATTGATAAATTTTGAAACTGAGTTAGATCTTCTCTTTGTCAAAGAAATCACTTCCATCAAAATACATCCTCATACAGTATTGTTGGTGATGTATATAATGATCTGGTTCTGCTCATTTCACTTAGCATCAGTTCATGTAAGTCTCTCCAAGCCTCTCTGTATTCCTCCTGCTGGTCATTTCTTACAGAACAATAATATTCCATAACATTCATATACCACAATTGACTCAACTATTCTCCAATTGATGGGCATCCATTCATTTTCCAGTTTCTAGCCACTACAAAGATGACTACCACAAACATTTTGGCACATACAGGTCCCTTTCCTTTCTTTAGGATACCCGTTTTAGATATCTATATGAAGTCTAGATACTTAGTGTATAATATTTGCTTGATCTTCTAGTCAAAAAAAGGTAAAATAGTCTCTTGTGACTTGTTCCCATAACTCATAGCTTCTGAGTGACCACAGTCCATCCTTTTTTTTAATAAACATGATTAGTCAATTTGTAGTTTTAAGGATCCATTCTTTTGCTCTTTTTGAAAATTGACTACTTTGCCTGTCAAATCTGATAGCATCCAAGATCATGAGAGGTCCTCAAACTTTTTAAATAGGGGGCCAGTTCACTGTCCCTCAGACTGTTGGAGGGCCGGACTATAGTAAAAACAAAAACTTTGTTTTGTGTGCCTTTAAATAAAGAAATTTCATAGCCCTGAGTGATGGGGATAAACGTCCTCAGCATCTGGTCCACAGGCTGTAGTTTGAGGACCCCTGATGTAGTTAGTGGTTGAATAATCACATTCACAAAAATGGGAGGAGAGGTATGAATGAAGCGGTTGTTTTGAAGAAGATCTAGGAATTTTAGGGGAATACAAGCTCAATGAGAGTCTGCTGTTTGATACAGAAGCTAAAAAAGCTAACAGACTAATAGACACATAACTTTTCAGGAAGAAGTAGGTAATATAATCTCACTGTATTCTGCCTGTGTCAGACCTCATTTTGGAGTGTTATGTTTAGTTTTAGACATTATGGTTTTAAAGGATATTGACACAAACTGGAAAGTGACCAGAAAATGGCAACCAGAATAGTGAATAGTATTTGAATAGTATTTGAAAATTTTTTGAAGGAATTGGAAATTTTTAGCTGGAAAAAAGATTCAAGGAGAAGTGATAGCTTTATAAGGTAGTTCAAGAGCTTTTTAATACATGGAGGAGAGATTAAACTTGACTTATCTTGAGAGAGGTGGTGGATTCCTCTTTGGAGATTTTGGGCACAAGGCTGGATTGTCATGTGGTTTTATTGGTGGAGATTTTTCCCCCCTAAGGAAATTGGGGTTAAGTGACTTGCCCAAGGTCACACAGCTAGGAAGTATTAAATGTTTGAAGCCATATTTGAACTCAGGTCCTCCTGACTTGCTGGTGCTCTAACCATTGCGCCATCTAGCTGCCCCCCTTGGTAGAGATTTCTTTATGTTTAAGTTGGCCAAAATTGCTGCCAGGATCCCTATTAATTTTTATAATTTTTGTGTTATTACCCCATACCTTAAAATTAACCCATCTAATTCTCCACCTATTTTTTTCTCTCCTGGTGGTGATCCTCTTCATAGTCAGGGCTACCCCTCCATGTGTGCCTTCCATTACTTAAAGGAATTTGCCACTTTAAAACACACACACACACACACACACACACACACACACGCTATTCTTGCTCTTCTGCTTTCTTCCTCCTCTTCCTCCCTCCTGTCCCTTTACCCTGCCCCCCTCATTTTGCATCTCATCCTTAGCTCTTTTTAACCCATTCTCTGGCTTGCCGGAGAGATGCCTAAGTTTGCCTCACCTTTAAAAATCTCTTTTTGGTTCTAGTATCTCAAGTAATCTTTCTTGTTATTCCCTTTCACTGCCAATAGAAAGCATTTGTTTCTCTACGCACTGGTTTAGCTTCTTGTCTCCATTTATTAAAACCTTGTAACTCAGTTCCAGACTTCATGGTCGTCAAGGAGACCTTAACTGTTAATCCAGTAATCTTTTCCTGACTGCTTCCTCATTGATTTCTTTTACTACTTCTCCCCATCCCCTCCTCCCAAATATACTAGTATACCTTGGTTTCTTTGACTGTCTCCTGATTTTCCTGCTAACATTTCTTAGTTCATTTTGCTGGATTATCTGTTTCCTTCCCCTCAGCATGCTTCCCCCTTGCCTACTCACTTCCCTTCCAATTCCACTTTTGTCTGGTTCTCTACACTCTTTCCCATAGATTCAATTATCTCTGCATATCTAACTCTCTCAAATCTAAATATCCACCCTGAAACTCTTTTATGAATTTCAGTCACATAACAACTGCTTAATGATAATCTCTTGGATATTCTGTAGGTAACTTAAACTCAATTTGTGCAAAACAGAGCTGATTATCTTTACTTCTAAGTCAGTTCTTAGATATTTTTTGTTTGATGAACTCCTTTGACAGTCTGGTGAAGCCTCTTTTCTCTGACTTAAGTTTTAAAATGCATTCCAAACATACATGGATATATACTTGTATATTTGACTACAAAGGAAATCAATTATATTGAAATAAAATTATCAAAGTATATTTTAAAAATTCATGTTCAAAAACTCTTGGTTTAAAGCTACCACAGAGGGTTGCTATAAATATTTTTGTACAAACAGGTCCTTTTCCCCTTTTTTTGGCTATCTTTCAAATACAGATCTTGAAGTAGTATTTCTAGGTTAAAGGATATACAAAATTTTATAACCCCTTGGACATAGTTCCAAATTGTTAATCAGAATAGTTGGACTGTTTACAATTTCTCTAGGAATGCATTTGTGTCCCAGTTTTTTCACATCCTCTCTGGCATTTGTCATTTTCCTATTATGTCATATTAATGTCATGCTAAAAATACATGTTAAGTGGTAACTACCTCAGAGTTTTAATTTATTTCTCTAGTCAGTAGTGATTTTAGAGCATTTATTCATATGTCTTAACTAAAATTTTGATTTCTTCTTCTGGTGGCTATCCACTGGGGAATAATTTAAAAAACCTTTTTTTGCATATTTCCAATTAAAAAATTTTTTTTAACATTTTAAAACTTTTTGAGTTCCAAATTCTCTCTCCCTCTCATTCCTCCCCTTTTTTTGAGAAGACAAATAACTTGATGTAGATTATACATATGCAGTCATATGTAAAACATTTCTATAGTAGTCATGTTAAAAAAGAAAACACAAAAAATCTTCAAGAAAAATAAAGTGATTAACATATTTTACATTAGTTAACCTGCCATCTGGGAGAGGTGGTAGGGGGAAGGAGGGAAAAAATGGGAACAAAAGGTTTTTACAATTATCAGTGCTGAAAAATTACCCATGCATATATATCTTGTAAATAAAAAGCTATAATCAAAAAAAGAAAAGAAAAATAAAGTGAGAAAAATAAGCTCTGTCATGGATTAGGACTTCTTCAGCTTTTTCTTTGGAGATGGATAGTATTTTTTTAAAATCATGAATCCTTCAGAATTATCTTGGAAAGTTGTGTTGTGAGAATAGCATAGTCATTCACAGTTGGTCATCATACAGTATTGTTATTACTATGTATAGTGTTCTCTTTGTTCTGCTAACTTTACTTTGTATCAGAGTATAAAAGTCTTTTCAGGTTTTTTGAAACCTTCCATTTCTTTCTTTCTTTTTTTTTTTTTTTAATTATGTGTAAAACATTTAAAAATTCATTTTTAAAAATTGAGTTCCAAATTCTTTTCCTCCCTGCTTGAGTAAGTAAGCAAATGAGTAGTTATGGAAAACATTTCTATCAGTTATGTTGTGAAAGAAAACAGATCACCCCAAGAAAAATAAAGTTAAAAAAAAATTTCTAGTATTTTTACCTTTTTGCTTATTTGATTGCTTTTTCTTTCTCTTGGCTTTTATCCTTTTGCTCTGATTTTCCTTGCACAAGATGACAAATATGGAAATGTTTTAAAGTATTATGTGTGTATAATCTATCAGAGTGCTTAATGTTTTGGGGAAGGGGAAGGTGGAGAGGGAGACAGAAAAAATTTGGAATGCAAAATCTTCCAGAAATGAATATTGAGCTATCATTACATGTATTTGGAAAAATAAAATACTATCAAAAATATGTTTTTATCTGCATTTACATTATATCAGTTCTTTCTTTGGAGGTAGATAATGGGATTTTTCATCATTGATCCTTTGGAATTGCATAAAATAGCTAAATTATTCCACAGTTGATCATTGTAAAATATTGCTGTTACTGTGTATGATGTTCTCCTGTTTCTGCTCACTTTTCTTTATATCAATTCAGGTTTTTCTGTAACCATCCTGCTTATAAGTTTCTTTAAGCCCAATAGTATTCTATTCCATCACTTTCATGTATGCCCAATTCATGGGCATCCTGTCAAGTTCCAATTCTTTGTTGCCACAGAAAGAGCTGCTATAAATAATTTTGGACATATAGGTTTTTTCTTTTAAATTTTATTTCTTTGAGATACAGACCTAGTAGTACGGGAATTTATAGTTTTATAGCCCTTTGGGCATTGTTCTAGATTGCACTCCAGAATGTTTGGATCATTTTATAACTCCACAGTGTATTATTATTAGTGTCTCTATTTTTCCACATCCTCTTTAATATTTATTATTTCACTTTTTTGTCATGTTAGAGCTAATCTGATAGGTAAGGTGTATTTCAGAATTGTTTTAATTTATATTTCTCTAATACATAATGATTTTGAGCATTTTTTCATGTAGCTATAAAAAACTTTGATTGCTTTTTGTATAATCTGCTTGTTCATATTCTTTGACCATGTATTAAATGATGATTGACTTGTATTCTTATAAATTTGACTCAAATTGTATATTTAAGAAATGAAGTTTTTTTAATCAAACTTCCTTGCTGCTGTAAAATGTCCATTCCCTCCCCCCCCCCCAATTTCTGCTTCTGCTGTCTTAAGTCTTGTCAGCATTAAAAAAAAAATTGTGCAAAATCTTTTTATTTTCATGTCAGCAAGATTATCCATTTTATATTCCTGAATTCCCTCTATCTCTTGTCTGGATATGATTTTTCCCTAAACAGTAGATCTACCAGGTACATTAATTATTCCATGTTCCCCTAATTTATATTACCCTTCTTGTCTTTGATCTCAGATACAGTGTAAATTTTTGGGCTATTACCTAATTTCTGCCAAACTGCTTTCTAGTTTTTCCAGTAATTTTTGGTCAAATAGTTATTTCTTTTCCCAAAATTTTGCATCTTTTTTTTTTCAAAACTTTTTTTTTTTTCAAAATCATTAGATTTCTATGCACATTTATTACTGTGTATTTTGTGTAAAAATATATTTCACTAATCTACCATTGTAGTTCTTAGCCAGGACCAGATTATTTTGATTTTTTACCACTTTGTAGTACAGTTTGAGATTTGGTACTGCTAAGTTACCTTTCTTTTTTTTCTTTTTTTAAATTGATTTCCTTGATATTTTTGATATATTGTCGCTAGAGATTAATTTTGATTTTTTTTTTCTAACTCTACAAAATACATTTTTTGGTAATTTGTTATGGCACTGCATAAGTAAATCAACTTGGCAAAAATTATTTTTATGATATTGGCTCAGCCTATGAATAAACAAAGAATAGTTCTCCAATTGTTTAGGTCTGACTTTGTGTGAAAAATATTTTGAAATTATGTTCATGTAGTTCCTTGGTTTGTCTTAGCTGGTAGATTCCCAAGTTTCTTATATTGTCTACAGTTATCTTAAATGAAATTTCTTTATCTCTTCCTTCTGGGTTTTGTTGGTAATTCATAGAAATGCTGATGATAGATGCTATGTTTTTTTTTCCTAAATATCCGCAATTTTGTTGAAGTTCATTACTTAAAATTTCTAAGTTTATTCCTATTATAGATAATATTTGATGGTGATTTAGATAAATATCAATGACTTTAAGGAAATCTCCATTTAATCCTATATTATCTAGTATTTTTAATAGGAATGTGCCTTGTGTTTTGTCAAGTCTTTTCTGTGTCTATTGTTAAATCATGTGATTTTTTTTTTTTTTTTTGTTATTTATATAATTAATTATTCTGGTAGTTTTACTATTATTAAACCTAATATTGAACCAGTTTTATTTTCTTGATATAAGTTCTATTTGGTCATGATCTTTTTGATATATTTTCGTGATACATTACTGAAAATCTTTCTGGTAACTTATTTAAAAATTTTACATCAATATGCATTAGGGAATATGGTTTGTAATTTCCCTCCTTCCCCCTTTTCTCCCTTCCCTCTCTCCCTCCCTCCTTTCCTCTCTCCCTCCCTCCTTTCCTCTCTCCCTCCCTTTCTCCCTTCCTTCCTCCTTGCTTTCTTCCTTCCTCCTTCCTTCCCCGCTTCTTCCCTCTCTTGCTCCCCTTTTCCTCCCTCCTTTCCTCCTTCCACTGCGTGGAAAAAGTGCAGGGTCTGGAGTCAGGAAGATAATAACTTCCTGAGTTCAAATTTGGGTTCTGACACTTGGTAGCTGTTTGACCCTTGACAAACAAGACCCTGTTTGTCTTTGTTTCCTCATTGTAAAATGACCTGGACAAGGAAATGGCAAACCATTTCACTGTCTTTTCAAAAAAAACAAAAACAAAAAACAACCCTGCAAAATGGGAATCGGGAAGAATTTGATAGATCTGAAAAAACAACAATAACAAAAAAAGATCCATCTATTTCATTTAAATTGACAGATTTTTTTTTGACACGTAATTGAGCTAAATAGCTTCTAACTGCTTTAATTTCATTTTTATTAGTAATAAATCCATCCATTACATTTTTGAAATTGATAGTTTGTTTTTTTTTCCTTTTTTTTTTAAAAGATCAAATCAAATGGCTTATTCACTTTCCCCCATAAAAGTAGATCCTAGTTTTATTATTAGTTCAGTGGTTTTCTTACTTCCAATTTTATTCATCTCTTCTTTGATTTTCAGTATTAACATTTTTGTGTGTAATTGTGGATTTTAAATTTATTCTTTTAATTTGTATGTATTAATGTATGCATTTAGATATTTTCCCCTAAGTACTGCTTTTGCTGTATTCCACAAATTTCGAAATGTTATCTTATTATTCTTGTTAATGAAATTATTGCTTCTAACAATTTGTTCTTTGACCCATTTATTTTATAAGATTGCATTATTTAGTTTCCAATTATCTTTTAATCTATGCTTCTACAACCCCTTATTTAATGTAAACCTTTATGGTCTGGAAAGGGCATGTGTAATATTTCTGCTTTTTTGCATTTGATTGTGATGTTTTATGCTTTAATGCATAGTCAGTTTTTGTGAAAGTGTCACATATAGCTGAGAAAAGGTGTACACCTTTCTATTCCTATTCAGTTTTCATATTTAACTTTTCTAAAATTCTATTAATTTCTTTGACTTTTAAAATTTGTTATTAGACTTATTTAGCTGTGAGAGGGAAAAGTTGCTATTTCCTCTTGTAATTAATTTAATTTTTCCTTTAGAAATTTGGATGCTGTGGAATTTGGTGCATATGTATTTAGTATTTATATTTATTGTCTGTGGTTTCTTTCAGCAAGATATGGACATTTTCAAGAGATTGGGATTGAAACTTTGATTTTGATTTTCACCAAATTTTTAAGTAAAAACTTACATCTTTTCTCTTAGCTTTAATTTCAGTTGATTAGGTTTGATAATGGAGAGAAATTCATAAGAAAACAAGTTATGCTGAGACTAAATTATTTGATGGTTCTTTTTTCTAATTGAGTTTATGAGGATAGTTTTTTTCTCTTTAAAAGAGAATATTCACTGAATGCACAAATTTCCATTAAGGACTATTTTTGGTGATTATTGAATAAGTCTTTATCTCTTAAGGAGATTTACTTGAATTTTCATAATGTGAAAGTGTTTGTTAATTCAAAGTTTTTTGTAGCCTTCCTTTTGATTATTCAGTTTTAAGGAGAAAGAAACAGGTAATATATGTTGAACCTGCCACTGATTTGTAGTAATAATGTCTTTCAGGAATCTTTGACATAATAAAAAGACTGTGCCTGGTCTTCCTGCCCCGGGGAAGAACACTGAAGAAGAGGATAACTATGGGGAAGATAATAAATAAAGGTAAGGTGATTTACATGTCAAAGAATATGGGAGAAAAATATTTCAGTTTTTTGTTTGTTGGATTAGAATGCATGGAGAATAAGTTATTTGATTATTAATCAATAATATGATTATTAATCAATAATTTGAAATACTTAAAGAATAAGATAGAAAATTTAAAGTTTTTAAAAACTTAATTTGATGGTCTTAATTGATTTGCTAGGTAGTTGCTGTTTTATAGCATTCAGTGAACATCAGTTATATTTGTCTTGAATAGTATTATAGAAAATAAATACAGTAGGTTAGACTTTTGGAAAGTACTTATCTTGAATTCAGAGGGAAGAGTAAAGAGGGATCAGTAGATCGAGGAAGTAGAAGAGTCCAACATTAACTTACTTTGAAATTTTATATTTCCTTCTGTCTTTGTTTTTCTATACAGATAGATTGGACTGGATGACATCTGTGAAATCCCTTCTAGCTCTAAATTTCTAAATATTTTGTAGCTCTAGGCCTTGCAAATTCTTAAAACTACATGGTTAGCAAAACATCAAATAAAATTAAAATGTGACTTTCTGGTTTTTATGATCAATATCTGATGTATTTTGGGGAATGTATTAATTTCTTGTTCCATTTTGTTAAGTGGTATCTTTATATTGTGTTGAATGTGTCACTGTGTTAATAGTCTCTGATTTCTTTGGTTTATACTCTTTTCTACTGATACAGATTGAGACTGCACTTCCTTGAGGCTCAGATTAAAATCATTGTTCCCTTGTACACATTGTTAACAAATATCAGAGGCAATATTTGAACCCAGGATTTTTCATATTCTAATATTACAACCCTACTTCACTGCCTCTTATTGATTAATGCATTTTCTAACATGCCTAATTAAATTCCAGGTTACATCATTTTACATATTTGTATAAAACCAATAAATAAAAGTAAATTTTCTGTTAGAAAAATTTCAATAAACAACTGAAGAAACATTGAGTGATCTTTTACAATATGATTGCTTCTAAATCTTAAAAATCATTTTGGTCATAATATTTCTTTTTAGATTCAAAGAATATTAAGAAGGAAAAACAAGGAAAAAATCACTCAAACAATCTTCCTGTGCAGAATGGTATGTTTTATAGTAATCTGAAAATGCATTCAGTTATCTTCCCTATTAACCTTTAGTTTTTCTTATTACCTTTGATATTTGAAAAGAAACTATAATCTCTAGACAAAGAGCATTTATTAAGTGCTTAGTATGTGCTAGGTACTAGGGAACAAAGAAAGGCAAAAAACATGGTCCTTGCCCTCAAGGAGCTTACATTTGAATGGGGGAGACAACTGATAACTAGGTTGGATTCAAGATATGTACAGAACAGATGAGAGGCACTATGAGAAGGCATTCACAACTTGTAGCCTCTTAGGAAAAACTTTCTGGAGTAGATGGGGAAGCTGAGACTTGGAGGAAATCAGGGAAACATCAAGGTGAGGACACAGGGCATTTTAGGCAAGGGGGATAGCTACTACAAAGATCCAGTAATGGGAGATGGAATATCTCTTAGGGGTACTGCAGGTAAGTCAATATTGCCAAAATGGAAAATACTTGGAAGACAGTATGGTGTAAGAAGGCTGAGGGGCCAAATAATAAAAGAAATAAAAATGTCAAATAAAACTGAATGGTTAATTCAGGAAGCAATTAAGAATCAGTAGAGCTCATTGAGCAGGATGATTACTAGGTCAGACCCGTGCTTGTCATGATAGCAGCCAACCAGAGGATGAATTGGATTAGGGAGAGAATTGAAGCAAGAGACCAATTAGAAGAAGGCCATTGCAAAGGTCTGTGTGAGAAATGATTAGAACCTAAACTAGGATTATGTGTGTATGAGGGGAGGGAGTTTTTTGAAGATGAAAGATGCAAAATTTGGCAGCATATTGAATATGTGTGAGAGTGAGAATGAAAACTGGAGGATGATCCATGGTCATAAGCCTGAGTGAATGGGAGAATAGTGTTGTCTTTGTCAGGAATAGGCAAGTTGGGAAGAAGGGACAGGTTTGGAGGAAGATTAAAAAGATGATGAATTATAGATATGTGTATCGAATTAGAAATGTCCAAAAGGCATTTGATGATTTTGCACTGGCACTCAGGGAAGAGATGAGGTTTATATGCATAGATCTGTGTAGAGATCTGGAGGGAAAAAGATAAAAGGGCCCTGGAATACCCCCAGTTGAAGGGCATGACATGAACCAATAGATTGTGTGTGTGCAGTTAAATGAGAAGAGAGAAATGATTTTCTTGATCAGTCCATCTGACTGGGTGACACTATGCCTTGGGGTACAGATACGTGTTTGTATATGCTATCGATAACCTTCTCCTCCATGTCAGTTTAGGGAGTGTAGGGATTTTTTTCCTTTGTATCTCTGGGGCCAAGTGCTTTTTTTGCATATGATGATAGGCATTTCACAAATGCTTTCTGGATTGAATTGAATCTTACAGACTATAAATGCTTAAATAGAAAGGAAGAAATCCATATCAACAACTAGAAGAAATTTAAATTGATGGAAGAAAAAGATTTTTGTAGGTGTCTCCTCTTTCAGAATTACGTTATGTTTACTTTTACTTTTCTTATTTGTGTTTGTTTTCCTTTAGAATATTTTCTTGAAGATAAGGATTTTTAGACATGAAATTGTTTAATTTTTGTCTTTAGTATCTTCAATATCCAACAGTTAAGATCAATTTTGAAAAAGTGTGTCTGATAATATTGTCTGAGATGGATTGGAATAAAGAATCTTTTAAGTCAAGGGTGGAGTTTTATTTTATTATCTAGGTTTAAGGTGCTTTGCATAAAAGGGAAAAAAAAAGAGTCGAGAACCTGAGTTACATGTTGATCTTTCATAATTACAGTGGGAAAATTTTGAGGTTAAATCGAAAGCAAAGGAGCAAAGGATGATGAGATTACTTTTGGACATATTGAGGTAATATTGGGACATCTGAGTTGGGACATTTAATAAGTTAATATATCTATCTCAAGAAGACCAAAAAGGACAAAGTTTCTATGTGCATAAAAAATGTTTATAGCAGCTCTTTTTGTGATGACATAGTAGAACTGGAACTAAGAGGATTCCTAATGGGAAATGAGTGAACAAATTACAATGGGTGAGTGCAATAGAATATTGTGCTAAGAGACACTTAACGCTAACTTTTGTTGTATAGACTGAATAAGAATAAAGGGAACAGAATCAGAAACAGTTTTGCAGTATAATAGTAGCATTACTGGTTTTGAAAGACTTAACTCTAATCACTGATCAACTAGGATTCCAGAAGACCAGTGAAGAAAAATGCCATTTTGACAGATCTAATGGACTAATAGGCAGAATAAGAAACATTTTGAATGTGACCAATATTGAGATTTGTTTGATTTGACTATTTTTAATAATGATTTTCTTTTTTCTTTTTTTTTCAGTGAAATGAAAGGGAGAATGATCAGATGTTTGATAATTTAAAAATATTAAAAATTGATATTTCTTTTTTATACAATTATTATTTGGCTTTTTAGAATTTGTATAAGCTACAGCTCAAAATGGGTACAATTAATTTTTAAATTTAAAATTTTATAATTGTTGAGAGACAGTTCCAACTTCTTGTTAATATGGGAAATTAATGTGGAAAAAGGAACTTGGAATTTGTACACCTTTGTTTATATTTTGTCAATGTTCGTGTATTTTTTAGGGCTTACAAAGTTAAAACACAAAAAGCCACAAAAGATAGCTAACATTGTTGCTGGTTGATGGGAGGGGAGATTGGAGGGGGAAAAGAGGAAGAAGACTGGTCTCTGGCTAATATAAACATCACTTGAAGAGCAGTGATAAAACATGGCTTGAAGAGCAGTGATAAAATTATCAGCTCTTTAAATCCTTTGATATGACACTTTGATAACTAGTAAATCCTTTCTAGATGGTCTTATGTCTCCCTCTAGGTTAACATTGTTTTTGTAGGCTTTAAATTGCATGTAGTCTTTTCACACCTTCATTTCCACCTTTTCTATCCCTCCACAGACTTAGGAAAGAGAAAATACTATATGGCATGTTTAAGCAGAAAAAATTATGTAAGGTCATAGGAAAGTTGAGCTACAAATATAAATCATAACTGTGGACTTTGAAGAAGTAAACTACATTCAAACAGATTTGTAAATATCAATGTATCAGTTTTTTTTTTTTTTAATTGAACGAAAACTCCAGACCTTGGAATCTGTGTGACCCTCATAAAAAATAATAGACTCTGTCCTTTGAAGGTTCAAAGGAAGGCTGAAAACAATTTAAATTGCTACAGTGTGGAAAAGTGTTGATGAAAAAAATGCATGAAAAAGTATTTAATAAGCACTTAAGTATGTTCAAAGAACTATGCTAAATATCAGGAATATAAGTAGAAAGGCAAGACAATCTATTTAATAAATGGAGCTAGCACACACTCCAGATTTTAAAGACGAAAAAAACCTTGGGATTCTCAGGTTGAAGAAGGTAACGAATCTTTTAAAATGCCATTTCCTATTGCCATTCCCAAAACTATTTGTTTCTAATGTTGGAATATGTGAAAGTGCTAAAGACTTTAATAGTGAGAGTTTTCTTGACTGCTTAGGAGATGAGGCTTTGGTATCTCCAGAAGCAAGTGACAGGTCTCAGCTCCTGAGGGCTTGGAATGGATGGCATGGGAGGCTATTATTCACCTGCTTAGAGGTGGCATTAAGTTGGTGTGAGGTCTATTTTTTCCTCTACTTGGATTGTTTTCCATAATGGTGGATGTGGAGGCTAGACTAGAAGCAGGAAAGTGGTCTGGATTCCATTTCCATTTCTTTATGTTTTGGATTATGGGTCCTAGGCTATCTTTATCATCTTGTTTTATTTAAACATTTATTAAACATTATTTAAAAATTTATTTAAAATAAAAGTTTTATTGATCAAGTATATGCACATACACAGATGATAATCAATTAATTGACAGAAAAACCTTTTATATAAATCACTACATATAAATAGATGGGGCAAGCTTCAAACACAGCAAAACCCTTTTAAAAAATGTAATCTGTTTTTGTTCAAAAACTGTTTAGAATGAAGTTGATCTTTTAAAAGTATCACCATGGCATTAAATGAGTTTAAAATCTCTTCATAATACTCTCTTTCTTGACTGCGTTTTTGTGACAGTATACTTGCTGGTTCTATATATCTGAGTACTCCCCCTCAGTCTCCTCTGCTGTCTTGTCCACGTCATGTCCCCCTAACTTTGGTTTTTAGCATGCTCCTATCACGGGAGTTCTGCTGTTAACAAAATTACTAATGATAGCTTAATTGACAAAGCTAATGATTCCCCCCCCCCCCAAAAAAAAAAAAACCCCAAAAATCTTTATCCTTCTTGCTCCCTCTTCAGTTTTTAGCAATGTTGATCATATCTTTTCCTGTATAGTCTCCTCTCTCTAGATTTTTGTGACACCTTTCTTCTATTTCTTCTTCTACCCATCTGGCTGTTCCTTCCCAGTCCAGTTTAGCAGAATTTCCTCCATATCATATTTGCTAACTATGAGTGCTCCTCAAAAGGCTCTGACCTTACTCCTTTCTCTTTTCTCTGTATTTTACATCATTAGCTTCCATGAATTCAATATCTTCCCAGAAGGATCTCATAATTCAGTCGAGTTGGTCTTCCAGCCTCAGGACTTTTTATAAACCAGACCATCTTCTACTCAAGTTACCAAAGGATTTTCTTTAACAGCAAATCTGAATACCAATGGTTCCCTATTACCTCCATGATCAAAAATATTATCTTTTGTTTGGCTTTTAAGGCCTTTATAGCATGGCCTCTTTTCAGACTTTTTTATGTTTCTTCCCCTTTATGTTCTTCGCTTTTTCACATGTTATTCCATCATTTCATTCCAGCGTTTTCACTGGCTTGCCCCCATGTCTAAGAATGTTTTTGCTCCCCACCTTTGTTTCTTAGCTTCCCTGGTTTTTTCCTTCAAGACTCCTCTCAGATGCTCCCTTCTACAGAAGAGAAATTTCCTCTCATGTATATTATTATAGTTTATATGTACACAGCTGTTTGCATTTTGTCTCCCACAGTAGAATGTGAACTCTTTAAGAGAAGGGAGCATGATTTTGCCCTTTTTTTTTCCTGCTAGATAAATGATTTTAATAATTCCATCTATCTTTCTCACCAGTTCTAAAAGTACTGGCATATTACCAAGTCAGTAACCAAATAACTTCCAAGTTATAGTAGCTAGGCGAATATGAGTATGGTTCTTGGTTCCATAGCTGCTGTTTTTTAATACTAGAGAGGTTCCCACTTTAAATTAACAAATTAAATCACAAAATTGTAAAGGATTGTGCAACACTATTATAAGTGTGAAAGCCAAAAAAGGCTTTCAAATCAACCTCTAAAAATGGAGAAGTTGCCACCGTTTTTCTGGGAGAAGAGAGAACATCATGATTAATTTCTCCCTTGTTTGCCTTTGTTTATATACTACAAATTAGCATAGGAACATTGTAAATGTTTAATAAATATATGTTGACTGACTCTACACTTGCTTCCTAAACTCAAGAGTTTGGTTGTCATCTGTACTTAAAAAACTCCTAAACCTGCCTCAGTCCTACATTGCTAGTTTTCTAGTTATTCCAGACATCTCAAATCCAAAAGCCTCCAAACTTGAACTAATTTCAGAAGCGTTTGGGAGAAAACCTTTACCTTTTCCAACTTTCCCTATTTCTTTTTTAAAATTATTTTTTCTTTCATTAAACATTTCCTAATTACATGTAAAATTTAAAAAGTTGTTTTTCCCCAACTACGTGTAAAACCATTTTTTGAAAAATTTAATCAAGTTTCAAATTCTTTTTCTTCGTCCCTGAGACAGTAATCAATCTGATAGAGGTTATACATGTACAGTCGTGTAAAATATTTCTATATTAATCATTTTGTGCAAGAAGACTTGAAAAACAACATCAGTTCTTTGGAGGTGGATAGCATTTTTCATCATGAACCCTTTGGGATTGTTTTGGATCAATGCGTTATTGAGAATAGCTAAGTCATTCACATTTCTTCATTGTATAATATTACTGTTACTTTGTACTATGTTCTCTTGGTATTTCTGGATCAAAGGGTCTTAAAAGCAGTTTTATAGCCCTTTGAATATAGTTCCAAATTGTTCTCTAGAATGGTTAGGTCAGTTCACAATTCCCCCAGCATTGCATTGATGCCCCAAATTTGTCCCAAAATTTTCCCAAATTCCCCTCAACATTTTATTGTTTTTCTTTTGTTTTATTGTTTTTCTTTTGTTTTATTGTTTTTCTTTTGTTTTATTGTTTTTCTTTCTTTTTTCTTTTTTTTTTTTTTTGTCATAGTAGTCACTAGTAAATCTGATAGGTCTGAAGTTGTTTTAAATGACATTTTTTTTAATCAATTAGACCATTTAAAAAAAAAATTTTATTTTCCCTGGTTATATGTGAAAAAACATTTTTTGGGGGGGTGGTTATATATGTACATTTATTTTTTAAAAAACAGGTTTCCTTATGAGTCATGTTGGGAAAGAAAAATCCAAACAAAAAGGAAAAACCATTAAAAAAAAAAATGAACATTGCATGAGTTGATTTACATTCAGTTTCCATAGTTTTCTCTGTGCATGCAGATGGCATTTTCTATCCAAAGTTTTTGGGATTTCCTTGGATCACTGAACTGCTGAGAAGAACCAAGTCATGTCATATTTGATCATTGAGCAATCTTTTTGTCGTATATGATGTTTTCCTGGTTCTACTTGTTTTGCTCAGCATCAGTTCATGTAAATCTTTCCAGGACTTTGTAAAATCAGGCTCTTCATTATCTTTTATAGAATAATATTACATTGCTTTCATATACCATTATTTATTCAGCCATTCCCCAATTGTTGGGCATCTACTGATTTTCCATTTCTTTGACATCACAAAAAGAGCTACTGCAAACATTTTTGCACGTGTGGGTCTGTTTCCCTGGTTTATGATTCCTTTGGCACACAAAGCCTGACACTGTTGTATCAAAGGGCTATGCATAGTTTAGTAGCCTTTTGGGCAGTTCCAAATTGCTCTTCTGAATGGTTGGATCATTTCACAACTCTACCAACAATATTAGTGTCGCAGTTTTCCCACATCCCCTCCAATATTCATCATTTTCCTGTCATCTTAGCTAATCAGAGATGTGTGTAGTAGTATTTCACTACCAGGTTCTACACCTGTGGGCAACTGGGCCTTACCTCCTCCTCTCGAGCTTCAGTGCGCATCTGGACATGAACCAGCCTTGTTCCCCAAAGAGAGTCACAAACCAGAAGAGATGAAATCCAGATGCTCTTTATTAGAGGCGCTTTCCTCTGCCTTCCTCTCCTCTGCAATCTTTGGTCCCTTCTTATATCCCCCTTACCACACCAACCTCAAGGAAGTAAGTTTATGCTGACATGAGCGATTCAGGAAAGGTCAGAGACCCCAACAAGAAACTTATGTTGACGTGGCTGAGTGAGGAAAGTCATGGAGCTCACATCCTGATGACAGAGCATTTCTCCGGACAAGCATGTTTTTGGGTCACTGTAACTGGCTCTTTGACCTGAGCTATTGTCAGCAATCTTTGCAAGCCCTGGGTCTCATGTTTGTCAGCGAAACTACAATGGAATACTTCCTTATGTCCAAGCCAGCACAAATTTCCTGCCTGGGCCCATGACCCCTGAGCCCTGTATCAGCACAAACTTCTTGCCCAGGCCCTCTGGGCCCCAACGCTTCACAGTGTCTTAATTTGAATTTTTGTGATCAATAATGATTTAGAGGACTTTTCCATATGACTAGAAATGGTTTTAATTTCTCCATTTGAAAATTGTCTGTTCATATCCTTTGACCATTTATCAATTGGGGAATAACTTGTATTACAAATTTGACTCAGTTCTTTATATAGTTTAGAAATGTTTTTTCAGAAACACTAAGAATTTCCCCCAGTTTTCTGCTTCCCTTCCAATCTTGGCTGCATTGGTTTTGTTTATGTAAACCCTTTTAAATTTTAATCCAAGTTGTCCATTTTCCATTTCATAATGTTCTCTAGTTTTTTTTTGGCCATAAATATCTCCCTTCTCTAAAGATCTGGTAGACCAACTATCTTGTTTGATCATTTATTTATCAGTTGAGGAATGACTTGTATTCTTACAAATTTGATTCAGTTCTCTATATTCTTGAGAAATGAGGCCTCTCAACAAGACTATACAATGATCAATTCTGATAGACATGGCTCTCTTCAAAAATGAGATGATTCAAACCAGTTCCAGTTGTTTAGGGATGAAGAGAGCCATCTACACTCAGAGAGAGGACTGTGAGAACTGAGTGTGTGCCACAACATAGCATTCTCACTTTTTGTGGTGCTTGCATTTTGTTTCCCAGTTTTCTTTCCCTTCTTGATCCAATTTTTCTTGTGCAGCAAGATAACTGTATAAATATGTATACATATATTGGATTTAACATATATTTTAACATATTTTACATCTACCTGCCATCTAGGGGAGGGAAGGGATGGGGGGAATGAGGGGAAAATTTGGAACAGAAGGCTTTGCAAGGGTCAATGTTGAAAAATTACCTGTGCATATGTTTTATAAATAGAAAGCTTTAATAAAAGAGTAATGAGGCCTTTATCAGAGAAAATTGCCATAAAATTTTTTTAAAATTAAAATAAAAAAAAAAAGTCTTCTGAATTCTTGCTTTCCTTCCCTTCTCCCTTTCTTGAGAAGGAAAGAAATTTGTCTTGGATTAGGAGGCCAAGATTTTGCTAGGACACCAAGCAAATTATTTCTGTATTGGGCATGCTGCAAAAGAAAACAAACAAAACAGTAAAAGTTTAAAAAATATCCTTCAATCTGCATTCAGAATTCATTAGTTCTCTCTCTCTCTAGAGAGAACTTTGCCACCATGGGTTCATTGGAATTGTTTTGGATTGATGACTGATCAGAGTAGCTAAGTCTTTCACTGTTAATCATTCTTATAATATTGCTGTTTCTGTATACAATATCATCCTGATTCTGCTCACTTCAGTTTATATAATTTAACATGAGTTTTCCTGTTTTTTTCTGAGACTATATTCTGTTCATTATCTCCTAATAGAACAGTGATAATCCATTACAATCATATATCACAACTTATTTAGTCATTTTTCAATTGATGGGCCTCCCCTTGATTGCTAATTCTTTGCCACTACAAAAGGAGATGCTATAAATATGTTTGTACAAAAAGGTTTTTTTCCCTTTTCTTTGCTCTCTTTGGGATATCCTTAGTAGGGTTGTTGCTGCTCAAAGGCATGTAGTTTTACATATTGTTCTCCAGGATGGTTAGACTAAGTTCACAACTTCACATCTCAAGAGTTTTAATTTTCAGTTTTCTAATCAGTAGTGATTTAGAGATTTGTTTAAATGTCTAAATATAACTTTGGTATCTTCTGAAAACTGCCTGTTCGGATCCTCTGACCATATCCATTGGAGAATGGCTTTCATTGTATTTATTTTTTAAATTGTATTTTAATTTTTCAAATACATGCAAATTTCCCCCCCTTTCAAGATAGCAAGCAATCTTATGTAGGTTAAACTCGTGAAATTCTGTTATGGGTGGAACAAGAGGTTTGGCAATTGTTGATGCTGTGAAGTTACACATGCATATATCCTGTAAATAAAAGGCTATTAAAAAATAAATAAATAAATAAAATTAAAAAAAAAAAAAAAAAAGAAAGAAAGAAAGAAATTCTGTTATGGGCCAGAACTCTGAACTTGAAACAAAGAATTCTTACAAGGTAGTACTAAGTCAATGGAATTGATAGAGACAATAGTTATCTAATTTAGCATGGTTCAGTATGATTGATTTAATCCTACAAGGAGATTTTATGGGCCAGAACTTGAAACGATGTACTAAGTGGAATTGAGGAGACAATGGTTAAATCTAGTTTAGCATTGATTTAATCCCACAACAGATAAAATGGTTTCCTAGTGATATAATGATTGATTTGTACTTGGTATGGAGCATATAATCTAGAAGCCTCAGCAAGGGAGATTCAGAGAGAATTAGGAAAAAAGGCAAAGGACTGGAGGAAGAACCTTAAGCTCTCAGAACCAAGGGGAGAAATTCAATTCAATTTTCAATCTTCCTGGTGGCTGGGCTGGACTCCTGCACTTCACCACTAAGACCAAGGCCAGACTGAAAGGCTCTCCAGAAAGCTGCCCAGCCCCAGGAAGGAGATAATGAAAGTTACCTGGGCCCCAGGAAAGGAGACAAGACTTGGACAGAGACAATAAAGGATTTGGACTTTAATCCCTGGCTGCACTTGTGGTGATTACTGAACTGAAAGGAAGGCTGATGCCAAGAGACTCCAAGAAAACCTAAACGGAGAACATTACAAACTTCTTCTAAATATATTTCCATAGTCATTATGTTGTGTAAGAAAAATCGGATAAAAAGGGGAAAAACCCCACAAAAACCAAGGAAACGAACCCCCCCCCCCCCCCCCCAACAATGTCAAAATACTATGCTTTGATCCACATTCAGTCTCTCTCTGATGGCGGATGGCACTTTTTATCATATCTATTGGAATTGCCTCATGATTGAAAAGAGCCAAGTCCATCACAGTTGATCTATACATAATCTTGTTGCTGTGCACAATATTCTCTTGGTTCTGTTTACTTCACTTAGCATCAGTTCATGTAAGTCTTTCCAGGTTTTTCTGAAATCAAATCTGCTCATCATTTCTTATAGAACAAGAATATTCTATAATATTTATATACCATAACTTAGTCATTCCCCTACTGCTGGGCATCTACTCAGTTTCCAGTTTCTTGCCATTACAAAAAAAGATTGTTACATTTTTTGCACATGTGGGTTCTTTTTCCTCTTTCATGATCTTTTTGGGATATAGAATTTGCTTTTATTTTTATAAATTTGATTGTTTCTTATGTATTTGAAAAATGATACCTCCCTCTTTTTTTTAAACCTTTTATTTTCTAAATACATGCAAAGATATTTTCAACATTCACCATTGCAAAACCTTGTTGTACTGTTCTGGTTATCTTTCTGGAGGGCCTTTGGACCAGCCTTGGTCTCAATAGGATAATCACCACGAGAATAATCGGGGATAAAGTCCAAAGTCTTTATTGTTTCCTTCAGTCTCCCAGTCTATGTCAGGAGTTTCAGCCAGTCAATTCTGCACATCTCAATGTAATGTCTTGCTTTCTAGAGCTCCCACACTGGGATGGATTAAAATATAGTGTCCAGACTAGCTTTCTGGAAGATCTTGGAACCAGTCCGAGTCCTTCGTCTTAGTGGAGAAGTGATGAAGATAGAAAAGCTACCACAAGGCTGGTCAAGTCTTCTCCCTCTGTAGCTGAGTTTGTTCCCAGTTTATGTACTTTATTATAATTAAATCAATACCGAGTATAAACCAGTCATATCACTAGGGAACCATTATTTATTGTAAGATTAAATCAATCATACTAAACTGGAGAACTATTAATCACCATGCTAAACTAGTTAACCATTGTTTTATCAATTCCACCGAGTTAACACCTTGTTGCAAGAAACCTTGTCTGAAGTATATTTCTCCAGAGTTCTGGCCCATTACGCTTTGTGTTCCAAATTTTTTTCTCCTTTACCCCTTCTCTAGATGGTAGGTAATCCAATATATGTTAAACATGTGCAATTCTTCTAGACACATTGATACAATTATGCTGCACAAGAAAAATCAGATTAAAAAGAAAAAAATGAGAAAGAAAACAATGCAAGCAAACAACAAAAAAAGGGAAAGCAGTATGTTGTGTTCCATAGTTATTCCCCCCAGAACTTTCTTCTTCATCACAAGTCCATTAGAACTGGCCTGAATCATGAGTGTTGAAAAGAACCATGTGTGTCATTGTATAATGTTGCTGTTGTGTACAATGTTCTCCTGGTTCTACTTACTTCAGTTAGCAAAATAATACCTTTATCAGGGTAACTTGCTATAAAAATTCCCCCCCCCCCCATTTCCTTCTGATTTTTGTTGTATTAGTTTTACTTGTACAAAAACTTTTTTTTAATTTCATGTAATCAGAATTACCTATTTTTCTTTCCATATTCCCCTCTTTTTCTTGTTCAGGCATAAATACTTCCCTTATCCATAAATCTGATGGGTACATTTTTCCAGTTTTGTGTAATTTTGTGAAAGTACAGGATTTCTTACCCCCAAAGCTTAAATCTTTGTTTTCCCGTTTCTTTTGAAGAAACAGGAAAACACACATCCATTAAATTATCAAATCTCACAACTTTAACATCCATGATATCTCTTGTGCCCCCAAACTCCTTTTTATTCACATAGCTGCCACCTTAGGTAAAACTCATCAATTTTATCTGGATTATTATAATAGCCTTCTGATTTGTCTCCTTTCCTGACGTTTTTCTATTCTAGTCTCTCTTGTACACGCCTATCAAAGTGGTTTTCCTTAAATACTATCTGATCAGGTCTCTCTGGATTGACCTCTAGAATTTATTATATGTTCCTCTGTTTATATTTTAAAGTTTATACAATCTAGACCCAATTACTCTTTCCAGCCTCAATTATTATTACTTTTCATCTGATATTCTGCAATTGAGCCAAAGTAACATTTTCCACTCTTTTCTTAATCTGCCCAAATTTGTGCCTTTGAAGAATTAGCTGTTCTCCATGAGTAGAATGTACTCCCTTCTCACCTCGATCTCATACAATTCTTCCCTTCCTTCAGGATGCAATCTTTACCTTCCACATTAAGCTTTTCCACACCTCACTAATTTTTAGTGTCCTACCACCCAAACTAAACTTGTATTGAACACTTTTGTATTTACTCTTTAGTTAGAAATGTGCTTAATCTTCTTCAGTAGCATTTAAGCTTTTTGCTAGTAGAGATCTTTATGCTTCACTGTTTTGTATCCCCAACACCTAGAACAGTGCTTGATGCATAATAGCAACTTAATAAATGTTAATTAATTGATAATATGCTTTCATTCAGGTCATTGATAAAAATACTGAATTAGCACAAATCCACCAGCCAAACTGTAGCCCTTCATTAAAGAGCACCTTCAAAATTAGCATTGACTATTAAAGAGAATACTTTATTTTTGGCCATTCAACCAATTCTGAATCTTTTTAACATATAATGCAGCCTATCTCTCTCCATCTTTTCTGTAAGAATACCATGAGAGATTTTATCAGATGCCCTTCTGAAATCGTTATATTATCTGTGATATATTTCATCAGCCAATTTTGTAATCTTGTCAGAAGGAAAATGAAGTTGGTCTAGTTTGGCTTGTTCTTGATGTAGTTTTCCTGATAATTAATGAATGCCACTTCTATTTAAAATGTTCACAGTTGATTCAGGTTTTTTGGATTTGGGAGATTTTTGGATAGGTCCTATGATTCCACTCTTAGAGTAAGCTGCCAATAAGGCAATTTCCTTTAATGATACAGATGGCCAGTTTAATTGCTCTCTAGATCATAGCCTTTGGAGAATAGCCTGGAGCAACAAAAAGATAAATGATTTGTTCCAATATCATATGCCAGAGGCAAAATTGAATCCAAGGCTAGGGATTTTTCCACTATGTCACTGTTTTTTTTAATATATTTCAAAGAAATCAAATTGACTTGCCCATGGTTTGAAGGATTTGTTTGTTTGTGATATTTGACTGCCTAAAGAGTGGAAAGAAAACTATAACTCTGCTTACAAATAACACATAGGTAAAACAGATTCCTATTCTGGTCCTGCCCCCAAATGTCTTACTCTTCATATTTAGTTTTTCCCTTTTCTGTTAGGAGGTAAGAGGTATTCTTTATTATTTGTCATCTGGAATGAAATCAAATTGGAAATTGTATTCATCAGAAGTCTTAAATCTTAAAGTGATTCAGTTTTGTACAGTATTGTTGTTATACTATACTATTATGCTATAGATTGTTTTCCTGGTTCTGTCTGCTTCATGCAAATCTCAGATTTCTCTGAAACTTCGATTTTCATCATTTCTTATGACATAATCTGTAGAGGGCCAGAACTCTGGAAAAGAACTTGAAACAAGGATACTTACAACAGGGTGTTTACTCAGTGTAATTGATGAGATAATGGTTCTCTATTTCACATATACTTAGTGTGCTCTAATGATGTAATCTTACTGAGGTATTTAAGTGCTGAGAGGACTGGAAATAAGACATTATATCTTTGACTGTCCTGGTGGCTCCTGCCTCCTGCACTCCTCCACTAAGATCAAGACTGGGTCAGACTGTGACAAGACACAGACTGTGAAGGACGCAATAGATTCTATTCCTGTCTATTCTGCTGAGACCAAGGCCTGTCAGAAGTACCTCCAGAAAGCTAGCCCAGACATTACAATAATCCAATAGGATTTATACATTTATATTTTGTTTAGCTGTTCCCCAATTAATAGTTTTTAGTTTATAATTCTTGGCCACTGGAAAATAAAAAGATGTTACATTTTTGCATTTGAATTCATTTTCTTTTTTTTTGATCACTTTGGGGTATAGACCTAGAACAGATTTTTAGAACATACTGGGTAAGAGAACATGCACAGTTGACTAATTTTTAAGTATAGTTTCAAATGTCCAGAATGCCTGTGGTACTTTACAGCTCCAGAAACTATGAATTAATTTATCTGTTTTCATGCCGCCTCTCCAGCATTGTTATATTCCTTTTTTTGTCAGCTTTTAGTCTGGTAGGCATGAGGTAGAAACTCGAGTTGCTTTTAATTTTTATTTTTCCAATTATTGGTGTTTTACAGCATTCTTTCATATAATTATTGTTAGCTTGTATTTTTTTCCCTTGATAAGTACTTATTCCTAACATTTGAACAATAGGGATATTTTCTTCTTTATTTTATTTTTCATTCTAATTTTTAGTTCCAAACTTTCTCTATCTCCATTACAGCTATTAAGAAGGAAGGTAAATGTGATATCCATTATATATATGATATCATGCAAAATGTCGCCATAAGAAATAGAAAAATAAAGTGAGGAAAAAATATTGCAATGAGTTTTTTTTTTTTTTGCAGATATATAACATTTTTCATCATGAGCTCTCTGGAATTGTCATGACTCATCGTACTGATTGGAGTAGCTAAGCCTTTCACAGATGATTATCATTACAATATTGTATTCTCCTAGTTCTCAGTTCACTTTGCATCAATTCATAGAAATCTAAACAAGTTTTTTCCTGAAACCAGTATTGGGAAGATTCTAATTCTTGTCTTCGTGGGATCTGGTAGTATTTTATGTTCTGCTGGCAAATCCTTTGGGTTCTTCAAACGCCACAGTGAAGCATCAGAATAGGAGTTGAGACATTTAAAAAAAAAGTGTTGCATATTTTAGTGAATAATTTTGTATGTGTTTTATTTCAGAAAGATTTTTGAGTGTGGTCTGCTCTAAAGAATTTTTACTTTTTTTTCTAGAACATTTTAACTGGGACAGTTACTTGAGAGAGACTGGATCTTTAGCTGCTCCATCACAGTGTTTCAGACAGGTATTATATAATGCTTTAAAATTTTGTATGTAATATATGCAAAGAAATTTGTTAAGTTAGTATGGTATTAAGTACACCCTTCAAAAACTTTATTTTAGAAGAGAAACCACCCTTATTAATTTCTGGCAATGTGATTTGTTGACAGTAGATCATGATAGACAAGTCACCCAATAAATGACAATATTTTTTCATTTTTGGGGTAATATTTTCAATGTCAAAGAGCTTGGATAAAGTATGTCCTAATTAGCCTCACTAACTTGTCATTCAGAATGCTTTTGGTCAGGGTTATGTTGTCCAGTCGAGAATGACTATATTTAAAGAGGTTTAATATGACAATCAGTAGACAGCATTAATGTCTTTGAGTGACTAGTGAATGGGAAAACATTGTTTTATATACAAATATTGATATATGTTTAAGTGGCTTGGGGCAACCAGTAGATTTATAGTTTTGTCTATTGTTATGTGTGAAATGTATTGAAAGCTGAATTATTAAAAATGTACCTAAACAAAATAAGTTATATTTTCCCCCTACTTAAGTATCTACTTTTTAATAAACATATCTTTTTAAAAAATATAGTCCAAAATCCCACCTACTAATGACTTCAAAGTTGGCATGAAATTGGAAGCACGTGACCCACGAAATGTCACTTCTGTCTGCATTGCCACCGTCATTGGAATTACTGGTGCCAGATTACGATTGCGGTTGGATGGCAGTGACAATAAAAATGACTTCTGGAGGCTTGTAGATTCTTCCGATATACAGCCCATTGGAACTTGTGAAAAGAAAGGAGGCATGCTTCAGCCTCCTCTGGGTAAGGAGAAAATGCTTCATTATGTTCCTCTTTGTTTGAGCCTCAGTAAAATAATTTGAGAATGACCTTCATTTTTCATCTCTACAGTATTCCTGTCAGGCTTTACAATAAATACCCAATTTGTTTGAGGAAAAGATGAATGACGATAGGTAGCAGAATGGTGTGTACAATGGGAGTTATTCAATATTGAAGCTCCAAAATTCGATGTCGGTTGCCTGTTATAAAGTATTTTATTGTGGCATAAATGTGCCTCTGAAGATTTGGAAAGATATCTGAGTCTGGTAGAAAAATTTTTGTCTGTCATATAAAGAATAGGCTAACCAAGTTGAGAATGGCTCATTATCAGTTTGCTCAATTTTTTTTGGTTGTTGTTTGAAACTTGGATCTTCTCAAACTGTGATCCAGCAGTGTTACTACTGGGCTTATATCCCAAAGAGATCTTAAAGGAGGGAAAGGGACCCACATGTGCAAAAATGCTTGTAGCAGCCCTTTTTGTAGTGGCTAGAAACTGGAAAATGAATGGATGGATGCCCATCAATTGGAGAATGGCTGAATAAATTATGGTATATGAATGTTACGGAATATTATTGTTTTGTAAGAAATGACCAATAGGATGATTTCAGAGAGGTCTGAAGACACTTACATGAATTGATGCTAAGTGAAAAGAGCAAAACCAGCAACAACAAAATTATATGGTGATCAATTCTGATGGTTGTGGCTCTCTTCAACAGTGAGATGATTCAAATTAGTTACAATTGTTTAGTAATGAAGAGAGTCAGCTACACCCAGAGAGAGAACTATGGGAAATGATTGTAAACCACACTTCCACTCTTTCTGTTATTATTTGCTTGCATTTTTGTTTTCCTTCTCAGGTTTCTCTTTCTTTTTAGATTCTATTTTTTTTTGTGTGTGTGTGTGTGCAGCAAGATAACTATATAAATATGTAGACATATATTGGATTTAACATATATTTTAACATATTTAACATGTATTGAACTAACTGCCATCTAGGGGATGGGGTAGGGGGAAGAAGGGGAAAAGTTGGAATAGAAGGTTTTGCAAAGGTCAGTGTTGAAAAATTACTCATGCATATGTTTTGTAAATAAAAAGCTATAATAATGAGAAAAAGAAACTTGGATCTTTTTTTAAAAATTAATTTTCTATTTTTTTCAATTATAAGTAAAAAATAATTTTTAACCTTTAAAAAAATCCCACAATTTTGAGTTCCAAAATTGTCTCAAATACTCTTCTTTGCCCTCCCTGCTTAGTGAGAAAGCAAGCAATTTTATATATATCCATCCAGTCATGCTGTGAAAGAAATCGCAGACCAAAAAACCCCAAGAAAAAGATAAACAGTATGCTTCAATTTGCATTCATACTTCATTTGTTCTTTTTCTAGATGTGGAGAGTAGTTTTCATCAGTTCTTCATAATTGTCTTGGATCTTTATATTGTCAAGAGTAGTTAAGTCCTTCACAGTTGATTCTTTTACAGTATTGCTGTTATTGTATACAATATTCTCCTGGTTCTGTTGCTTGATATCTATTTTTAACCAAATGTAAAACCCATATGATCTAATTCAAGTTCTGCATGTGGACTACATTGTGTTAGTGTGTCCAATGCCAATTATTCTCAGTTCTACAGAAGACTATGAGTTAGAAAGATTTTCAGTCTGGTTTAGTGGAAGGAATTTTACTTTGATTTTCCCTGATATCAGTGAACATTTGGACCAAACAACCACAAAAACGAAATTATTAGGCAAACAGTTGGCATGATCTCCTGCCCTGCTTCATTCACTCTGTTTGATGAATTTGGTTCCCCTTTCACTTTAATAGTAATTTTTTTTTCCAATTACGTGTGAATAGATTTCAACATTAATTTTTGTTTAGAGTTCAAATTTTTTCTATCCTTTTCCTTTCCCTCCTTCAAGACAGCAAGCTATCCAGGTTATACATGTATAATCTTTTTAAACATTTCTATAGTCATATGGTAAAAGAAAAATCAGAACAAAGGAGAAAAACTATGAGTAAGAAAAAACAAGGAAAAAAATGAAAATATTATGCATCTTGTCAGCATTCAGTCTCCATAGTTCTTTCTCTGAATGTGGATGGCATTTTCCATCCCAAGTCTGTTGAAATTATCTTGGATCACTGTCTTTCTGAGAAGAGCTAAGTCTGTCATAGTTAATCATCACAGTCCTCTTGTTACTGTTGTGTGCAATATTCTTCTGGTTCTGCTCACCTCACTCAAGAATCAGTCTTTCCGGGGTTTTTCTGAAATCTGTGTATTCATCATTTTTTATTGTACAACAGAATTCTAATACATTCATATACCACAATTTATTCAGCCATTCCCCATTTGATGGTTGCCCCCTGAATTTCCAATTTGCCACAACATAAAGAGTTACAGCAAACATTTTTGCATATGTGGGTTCTTTTCCCTTTTTTATGACCTCTTTGGATATAAGCCCAGTAGAAACCTTGCTGGATTGGTTTTATAGTCCTTTTGGCATAGTCTGAAATTGCTCGCCGTAATGGATCAGTTCATGACTCCAACAGTGCATTAGAATTGCCTAATTGTTTGACTTTTTTGGAGCACTGGGAGTATGGCATCTCTGGAAAATGAACTTTTTTTTTTTTAATTATAGCTTTTTATTTACAAAACATGCATGGGTAATTTTTCAACATTGACTCTTGCAAAACTTTCTATTCCAACTTTTCCCTTTTTCCATACTCATTTTGAAATATAAAATGTGCCCTTAATTTTATGAATCTACCTCAATTTTGTGGGGGGAAGTTTCTAGTGGAAAGAAAGTGTGAGTAGTACTAGAATTAGCACTGGACTTAAATAACAGTGAGTTAAATAACAGATGCATGATATTTTCATTTTTTTCCTTGTTTTTTCTTACTCATGGTTTCCCCCTCCCCCCTTTTTTTTAAACTATGAAATAGCATATAAATATGAACAGTCAAAAGATTTTGAAAGGTGGACTACACGTTTAATAATGTTGATAAATTTATTTCTTTAAATACTTTTAAAACCTGGGGGAAATAAAATGTGTTTGGGCTTTTGCTTGGTAATTCTTTGTAAGGTTGGAAGGTAAGAACAGGCAATCAGTTCTCTCTCATTTTAAGTTCTTTAAAATTCTAAGTTTGATATGGATGTGTGTGATATATAAAATCTTGCCTCTCTACTCTTGCTATATTGTTAGCTGCACTTCCTACACTGCAGAATATGTTTAGTTTTGCTTCTGGGTTAGCTTAAGGGTAGAGTATATTTCTCTTTTTACTGCTTTCTTATGCTAGAAATTTTTCTATTCCAAAGTAAATGATCATTTTTTTTACTAGAGTGGCAAATATAGTATTAGATTTTTGTATTCTTGTATTTTTTTAAAATGTGTTCATCTTTTTTGTTCTTTTCCTCATGTTTATAGTGTATTTTCATAAAGTACATTTGGTTGTAAAAAAAAAAAAACTCTGTAAGAAATATAAATATAAAATTGCAACTGAATGAATGCATTTAATTTTCCAGTTTAGGTTTTGAAACAGTCTTATCAGGAATATAGTGCTAGGTAGTTAGAGTAGAATAATGTTTTCTTGTGATTATCTAGATTTAAAATATATTGCTTTTATAGCAATTCATATTCCCACCACAGTTTTAGTGAATGTTTCTATTAAGATTTAAAGTATATTATTATTCCTGTGTACAAATAATAGTAAAGGATTAATTTTTCAGTTACCTTAAAATACTAAAATGTAGGAGGGGGAAAATGAGCAGCACAGTTCAGTAAGTTTAAAATGTTGATTGAGAAATATAGAGACATTATTAGAACAAACTTGGATGTGTGTATGTTCTTTCACATTGTTTTTCATAATCTATGATGTTATACAGATGAATACTTCTTGATTAAAAATCTGTGTATTTAAATCACATGTTCTTTTCACATATCTTTCATGAGTACATTCCCCCCAAAACCAAATGTTGGTAAAGCATTATTCAGTAGTTTTCTTTGTTCATTTTTCGGAACTTTTTTTTTGCCCTAGATTTTTTTGCCCAGATTCATCTATTTATAATAAGTATTTCACTTGCCTGCCTTTTTTAGTGCAGACATTGAGCTGTGTTATTTATAACAAAACACCCCTCAATTCAGGCATCAGGATGAGCAACTGCTAAGGGGAAACTGATTGTCCATTTCTAAAAAAAAAAACAAGAAAAGCTGTTGAGGCTTGTTAAATGTGTCATTTAAATGTGTCATTCTTTGATTGAAAACTTGCTAAGAAAGAGATCCATAATTGTTCATGGTGTTGGACACTTGTACTCCTTTCTAGGAAGCTGAGGCTTGTGCATCATTTGAGTTTAGGAGTTATTAGTAGTAAAGGACTATGCCCTTTGGGTGGGTGTCTATACCAAGTTGAGCATTAATTGACCTCCCTAGTCCTTCATGGGGGACAACCAAGGTGGGACAAACTAGCCCAGGTCATAAAATGTAGGTCATCAGTAGGGTCATTGGGACCATGAATTACCCTTCCATCCTGGGGGACATAGGGAGCCCAGTCTTTAAAAAAAAAAAACAAAAAAAAAACCATCTTTTATGGTTTGCATTTGTCATTGATTCTAAAAATGGCTGATTACTTTTAGCGGCTCTTGAAGTAGTTACAAAAATTGGAATAAATTTTTTTCTTCAGAGGAGAGAGAACTACAGACAATTAAGTTAGGGCAAAGGAAATGAAAGGGAGATCCTGATAATGCAAAAGTAATAAAAAATATCTTTACACAAATGACATTTTTACTTATACTCTTCCCATTGCAGCTATAGAGGTTTGGGATGGTAGTGGTGAAAGTTGTTCTTCAGCAGTAGTAACTGGACACAAGGCCTTCATTCAATATCTCATCAACTTTGTGATTCAGCTTGACTTTAAAGAATGGCTTTTAGTATTTGTTTTCAACATAGTCATAGGTCATTGCATCAACATAATATGAGCATAGTACTTTCATTCAGGTAGGATATTTATTCTTCCAGAAATGATAGAGAAGAAGTGTCCTTACTACTGACACTTCAGTAAACTTGTTGAAAACCTCATGCTGTAATTTTTTATTAAAGCTTCATTTTTTTTAATTAAATAGGATTTCAGATGAATGCATCATCTTGGCCAATGTTCCTCTTAAGAACATTAAATGGAGCTGAAATGGCACCTGCAGCATTCTTTAAAAAGGTAAGAAGAAAGACTTCCAAGGAAACAAATTTCCATCAGTTGGGTATTTCATTATTTAATGAAAATGCAGAGTTTTTTCTTTAGTGTGAAAGGTAAGATTATTTTAAATTACTTTTAACTGGACTGGTAAGTTTACAAAACGGGCCAGAAAATAATTGATAACATTTCATTACCTTTGAATTTGAAAACTATACTATAAATAGGAATAGATTAGTATCTTGCATTAGAACAAGAACTGAGTAGAAAGTAGATTGATTTTATTTGAGAAATTATGTTGTATTTCAATGACCCTTATTACTATGTTTTTAATTCCACCATGTTTTGAGTAATATTAAGTCAGTGATGATTACTGAATGCTGCTGTCATGGATCACTAAGTTCTCAGAAGAATCAAAATTTCAGATTACTTTTGGAGACAATAGAAAGATATATAGTTGGTGTTAATTGGCTTCAGCATATAGAGTATTTATTTTTACAGATTGAAGTTGATAAATGACTTTTACTTGGTCCCAGATTACTTAGAAGTAGTGGATGGAATTTATTAGAGGTGCATTTCGGGGCATGTGATAAGAAAAAAGCTCACAATAATTAATCATCCAAAAGCAAAATGAGCTTTCTTAAGAAGTAGTAGGTTCCTCTCCCTAGAAGATTTCAAGTAATGTTTGGATGATGACTTGCTGGGAATGCTCTAGAACAGAATTTTATTTAGGTACTGATTATATATTCTAGATGATCTCTCAGTTTCTTGTCAACTCTTCAGATTCTGAAATGTTAGAATAGCATTATCTCTAGCTGACTATATACTGGAAAAAGGAGTAATCTGGTCATTTAATAAGAGCGAGGAATATCAGAAGAGGGTGTATAGCTCAAATGTCATACTATAATGCAGTATGTTATTCATGGATTGGGACTGATGAATCAGAACCACTTTGGAAGTTTCAGAGGAAAAAGAAGGGCAAAGAATCATGAGACCACAGGGATAGAATAATTGTGTATGTTTTAAGTATGGTCATTTTGTTAGTTTTTTGTTTAAAAAAAAACTTTTAAAAAAGGAATTGCTATGGAAGCAAGAGTGTTTTTTCTCTTTCAAAAATAATAGTTATGGGGGCAGGGGCAGCTAAGACTTGAGTTCAAATCCGGCCTCAGACATTTAATACCCTGGACAAGTCACTTAACCCCAATTGCCTCAGCCAAAAAAAAGCTATAAAGACAAAAGACAAAAATGCATTTTTGAAAATGCTGTTTTTTTTTTTTTTTTTAAATTAATTGAAATGTAGTGTACTCAGCCATCTGACCTCAATAAATTCTCTCAGTTGACAGGCTAAATTAGGATCAGGGTGATTAACAAGCCTCAGACTTGTTGGTGAGTTAGGAGAGGTGTCAGTGTCAAGCATCAAGCATGTGAAGCCTTTCCTCAGCCTATAACTGAAGTAGTTGCTGTGGAGAGCTTAGATTTTGGTCATACGTGATGTCCGCTGTATCATGGAACCTTCCAGTGGTTCTCGACTTTTGTCTTGCCACTGGACTTCGTTGACTCAGGAAGAGAGAATGAGACTGACAGCTTGGTGTAAACTATCTCATTTAAATCCAACTCATGCTCAGCTCATCTGTGATGTCATTGATAATCATCTTCAAAAAGCAAAGGACAAATCACCACCACCACAGTTTGCGTTTTTAAATAGAAGCAGAAAAAAGAAGGGAGAAAATTTGGAACTCGGAAATGAATGTGAAAAATAGTTTTACATAAATAATTATATAATTGAGAAAGAGATAAGAGTAAAGAAAATAGAGTAATTGAGAAAGAAATGTAAAAAAAGTAATTGAAGTGCACTTCTATATCAGGAAAAAATGTAAGACCAAAACTAGCATTTTTTCACAGATTATTGATAGGTTTGCTTGTAATATAATTTTAATTATTTAATAGGCTCTTCTAAGTGTTTTGCTGAAATTCAAAATTGAAAATTTCTATTTTACTTGGTAGTTTCTTTTAAACCATTACCATATTTATGAAGGAGTGTGAAAAAACTTATTCCAGGATGAGTTTTTCTTAATAAAGTGAATAATGAAAGCTGTTTTGATTCATTAAAAGTTTTAGCTCAGTTTTACGCCATTAAATTTTGGAAGAATAGTTTTCTATTTTAAGCAGCAGAGGGAGACATTTCCCAAACAATCTCTAAGCAGTCCCAGAGAAAAGGTCTTGATCTTAATAGCATGCCCCTGCTATCTTTAACAGTATTCTTACAATTTTTTTTTTTTTTTAATGAGGTTTTTGTGTATTGTTTGGGACAATAGATATCTCTAGCCCAACTTAAAAAAAAAAAAAAAAAGGTTTTTTATGGAAAAATCCCTAGTAATTCTGACAAAAGATACTAAATGACTGTAAATTCTGGATTGGATTATTGGTGCTTTTCTTTGTGTCAGCTTTTCTAAAAGTGTATCTCTTGGAACATAGATATGAATATAGATATTTCACTTTAACATTCTGTGTAGCACTACATCTTTAAATCCAAAATATTTACTTAATATTAATTATACAAGATATGAAAAATACCTTTAAAACAGTTCTATGATTGTCATTTATGAAAAGGGATAGGAATCTGACATGATTATACTAGTATAGGAAACTTCCAGATAAAGAAATATTTTCTGTTCTTAAAGGTTTCTATCTTCTCTTTAATAGATAAAGTCTTAGAATTTTCTAGAACACAGAAGAAATATCACTTCTCAGTGATTACGTAAGCCATCATATGTTAACAGGATCTTAAACCCACGTCTCCTATTTCTTAAGTCATCTTGATATTTTCTATGTTATGTTTCTTCTTGTAATTAGGCCTAAAATTTTTTATTTATTTTCAAAATGCTCACCATTCATTGCTATTCATCTATATTTTAGCAGGACAACTAAATCTGATTGTTAACCTTAGGAATGGTTCACCATTACTTTTGCTTCGTATTTTTTATTTTTAGATTATTTTCTTTAACAACTGTATATATATATATATATATATATATATATATATATATATATATATATATATATGTAGTTTGTGTGATTACATTATTCAGAAATTATTATTTCCTAAAGGAGACCTTTTTTAGTCCTACATGCCACTTTCCTTCTTTCCTTTATATCCTTAACCAGTTGCTATTTCCTCCTTTGCCATATTACTTTATTTCTCTTTTGCATGCTCTCTCTGTGTGTGCTGTTTTCCTAAGAGGATTAAGGAAGTTGAGGAAAGGGACTATTTTATTTGTCTTTGTACATTTGTATTTTCAAAATGGTATATAATAAATGTTCAGTGAATGTATGATGATTGAACAGCAGCAAGTTCACTGTTTTTTGGGTTGTTTTTTGTTTTTGCTTTTTAGTCAACAAATAGTAGTTCTTGGCCTTGGGACATTTTAACAAGAACAAAATTTGTACCTTAGCTTTGGTACTCTTTACCTATTTCTCTTGTGCCTGCAATTTTGCTTAGTTTTGATCAAACAAATCTGCGTGTCAGGTGCGAGGCACTATTGGTAGTACCAAAGGATAAAACAGTCTGTACCTTCAATGATCTTACAGTATAATGGGGGGGTAGGAGAGTGGGCTGCATAACAAATACATATAAAATATTAGTATAAACATCAAATTAATATACAAAGTAATTGAATATAGTGTAAATATCTAGTTTTGAATATCTTGCAGACAGATAATGATGTGATAATAAAGCTCAGGTGAGAGACAGGGGCTGGATATGTAGTTCTGAGTAACCAACATAGACTTTTAAAAAGTACTATTTTATTTTTTCCTCAATCACGTGTTAAAATAATTTTAAAATTTTCTTTTTAGTTTTGATTTCCAAATTCTATTTCTCCTTCCCTCCCCCCCTCCTCCCTAAGATAGTAAGCAATCCAGTACAGGTTATACATATGAAAGCATGTCATTTGTATAAGACTCAAATTAAAAAAAAAAAGAATGAAAGTGAAAAATACCATACTTCAGTCTGTATTCAAACAATCAGTTCTTTCTCTGGAGGCGAATAGCATGCTTCAATCATGTATTCTTTAGGATTGTCTGTATTGTATTGCTGAGAATAGCCAAATCATTTACAGTTCTTCATGTACGGTATTGCTAATACTATATGTAATGGTTTCCTGGTTCTTTTTATCTCAATCAACAGTTTATGTGATTCTCTGCAGGTTTTTCTGAAATCATTCTGCTTGTCATTTCATTGAATAATCAATCATATTCATTGCTACAACTTGTTTAGACATTCCCCAATTGGTGAGCATCCCCTCGATTTCCAATTCTTAGCCATTGCAAAAATTGCTGCTATAAATGTTTTTGCACATCAGTGTTTTTGGGATATAGTGATATTGCTCGAATCAAAAATATTCAGTTTTGTAGCCCTTTAGGATTAGTTGCAAATTGTTCTCCAAAATGGTTGCCTGAATTCACTACGTCACCAATAGTGCCAGCATAGACTTTAAAAATTCCTTCTATTTTAAAGACATTCTTCATTTGTCTTTTTTGGTTTTATAAATAATCTTTTGTTATATCATTAAAATTCGTTTTCCTTCATTTCCCTCCAGGCATGTTTTTTATATAGCAACCAATATTTTTTAAAGAAAAGAAGAGAAAAAAAATCAGTAAAACCAATCAATACATCTGAAAAGTCTGAAAATATTGTGCCACATATGCCCATAGCCCTCCCACTTCTACAAAGGAATGTTATGTGGCTATTTCTTTTTGCTTTTTCCTTGTAACTTTGCATCATATATTTCTGATTGTTTTATGATTCATTTTTACATTGTTGTGATCATTTGTAATTTTTTCTTGGCTCTGCACTACTTCAGTCCACATCAGTACAGTCTTCATCGGTCATTAGTCAACATTTATTAAGCGACTACTATGTGCCAAGTTGTGTGCTAAGCATTTGGGATATAAAAAGAGGCAAAAGGCAGCCCTTATTCCCTCAATCTGTGTAGTACAATTTATTTAACTATTTCCCACTTGATATGGTAGTATCTTTTGTTTCCTATTCTTTGTTATCATAAAAAATGTTGCTATAAATATTTTGGTTTTTGTGAGGATTTTCTTCTTAATGATCTCTGAGGGAATGTTGATAAAAGATGTGTTTAATTTGCCTTTAAAAAGATCTTTGCATGAAAATGTTAGCATTCTGGCTATTGATTTTTCTTCAGGACTCTTTTTTTTTGGAGTAAGTACTTTATAGTTATTGAATATGAAATATCTTTTAACTTTGAACTTGCTTAAGGTAGATATTTAAGAATTATAGTTCTGAAAGACTAAATACCATGATGACATTTAGACAGAACATAAGCTGTTTATATAATAGGAAGAAGAATAATATATAATAAGACTATTATATCAGATTTGTTTTTTTCATTCTAAATGCTTTTGTTCTTTCCTAGAAGAAGAAATGAATGTGATAGGATGATTGCGTGCACAAGTGTGTGTGTATGTTTGTGTCTGTGTAATGTTTGAACATTCGTGGTGACACCACTAGAAAGAGAAAAATTGAAGATGGAAAGAACAGAAAGGATTAATATAGCTACTTTCAAAGGAATGGATAGTTTCAAGAGTGCAGCTGGAAGGGTTTATGAGTAGGGGAGCCTATTTCTTCCATAGAATAGACAAAAAAGAAAGAATAGATAAAAATACAAAGAATTTTAGGTGTAAGGAAGGAGAGGAATTGAGGGAATCACCAACAGATGCCTTGATGATCTCCTTATGTGAGGTCATTTGTTTAAGCTGGGAATTTTGGGGGACTTGAGAAAGTTTGGCATTAGTTTTATACATCTGCTCAGTAAACATTTTGCTACTTATGTGATAAGACACTGCCTTACTGGGGCTTACTGTTTAGTATAGATCTGTATAAAAATATTCCCAATATATTTTAATCACCATTGTTCAAATTTAAATAGCCTTTTAAGGTTTGCAAAAGCTTTATAGGTGATCCTCAAAAGATCCCTGTCTGGTATGTGCTATTACTCTCCTCTCTGAAAATGGTGAATCAGTAGAGAAGTAGAGAAAAGTGGCAGCTAGGGAAGAAAGGGAGTAGTAATCCAGTCAAGATATCAAACAGGATTTCCTATAGAATGTAATCTTTGAATTGGCTCTAGAAGATTGGCAGTAGCAGAATCTTAGAAATGCTAAGGACCTGAGATTATTGAGATCAACCTGCTTCTGGAAGAAACATCCTTTATAAAAAATCTTTTAACAAATGGACAGCCTTTTTGAAGACTCCGTAGTTTTAGCGAGCTCAATACAAAGCAGAATGTTGCTTATTTTACTTTAGGATAAGTCCAATTTTTAGGAAGTTTTTCCTTCCACAAATCTGAAATCTATATATCTTTGTAATTTTTACCCATTGTGTTTTAGTTTTGTTCTCTGAGGGTGGAGCAGAATAAATGTAATCATTCAGACTTGTAGAAATAGCTATCCAAATCCCTCACTCCTCCCAACCTCGCTCCTTTTAGGTAAATTAAACAACATAGGCATGGTATAGGAAATGATTTGCTCTGTACTCAGAACTTAGGTTCAGATCTTATCTTCTAATACAGTGTTCATGTTCTAGGACAAATTATTTAAATTCACGGGACCTCAATTTCTTCATCTGTAAAATAAAGTTACCCTTTTAATCAAACTTAGGATTCAAAGTCCTATAAATGCTATAGAGACAAAGAAGAGGAGATTTCATCTTAGGATTTCCTGAATCAAAGTCCAGTATTTTTTCCATTATAATATATATCCATTCCATTTACTTAACTATTTGCAGAAACAATATTCTTGATAATTCAGTGTTATTTGTATAAAAGACAAATACAATCAAGTCTATAGTAATGTAATGCCGGAGAAACTGAGCAAGATAGAGATTAGAGAACAATTTAATAGTTTATTAAATGGAGAGATGTACTGGGACCAAATGGATCCATGGTTTGGTCCCAGGGCTGAATGAGACTATCTACTTAAAAAATCCAGCTCTGAATGTTGGATACAAAATTCTTTTATAGGATTACCGATGACATAATGGGGGAGGTATCTGGATGGGGATGACCTAATTGGGGGAGGAACCTAGGATGAGGATGACATTAATGGAGGCAGGCACCTAGGATGACATAATGGAGGGAGGTACTGGAGAGGCTCCTGATATGCTAATGATGTATAAAATAGATAAAGACCTTTATCCCATTAAACATTAAGAAGGAATAAGTATAGCCTAAGGTCTAAGATATAAGACCTTTATCCTATCAAACATTAAGAGGGAATGGTTATAACCTAGGCAGAGTAACTAAATAGGACAATTAGGGAAACTGGGTCAGGACATTAAAAGGGAACTGTGGCACAACAGTAACAGAAAAATAAATAGTTTCTGAATGAAAGACTAAGGAGCCATCAGGTATCATGCATTTTTAGAGTATTGCTTTTATAACTTTTTTTTTTAGCAGCTGTGAGATATCTTTTTCCATTATTATTTGTTTTCAGATTAATGTGGATTTTTTTTTGATAAAGATGCAGAAATAAAAATGATTGAAAATGCTTTCTAACAATTTAAATTTTATCTTTTTTTTTTTTTTTTTGGTAGGAACCACCCAAACCAGCTCCAAATCTTTTAAAAACTGGAATGAAACTTGAAGCAATAGATAAAAAGAATCCATATTTGATCTGCCCAGCAACTGTTGGAGATGTTAAAGGAGATGACGTTTTTATTACATTTGATGGTTGGAGAGGAGCATTTGATTATTGGTGCAGATATGATTCTCGAGATATCTTCCCAGTTGGGTGGTGTGGCTTAACAGGAGATGCATTACAACCACCAGGAAATAATGGTAAGCCAATTAGTAGTGGTATAAACCTCTGTTGTATTAAAGTAGTGAGTTCTTTAAGACTTTTTGCTATTTAATGTCTGGGAGAGCCAGTATCGAGTTGTATGTTGCAACAAGATAAATGGTCAGCCCAAGTCTGAGCCTGGGAGCCAGCTGGAGAAATGTGTGTAGAACAATGCAATGTATCAGGGTGTAATACAGGCTACTGAGAAATCTGAGGACAAGTCTCAGCACAGAATCTAAGATATCAGCTCAAACTAGAGAATATTGGCATGTGTGTTGGATGAGGCTGACGAGATGATAGGTTTCACATATCTAAATTATTTTATACAAGGTGCAGAAGCAGTGATAGAATCAGAAATTAAAAGCCAGAAGTTGGTATCAAAAGGTCTCAGGCAGAAGGTAGAAAAGAATAGGATCCCAAGGGATTAAGTCAAGTGAGGAACACAGTTTGGACTGGGATATTGAGAAATAACATCTCAGGATTTAGGCTAAATGGGTAGGGCCACACAAAATCAAAACTAAGTAGCTTTGTTACTTGAGGCAAACCTCTTTACTTCTCTTGGCTTCAATTTCTTTATCTGGAAAGGATGTGGTTTAGATGAAGTGATCTCTTAATATTTTTGTTTATTCATTTTTTTTTCTTCCACAAAGCCTAGCATAGTGATCTCCCAGTAAATATTGATTAAATTGCATTTTGGAAACGTATGGGTGTGGGTATTGTAAAGTAATTAATTACTTGTTCAAATGTATGTGTATGTATTTATATACATGTATATCTACATAAGCATATTTAAATATAAAATTATGAATTCATCCATATTTGAGTATTTTGTTTTGGATTTGGAAAACAGATTCTGATATTCTGTTTATTTATATCTTTTGAAATAACTAATACTAGTCAGTTCAACAAATATTCTTGTTATATGCAAAGTATTGTTAGAAGCACTGTGAAGACATCAAAAAGAAATAATCCTTTCCCTATTTATATTCTACTGGGAGGATATAATATATATAGATAAGGAAATACAAGGTAATTTGAATTAGAAAAAAGTACTAACAACTGGGAAAGTTTTCATGGAGGAGGTGGTGATAGAGGTGAGCCAAGAAAGAACCTTGGGATTCTGAGAGGTGAAGGGATGATGAAATGTGTTCTACACATGAGATATGGGAAAGGGATGTGGAAAAGGAGGGGAAAAGAGGAGAATAATTTGTGTAAATGCATGGGAAAAAAGAGAATATAAACTTGATGGAATATTTATTTATTTTATTAGGCCTTTTTATTTATAAGATATATGCATGGGTAATTTTTCAGCATTGACAATTGCAAAACCTTTTGTTCCAATTTTTCCCCTCCCTCCCCCTTCCCCCAGATGGCAAGTTGACCAATACATGTTAAATATGTTAAAGTATAAATTAAATATAATATATGTATACATGTTGAAGGAATATTTACTATTAATTTGATAATTGTATGGAGTATGAATTGGAGAGGAGAGACTTAGAAGCAGGGAATCTAATTAGGATATTTATTCACATAGTCCACCTGAGAGATGATACCATACTCTCAACTAGGGTATTGTTATGTGAATGGAGAGAAAAAAATTAGGGAGATAAGACATGCTATGGAGGTGGAATCAGCAAGTTTTGGTAGGTAAAGGAAAAGTTAAGAATCATGGATGACTTTAAGGTTGCAAATCTTTTTGATAATCTAAATATCCCCAGCTATTTCAATAATCGTTTTTTTTTTCCAATTATAACAATTTTTTATTATAACATTCATAAAACACTTTAAGATTTGTAAAATATTTAAATATATCATCTCATTTTATCCTCACAGCAACCTCACAAGGTAGATTTTGTTATTTCCTCCATTTTACAGTTGAAGAAACTGAGACAGAGATTAAGTGACTTACCCAGGGTTACATAACTACTTAGTATCCAAAACTAGATTTGAATTCAATGCTTCCTGAATCCAGGTCCAATACTCTTATTTCCTTTTTACCTAGGTGCCTATCAATAATCGTTTTAAGACAGAATCCATCACCCTCATAACAGCCTTCCTTTGGACAAGAGGTGTCAAATAGGTATCTCACAAGTTTGGTGTGACCCACAACACTCCCCAAGTGTGACATGTTAATGCAATTAGGAAATTACATTAAAATGTAATTAGGAAATATTTAACAGAATAAGTAAAAATACAATGAAGCATAAATGATTTAAGTCTGAGCTTTTCTAAGACAATATGTGTGGCCTATGAAGATCTTTATATATAATTTAGTGACCCCCAATTCCATTTGAATTTGACACTACTTCTCTAGACAACAATGCAGGTTTATCAGTATCTCTCTTAAATCATGCCTCCCAAAAATGAAGTTTTCCATAAGAGCTCTGATAAGGGTATGGTATAATAGAACTATCTCTTCTCTTCTTGGTAGTGAATAATGAGAATGTGGGAAGTAGTGGGGAAAGGAATTTTTGCTTCAGCAGACAATAATTGTGAACCATAAGAAAAAAGTACATGTGAGGTACAAGTGTGCCTCCTTCTTATAGAATGGGGAAAGAACCAATTAGGTTCTAGAGGTTATCATTAGGACCTCTGTTCTCTAGTGCCTTTTGATGAAGCATGGCAATGTATAACTAGGGGAGTGTGATATCAGTTTCAGTGTCTGGTCACTCCAGATGTAGAGGAGTTTGCAGTTGCAGAGAAGTGTATAGAGATGGTGTGGAGTTATGTCTTAACTTTTCTCATTAGTAAATAACTAGTATCTGGGGCTCATAGGATATGTTGAGCAGACACTTGGTATGAGCAGTGGTCTTTGATCTAATCCAAGTAAGCAAGCATTTATTAACAACCTATTCTCTATAAATGTTTGGGGGGTGGGTGGGCAAAAAAAAAAAAAGTCCCTGTCCTGAAGGATTTAGGATTACAACATATAACCAAATTTATATATATATATATATATATATATATTTATTTATTTTAATAGGCAGCAAACGAACAACCAGGAGGATCAGGAAAGGCTCCATTTAGGAGGAGGCATATGAATGAGGCTTTATTGCAAGTCAGGAAGATCTAAGAGGCAAAAAGGGTATAGAAGGTTGTAAAGCTTTTTTTCTTGGAACAAATCTTTTATCATTTCTGCTGTCACAGAGTCTCATGTCTATTTATGTAGCCATAGCCCTAATTTAGTCCCTTTTCCCTGGATTATTGTGATAATTTGCCTTCTGATTGGTCTCTTTGCCTTAAGACTCCCACTCTGATCCTTCTTTTAGCTGTTGAGGTGAGCAAAAATAATGGTTTTTGGTGAACAATAGTGAATATTTTCATTCCCTATAACCCTCCTTCCTTTTCTCAATTGAAAAGGGGTGGGGGGGATCTTTTAACAAATAGCCATAATCAAGTGAAAAATTTCCCGTTCCCAAAAGTAAAACATTTGCCTTGTCCAAAAGTGTATGTTGGTCTATATTTTAAATTCAATTCCATAATTATCTTCACTCTTCTGGAATTGTGGTTAGTTATTGCATCGATCAAGGTACTTGAATCTTTAAAATCTGTTTCTCCTTTATGATATCATTTAAATTGTTTATGTGGTTCTGATCAATTCACTGTAAATCAGTTCTTCATAGGTTTCTCTCATTTTTTTTGCAGCACCATGGCATTTCATTGTTTTTATATATCATTCTCAATTGATAAGTACTTTCCATAGTTTTCACTTCTTTGTCATCACCACAAAACTCTCCTTTAAATATATCTGTAAAGAAAAATTCTGTAAAGAGAATATTATTAGGTCAAAGGTTTTGTTGTAATTTAGAGACTTTAGGCATAGTTTCAAGGTGATTTTTTTTTCTGTAGTGTATAATTAGGTTACTTTCCTGTCAAGTGAGCTCTTGTAACTTCCGTGTACCTCCAAAATGAAATTTTAAAAAGACCTCTCATTTAAAGTCCTTTACAAGTTGACCCCTTGTTATCTTTTTTTTTTTTTTAAATATGCTTACATTTTATTCCCTTCTATCCTTTTTATGATTCAGCCACGTTGACCTACTTGAAGTTCCCTGAATGAGACACCCCATTTTCCTTCTCAGTACTTTTGCACTGATTCTTCTCCCTCCCATAAGTAGATTGCTTTTCTCCCTTATATGTTTCTTAGTTTCCATTAATTCTTTCAAAGACTCATTGATTTGTATTAAGTCTTTCTTGGTATTCCCAGCTGCTGGTAACTTTCTCTTAGAAATTACTTTTAAAAATACTATATTTAATATTTTGCTTTTTCTCCCAAATATATGTAAACAATTTAAAATGTTTGTTTTTTTAAATTATAAGTATCCCTCACACTCCTGCCCCTTTGCTGAGATAGCAAGAAATTTAATAATAGGTTGTACATGTGGAGTCATACAAGTTTTTCTAAGAATCTCCTGCTTATCATTTCTTACAGTATGATAGTATTCTATCATATACTACAATTTAACTATTCCCCAATTGTTGGACATTACCTTAATTTCCAATTTTATTGTCACAAAAAGAGATGCATTTACAAGCTGTACATAGAGGTCCTTTTCCTTTTTATTTTTGACCTCTATGGGGCCCAGTAGTGGTATAACTGAATCAAAAGAATGCAAAGTTGTTATAACCCTTTGCTTGTAGTTCCAAATTATAGAATGGTTGAATCAGTTCCTAACTCCACTAACACTGCACTAGAGTTTTAATTTTTCCACATTCCCTATAGTATTTGTTATTTTCCTCTCATATTAGTGTGAATTTCACAGGTGTTATAATTTCCATTTCTACTATCAGTAGTGATTTAGAGCATTTTTAATATGATTATAAATAGTTTTGATACTTCATCTGAAATCTGCCTATTCATATCCTGTAGCCACTTATCTATCAATTGAAGAATGATTCTTATTTTGACAAATTTAACTCGATTCTTTATATATTTGAGAAATGAAGTCTTTATCAGAGAAACTTGCTATAAATTTTTTTTCAGTTATGATTACTGAATCCTTTCATCCTATTTTTCCTTTTCCTTTTCAGAAAAGGAAGGAAAACTCTAGGGAAATAAATGTTCACTGTTTGAAAAATGTTTTTGTTCATATGAGGTAGCAATATAACATGTAAAATACATGAAAGATAAGTTTTAACACATCTAAATGGGATCTCACATGTAGAAAAAGCTCCCATTTGTAAGAAGAGCTTCTAAATTTAGAGTATGGGATTGCATATACAAAAGAAAATTGGCAAGGGAAGCATCTGCAAAATATTTGCATATAAAAAGCATTACAAATGTATAATAATAATATTGTCCACATAGATTTAACCTAAATGCTTTTCTCTTAGTGGAGCTGAAATCTGATGATGATTTTGTTTTATTTATTCTGTGAGCCTCTGATATTCCCTTGTCCCGTAAGCACCTGCCCCCAATTGCTATGATTAATCAGGCCTGTCAGAATAGGACAAGTATAGCACCTGCTAGGGCTGTAGCAGGTGAGGAACGAATTAGGCTTCTTTTTCATTCCTTATGCCTTCCCTCTTTTGGAGGGAAAAAAGAAACAAGAAATGAGTAGCTTGGATGTTTAAATACAGAACAGTTCCTTCATCCAAGGATAGGAGGAGGGAAAATGAGGGTATCAGGTGCCCAGTCTAAGAGATTCTGCCACCTGTCTCAGTTGCTTCTTGTTTTCACCATATTATTTCTCCCTATCAGCTCATGGAAATCTGTAGCTGTTACTGCCATGTCTGTTAACAACAACCCACTAGACTCGAAGATCAGAGACAAAACCCCTAAGGGATAGGGTGCATCATTCAGACCCCAAACCAATACCTTGTACCTTTGTGCATACAAAAAAGATTCTTTTCATTCTTTTTCCTAGTATACTAAATAATGAGTTCAGCTACATGAGACTTTTGGACTGTTTATTTTGGTTGCCATGTATTTATAACCAAAAGGTACCATGTAAAATCATTTGACTGGAAGGGTGGGAATCAGATCATTCAGTTTTCTCAGAAATGTGGGAAAGAAGGGAGACTTGATCTGAGTCTGAAATACCTCATGATTAGGTTCTTAGTTACCTGTCTAAAACTCATACTCAATGGCAGTTTCTTTGTCTAATGATAACAAGGTGGGTCATATTATGTGTAAGAATCAATCACTGGGCCTGGAGAGGCATTGCATTAGTCTGATATCTAAATTGGTGGTCTTGGGTGGGGTCTGGTCAAGCAGTGGAAGTTCTTCCCATTCCTAGCTTAAAAGTGATTTTGTTCTAGTGTTGTAGTGAATCAGGGCAAAGTAACTGTTGATTCCAAGACAATTAGGATTAGGGAGACTCCAAACCCAATCCATAAGTAGAGTAGAGTGAGATAAGGCATTCACTCCTCTGCTAGTAACCTATAGTGTCAGAGCTTCTTGGTTGATCAGGACTGGGCAGTCATTAAAACTGTAAATAACATTTTTTTCCTAAGCCTAGTTTAGATAAAATTGAAATCTAGGAGAGGCAGCTAGGTGGAGCAATGGATAGAGCACCAGCCCTGAAGTCAGAGTCGACCAAGACTCTGACACCAAGAGCCGAGTTCAAATTTGGCCTCAGACACAACATGTCCTAGCTGTGTGACCCTGGGCAAGTCACTTAACCCCAATTACCTCAGCAAAAAATAAACAAATCAAGGAACTACTAGCAAAAATCTGGAGACCTTGAAGTCATTGAAAATCTTCACTTTTGAACTGAAACTGACAAGCAAGCCTTTTTTGAGTTTGAGAGCATGACTCCAAGATTGATTTTATTAAAGCGCACACACACACACACACACAAAACCCTAGTATCTAGTATATCTGAAGAAAAAAAATCCTCTTTCTGCAATATTTGACAGAAACTATGTCCCATTCTGTTTTCTTCCCTCTACTCCCATTTCTCCCAACTTCCCAGGGTATAGACCCTTATAATAAAGAGGTGAGGAAAACTGTTCTGCAAAACCTAATACACACTGAAAAAACGACCCTATATGTCTTGTTCTATACCCATTATCTCCTATCTTTGGAAAGACTTCCTATTCTCTCAGATAATTGCTTTTATGTTACAGTCCAATAAATTAGTTCCATTAAATTAGCATATTACAACTTATTTATTCACCAATTGATTAGCTTCTACTTTGTTTCAAGATGTATATTTAATAAGCTTAACCACAATGCCTAGCACATATTAGTTGCTTAATAATGCTTAGTCTATATGAAAAATTGTTAAAAATTTTAAAATATTCATAGCCTTCAAGTGATGTAGGATGGAAGTTTTCAAAATATAAAAACTTAGTGGAAGAAATTAAAACCATACAACAACAGAAATGAAATATATATCATTCCAGTTGTCGTGTTTTCTTTCAGAATATTACTAAGATGCTTGTAAAGTGAATTTAGAGAAGATGTATCTACATTCCAATATTTTATTCAGCTATATACAGCCGTCATTTTATCTACTATGTAGTAATTCATGAAAGAATAATTTATATATTTGTGTGTGTATATAAAAAATGACAGAAAATAATGACTTGTTCCATGACCATTCTGTCTGAATCCCATCATTATCAGACATTGTCAAGGCAGAAGTGACCTTATAAAAGCTTTTTGTATTTATTTTGTGCATACTTGTCATTTTCCTAGTTAGAAGTAAGTTTTTTGAATTGTTTCATTTGCATTTTTATCTTTACTACCTAACAATGCCTAGCACAGTGGGAGCTTAATAAATGTAGGAGTTCAATAAATGCTTTTTAATCAGATGATTGACAAACTGAATTAGAAAGATGAACTGAAAACAGGGATTTAGAAATAAAGATGGGGAAATCTGTCTGAAGATATACTTGAAGAGTTGTTATGTGAAACAGGTTAAGATTTATTCTACATCATCCCACATTAGGATCAGTTGGAAGAAATTAAAGAAAGAGATAGATTTCAGCTTCTTGTAATAAAAAAAACTTTCTAACAATTAAGAGCTCTCTCAAGGTGATATGGATTATTGTACGGAGGGGAGCTTCCCTTCTGTAGAAGTCTAAAAATTAAACCTTAAAGAGATCAGCTTCACTTCATTCTAAGTACTCCAGAGAATCCATATGACCATTTGTTAGGGATCCTGTAGGATTCCCATTTAATTATAAGGTAGAGTAGCTCTTATTTTTGAGCATCTTTTAGCTCTTGAAGTTCTGTGTTTCTGTGGTTGTGGTTCTAGATATATGGACTGTATTAACTCCACTAGGATTCTTGTAATTGGATTCTGTGCACTTCTTTTATTTTCAGTATTATTAACTTTGTAATTGTGTTCCTTTGTAAATCATATGTATTTTAAACATTATTCTAAGAAAAAGATTTTATAGGCTTCACCAGTCTGACTGCCTAAAGGTTCCATCCATAGTACAAAAAAGGTTGGACATTTTAATTTAAAGGCTTTTCCATTCCCTCTGCTGGAGAGATTGGGGTATGTAGGGTAATGTCTCAGTTTATCAACCTGCTTTTTATTTGACCTGTGGAGAGGGTATTGAAACCCCAGGCTGTTTTGACTTGCAAAGTGTAAGCTCCCTGGTGTGTTAGATTGACGTCTTCAGATCCTTCCTCCTTTGGTACAGCACTTTGTCAGCTTAAGCTGGTGGTTCTTTATCAAATTCTTAACTTTCCATCAACCTCTCTCCTACTTTAAAAAAAAAAAAAAATTACCTTTTTCCCCCTTTAGGTAAAAGAATTTGAGAGTCCAACATGGAATTGATTGCAAAGTTCTTTTTTAAATATAAAAATTTTCAAACTTAATAGGTTTTTCATGTTATTGTCCCATGTTATTGAAATTTGAAGGTGGTGGAGAGTTAAAAGGAAACTGAAATTGCATCAAAGATTTTTAAATGTTAAATTTGTTTTTTATTATTTAAAGTTTCATAAGTATAAAAGGACTACATTAATATTTACTTGTCAAGCTATCTGTAATTATTTTCTTTTTAGATCTTAAAATTCAGAATAGCACTTCTAAATGTTTCCAGACAATTAATGAAGATTGACTATTCAACTGGATAATCCTTTAAAAAAGAAATGTGGTATTGTTCAAGTGACTTAAGCTCTCTTTTCAATGTGACTTGACATTAAACAAATTGTAATTTTAATTCAGAAAAGCTCAAAAAAATGAGTACAGTAACAAAAACCTATATAATTCATTTCAAAACTTTCTCCAACAGCTGTTTCCCATTACCAATGGTCAAATAATTTCAAAGGCACACAAAGGACAGAGCTGTGTCAACTAGACCATTGGTAGAAAAATCTAATAGGAAAAGAGAAATTTGAGTAGAAAATCTTAAATTTAAGAAAAAAAATTGGTTTCACTGTGGAGTTTCTTTTGGTTTGTTTTTTTTTCTTCTTCCCTTTTAGTTAATTAACTCCTCAATTTTTTAGTACATTTGCTTCCAATTAGCTCTGTGGCATCTCAGAAGATTTATTTATATTACCTAAAACTATGGCATCTGTGGGGGAAATGCAGGTCATTTTTTCCATACTCTAGGATGGTGTTAATGTCATTTAAAATTTGCTCTTTTAAAAAAAAAATATTTTTTAAATGCCAATATTTATAATTAAAATCAAGTGCAACCTGTTTTGTTTGCTATTAAATATATTTTTGTTTTTCACAGAATCAAAGATCCTGTTTCCTAATTTTTTTTTTCCTTTAACTTGTGAAGGAATTATTTACAAGAGATGGAATACGAAAATATATCAAGTTTCCTAGTAGTATAAAATTCAGTGCTCTAAAACAATTATTTCTTTCATAATACTTAAGAATTAATCTAATCCACTTCTTCAGTTTCCTGAAAAATCAGGTTGAAGAAGTTGCATAATTTAAGATTAAGAGATAGGGTTAGAAATTTCTTAAAGTTAACTTGTATTCTAAAAAAGAAAAACTTTGTTTTTTGTATCTTTAGGGAAAAAACCTGTAAGCAAGTAGTTTAAATGTAGGCATTTTTCCTCTGGATTTTCTGTACAGGATAAGAAATTAGATTACTTTTAGCTTCCTTAGCAGTTACATTTATGGGCAGAATGAAACATTTTTCTTGAATGATTTTGATAAATCAGATATGTCTGGAATACATATTACCAATATAATTTTTTTCTGTATATTCCAAATATAGATTTTTCCCCACATTTATAGTGATATTATTGTTCTACACCAATTTCTATATCCGTTTTTCTAGTTTTCCATTATAATGTTTTATAGATAAATCATGTTTTTTTTTTTATTTAGCATGTTTTGCATAATAGGACGGACAATTGATAAAGAGCTCAAAGTTGTTCTATGTTAACATGAGAGTTCAAAATTAATTGAGTTTTGTGGTTTTGTGCGTACTTGGTAGAATATAATGACAAAATGTGATTTTTGCAGCCTTTTTCAGAGACTAAGTATACTTAAAGGTTTCAAGCAGGGGAGCAAAATTCCAGCTGCTTTTGAATGTTATGTTGGAGAACCCCAAGGACATATGATAAATTCCTCTGATCCAAAGGCTGTTGTTGGACTGGGAAAAAGTAGAAGAGGGAAAAATTTGAAATCAGGAAAATGTGCCATTAGACTATCATTTTGACCTTTTCTTTTATGAAAGTTTATTACAAAATCAGTGATGGGACTTTTTTTTATGGGAATATAACTTAAATTTTAGGAAGAAAAACAATTTCCTCACAAACAATTTTGTGGAGAATGTTATAAAACAGGAATACCTAATATAATTGACATATAGGGCTCTTGATTAAGGCAATATTTATAAAACTAAAATTTTACTTTTTGAGCCAGTTCTAAATATCAGTTTCATCTCTAGTGATAAACGGAATAAATCATGTAGTGAGATGCATGCATATTTGTTTTATTTGAATAATTCAAATTTTTTATTTCTTTTTAAGTTCTTTTTAATTTTTAAATTATTTTATGACCAAAATATACCTTTTAAAAAAGAATTATTGTCATTTCCCTAAATTTAGGGGGGAAAGTTATTCTTCGACCCAATTCAATTCAATTAAGTGGAAAACTTGCTTTTAAAAAAGTTGAAAATCACTATAACAGTTTTTCAATAAAGTATCAATTAATGTAAATGTAAACATATATATCTAATAAACCTCCATGGAACATTTTCTGACTTAAAATGTTCAGGAAGCTTTGTCTCCTTGGCTTTCCTTATGTAAATATTTCAAGGCTTTTCTTAAATAAACAGGAAAATATTTCATTTTTCTTCCACATGGTTTTCCTCTAAAGATAAAACTAAAATGCCATGATTAATACTATTCTTTATTTAAAAATTAAGAGGTAAAAATAATCATTTTCATTGTACTTCACTCCAGAATTTTAATATTAAGGAACTAGAAGATTTGTTATCATCGTTCTTTTTTTTTTTTTTTTTTTTTTTTTGGGAGGATAGACTCATATTCCTTCCCTTTGCACCAGCGTTTCTGGTTTATAACAGTGTTAGAAATGTGGACAAACACATTTGGAACTACATTATATAAAGCAATGTTTTTAAACCATGTTGCATGTATGGCATAAGAAATCAGAAGTAATAGAGGTCTAATTATTTTTCATTGAAAATGCTATTGGTTTAATTTTCTTAGCTGAGTCCATGTTATATTTGTAGACATTTGAAAATATTTAGATTTTTTTGCATTTATTGAAATTAGTAAATCTTCCGTATATATTCAATAATATTGAAAGTCCCTGAAAGATTATTACCACTCATGTTGAGTATAAAGAAGATGGTCAGAAACACTATTAAATCAAATGATTTTCCTAAAATTCTTGAAATTTAAAACAGTTGATATTTTCTTTTTCATTAGAGCAGCTTGAAACTACAAATGGTTTACTGTAAATTGGAAGGCTTTTGTGATGCAAAGAAGTATCTTGGAAAAATTGACCTTTTTGTTTAAAATGTTACAGTTAAATTTTGTAATAATTGCAAACAGAGACTGGAGTTTTTCTTTGTTTTCAGTGATATATTTTAACAAGTTCTCTTGAGACTATTAAAACGTCTTAGTTTTTGGAACATGTGGTCTAGTGGGGATAACTTTGCCTACAGATGCAGTGGGTTGGCTGCTAGATTTTGCATGTTTTCTCATTTCTTCAGATTCTGTGACCCAGTGTAACCTTTGGTCTCTCTCTAAAGGCAGGGGTGAAGGAAGTATGAACAGGTGACTGATGATCACTGTCAATACAGTCTGCAGACAATATGCGAATTGCTTTAGCAGTCTCCTTAGTTCCCTCCTTCCTTTCCCCCTCCCACCCCTCATCAACAAATGCAAATAGCTGCTTCCCCATTTGCTAGTGTTTCAGCTTGCACTGCCGCATGTGCTTTATTACAAAAAACAAACCAAAAAAAAAAAAAAAATAAAAATAAAATGGGAGTTTCATTGCAAGTAAGAAGGAAAGCTATCAAGTGAACCAGTCCATGTTAAGTGGGTAAATTCAGCAACAATTTGTTTTTCTGAAATATATCTAAAGGTGGGTGTTGTTTCGAAAGAATTATTATATTTTCCCAGTGTGACAAATTAATGCTATTGTTTGCTATGCTGTCTTTTGGTTATTGAGTCAATAATTTCTATCAGCAGGAGGAAAAAAATACTTAAAACGAGATTTTACTTTTGAAATTGTGGACATTCTACTTGAATTAGCATATTCAAGTTAGTTTGGTTTTATACTTTTATTATATAGAAAAATAATAGAGTGTAGTAAACTTGATTGTATGGTTATTTTAAGCCTGAATTAGTCATCTTAATTAGCAAATTAAATGGAAAGAGCAACTAAAAGAATTTTATGGGTATGAATATGAAGTTATATTTTTTCTGCTAAAATAGAAAAGAATTTTAAAATTTTTATGATAAAAATATAGAAATGTGACATTTCTGATAAATTATTGAATTTTTTATTCAACCGTTTTGTTATATAGAAGTTGTAACAGACTAATCTTGATGTTTTCTCAAACAGTATATGGTATCATGGATATTATTTTTGTATAGAAGGAAAATGGCAGCTTTAAAAATTTACTTGGATGACTTAGAAAATTCATTAATGAGGATAAAAAAAAGAATTAAACTAGTAGTCTTCTTAGCTTTTAATGTGAAATTTTTCTATAAGTGTTAAAAGGTCAGTGATTGTAAGTTTCTTTAATATTATTGTAGTTAGAATGTTTTTTTCTTTTGAAGTAAGAATCTATGAGTAGCATTTTTGAAATATATTCTGTATAAAAATGTACTATCTATGGAGCGAAATAAAAGAGTTTACAAAGCATATATGGCTAGACTAGAATAATGTGCCTTTTAAAAACTGATCCTTATTTAAGCCATTAAGGTTTCATTGCAATTAAGTTTTCTTCTTTAATTCTTCTATTTTGTTACTCCCTTTCTGTGCTTAAATCTTAAGACCTTATGATTACATAAGATAAATACCAAGCTAATTAAAATCCAGACAGACATATTGATTATTTTAATTTGCCACTCAATAGTTACTGAATTGATCCCAACATAATTTAAACTGGATTTGTTTAAGTTTAGGATTTAAAATCTTTAAACTCTTTTGAGGCTTTCTTAGTAAGTTAGTAACTGTTTTGATAACTTCAAAAATTAGTATTCATTGATGATAGTTAAGTAGCAATTTTCTATCAGATTGAAAACTTTTTAATTTGTATGGTCTTCCAACCCCTCAATGCTTTTATCCTGGCTTCAATGGCTTAGCTGGAAGAAGTTGGGAAGGGGGCAGCCTGGGAATCAAGAGATGTTACGGTTTACCCTAAGTGGACTAGAATTTGTTTTTAGAATTCATTGGAAAAGACTTGTTGCCCCTACTTTCTTAGGAACACTGAATGATTGTGATATCTACCTTTGTGGAAATTTAGATTTTTTTTTTTTTTTGACCATTTGGAGAATGTTTTTCTAAGTTTTTTACATTTGCCAAGTTTCCTAAAATGGTCTTCTTGACCATAGTACAATCACCATGTGTTCTATTTTGATAGTTTCTTTATAGATCTTTTATTTCAGTGATTAATTAGTGACATTGGTATGTACTCACAGTGAGTCTACATATTAATTTTAAGTGGATGTTTTCATATATATGATGCTTGTCATCCTAAAAGTAAGTAATATGTACCATTTTAAAAATATATAAAACATAAATACTTATGTTTTAGAATGATATAAAAGTGTCCTTGTTTTTTTAAGTTTTTTTCCCTTCATTGATTTATATAATTTTAAATTTAAAAGATTCTGAAGTTTAAATTAAAGCACAGTCAGACCACATGATGATTTTGCAATAATCATAAAAAAAATTCTATTAAATCTCTAGGTCTGCTTAATTCTGCTAACATGTTGTATTGGACAGCCTCAGACTTGAATCATAAGACCTGAGTTCAAGTCCCAGTTCCTGCCTTTTACTAGCTTCCTGATTTTAGTAAGTAAATTACTTAAGCTCTGTAAGCCTCAGACCTATTGTCTGAGATAATCCATATACTTACATTGTTAGTTCCTTAAGAGCAAGAATTATTTTAAACTTTCTTTCTATCCCTCCTCCCCCCCCCCCTTTTTTTTTTTTTAAAGTATAACGTCTGGCACATAGTAGATGTGTAATAAATGTTTGTTCAGTGACCATACTTAACAGTTCTGAAAAGGAAGAACTTATGTAATATATTTTGCAATTATCAAGAAGTTTGTGTGTGTGTGTGTGTGTGTGTGTGTGTGTGTGTATGTGTAAATATAAATGCATTGTAGTACAAAGGGAATTTCATTGAGACCCTGGGCAAGTCACTTAATACCAATTGCCTCAGGAAAAGGGAAAAAAAATGAAGTTTACATTTATCTATGACTGGATGGGAAATAACTCAATTCAAGGACAGTAAGTGACATTAAAAGTTTATATATGCTTACTCTCTTGAATGGAAAACATTCAAAATCATAGTCTCTAAAAAGATATATGAGGTTGCTTGTTGACACAACTTGTTGAAACAAGTTTTTTTTGGTCTGTCTCTATGGACCTATTCTGTATCTCTGTCTAACTTCTGTCTTTTTGTAGTTCAAGATGGTAGCAATTAAGCCCTTTTTCATCTCCATGGAATATTCTCACCTCTGTTTTTTTCATCTAATACAGTCACAGATTTAGAACTAGAAAGCATCCAAAAGGTGGTAACCATGACATGCAAAAATTTGCTCTGCAGTACAGCACAAAAATCTCATAATCAGGTGCAGAAAGGTGGCAGATATATCACATACATCCTTTTTAGATCATGATGCAATAAAAATTACTTGTAATAAAGAGTGATGGGAAGATAAGTTAAAAATTAATTGAAAACTAATGCCAAAAAATAGGTCAAACCACAAATCATAGAAATTACCACAATTCCATCAAAAAGAATGATAGTAATGAGACAACATACTAAAATTTATGGCCAAAGTAGTAATTAGGGAAAATTACATATTTCTAAATGCTTACATTTAAAAAAAAAAAAAAAGAAAGAAAGAAATCAGTGAATAAATTGGGCATTCTATTTAAAAATTCTAAAAAAGAACAAATCACAAATCCCCAATTAAATGCCTAATTAGAAATTCTAAAAATTAGATGGGAGATTAATAAAATTAAAAGTAAGAAAACTATTGAACTAATTAATAAAATTATGAGTCATTTTTATGAAAAAATCATTAAGATGACAAATTCTTGGTTAATTTCCTTTAAAAAAAAAAAAAGGAAAACCAAATTAACAGTTTCAAAAATGGAAAAGAGTGAATTCGCCACCAATGAAGAGGAAATTAAAGCAATAATTAGGAGCTGTTTTACCCAACTGTATGCCAATAAATCTGACAATCTAATAAGTGAAGTTGTTAATATTTACAAAAATATAAATTTTCCAGATTAAGAAAAGAAATAAAATACTTAAAATTAAGATGCTGTTTTAGAAAAAGAAGTTGAACACATCATCAATTCATTCCCTCAAAGGCAATATGATAGACAGTTTATCTAGATTTTGGCAAAACTTTTGTAAAAAAGTAAAAAAAAAAAAAAAAAAAAAAAACTTTGTAAAAAGTATCTTATGTTTATCTTTTGGAGAAAATGGAAATAACGTGGATTAATTGATAATGCAAATAATTGGATTCCCAAATGGTCCTGTGACCTGGTTCAAAGTGTAGTTATTAATGGTTCATTGGTTTAGTGTCACTGTGGCAGAAAGTCTCTTATTATTTCTTGGGGCGCAGTGGTAAGGGTACATACTCAGCCCTATGCTAGTTACCATTTTTTCAAATGAGTTAGAGACAAAAATGGCATGCTTTTCCATTATTATATTTACAGGTAATGCCAAAATAGGATGCATGTGGCTTCAAACTAGGAGGGATAACAGTCAAGATCCAAAAGGATCTTGATAGTCTAAAGCATTGGACTAAATCTAACATAATGAAATTCAGTAGGGATAGATGTAATTCTTGGATTTTGTTACAAGAAATCAATTTCACAAGTATGTTAGGCTACAGTGTTTCTGAAATAGATAGGAAGTGGGGTTATTATCTGCAGGGTGATAGGGCCAGGCCAAAAAGCTAATGTAACTTGGGCTGCATTAAAAGTGACATTACCATTTAGGAATAAGGAGATGTTAGTCTTATTTGTGCTCTACTGTTCCCACCTAGAATATTAAGTTCCCAGTGAGATAGTTCCGTAAAGACATTTATTATCTGCGATAGTAGCTGCTGTCCATAATAGAGTAACTATAGAAGAATGAAGGGCTTTGACTTCTTGACTTATGGCTTAAAGTAACTGGAAATACATACTCTGCAAAAGATTTAAGAGGCATAGGATAGCCATGTTCAAGTGGTTTTAGGGCTGTGGTGGAAGAGGGATTAGAACTATTCTCTTTGACTTCAGGGTGGAAGTTAGCAGGAGACAAATTTAGGCTTAAATGTCAGGTTTTTTTTTTTTAAGTGTTCTAGGGAAAGCTTTATTTCAATATCAGATTGCTTTATAAGTATGATTTCATTTCATACTTAGAACAATTCTGAAAGTTATGTGCTATTAGTATCCCTACTTTACCGATGAGAAAACTGAGGCACATTTAAATCAAACAATTGCCCAAGGTCATGTAGCAAATTATAATTTTATTGTAAGTGATCATAATAAAAATAATAGCAATAACAACCATAAAAAAATAATGAATGGAATAATAATGATAAATGGTGGCCGGCATTTCCATAGCCCTTATAAGTTTTCCAAAGTACAATTTCCTTTTATCCTCATAACAATACTTGGAGTTTGCTAATATTATCCTTATTTTATAGATAAAGAAACTGAGGTAGAGGTCAAGTGACATGTCCACAGCTAGTATCTTTTCTTTGAAGAACTTTGGAATTGATTGTGTGGCATGGGAGACCCTGGCATAGCTCTGCCTAGCATAGGTCACCCTTATCAGAAAAGGTGCTGTACTCTATGAGTGAAGCACAATTGTAGCTCGAAAGAAATGCAAAATGAGCTAAGAGAGACTCTGCCCCAAATGTTCACATGGACAGTTTGTACACAACCTTTGGCAGAGCATTAAATATCAGTTTAAAAAAAAAAAAAACTTCCCTAAAAATTAGAACTTATCAAGATGTAGTATTGGCCATTTCATGAATACAGTGGGATTTCTCATCATGGATATCTTTAAGCAGAGGCTAAACCAACCACATGTTATATTTGTTGGAGTGGGAATCATTTTCACTTATGGGCTAGATTAGATATCTTAAGTTCCTTTCAGTTGTCAAATTGTCTATTTGGTGATGAAATCTTGAACAAAAGTGGTGGAATGGAGAGACAAGGGATGGATTCATTCGATGGAACCAAAACAATTTAATTTTGCAACTGATTGATTATTTGAATAATGGAACATCCAAGACGAGGATAAGAATCCTGGAGATGAAGTCATATCATGGAATTTGATATCAGGCAGATACCTCATGAAATAGGGATAAGAAAAGGCCATTGTATTTTGCAATAAAGAGGTCAGTGATAACTGTTGAAAGAGAAATTTTAGTTGGGTTGTAAAGTCAGAAATCAGATTGTAAGAAGTGACTGAGGTGAGAGGAAGTAATATCATGAGTATGGATAGCTTTTTCTATTAATGGGCTGTGAAAAGGAAAAAAATGAAGAAGAGTATGATAGTTTTAGGAAAAGTTGTCACATTGTTGGGGTTGTGGTGGACAGAGGTTGAGGTCTGACCCTCGTCTTTGGAGGATTGTGGTTTTGTATTTTATATTTATATTATATATTGTAAAATATATTTTTATATTATATTTGTATATATTATATTTATAATATAATATATATTATATTTATTTATATTTTGTATGGTTTATATTTTGTATAATACTTTGTATTAGCCTATTTATAATTCTTCAGCTTTTTCTCCAGAGTTCTGATTTCAATTCAGATTTCATTAAAAAACAAAAAAACCCAAAATCCTCTTACTTAATTTCTTTGATGTTTTATCATTGTGGTCAAGTCTTTTTTGCTTTTATGCTCAAGTCTTTTATGCTTTTTTCTTGTTATGGATTTTCTCTTTTTTTTTAGATTTTACCTCTGGGCTATTTTTGATCAATTATATTTGTCTTTGTAGCAAGAATTGTACCCCCTGCATTTAGCAAAGGGATATCATTGTGTGGCTCAAAGGGAAGAGGATTAGATATTTCCAATCTCTTCTCCCCTGAAATTTCTCCGGAGTACACTTTCAATCCTTTCAGGAAATTGGGGGTCAAAAGCCACTCTCCTTTTCTCAGAGATAAGGGGTTACCAGACTAGGAGTATATTTTACTTATTCTCTTAAATATTATTTAACTAGATGACATGATCAGGTTCAGTGTAATTTATGATTGCTTTATCAATATTGGGCGAAGCAGCATGACCCAAGCTTTATATCTTAAAACTTGACTCTTGTTCCCACCAATATCAATTCCACAATGAATACATAGAATTTATCAAAAGAACCCCATTTAGCTAATTCTGTAGCAAAAACAAAATTGGAGAACATATACATCAAAATATAGACCAGATAGTACAAAATATGAGAGCAAGGTAGGTGTATATATGGGGGTAAGGGGAGGAAGAGAAGGATGGGGATGGCATGAGTGGGGGGAATAGTTTAATGTTAGAACAGCCTCAGCTGAAAGTGTAGTATTCCATTATTTAAAATAAAATGAACAAACATGAATTTTTAAGCTACTTTTCTGAATAATAAAGAATGGTTGTACCAGTTTCATAGTTCTGTCAATAAAGGAATATATTTCTGTCATATCTCCAATATTGACTATTTTCATATTTCATCATTGATTCCAATTTTCTGCTTTATTTCCATTCATATTTCTCTTATTAGAAGTAATTTAAAGCATTCTCTGATGTAGTTCTTAGTAGTATGCAGTTCTTTTGGGAACAATTTATTCATATTTCTGGATTACTTAGGGGAATGACTTTGAAATGAATTCTTTCCAGAAAAATTTGATATAAAAATTTCCTACCTTTCAAGTGTTTTTTATTTTGTTTGTGCATTTTATATTTTTGAGCCTATTTATTTTGTTGTGATTTCTCTGGGCATATAAACTGGGTATAATAGGTTCTGATAATTCTTTTTGTTACCTATTAGTTATTTGTTACCTAATTGTTTTAAAATTTCAAAAATTTTATTGACTAGCTTTTTATGTCTATGAAAGATTTTTAAGATAGAGCCTAATACTTAAGAAACACTTCTCCAATCAGCCCTTCTTCCTTTTATTTTTATATCTAGACACACACACACTATTTAATAGTATATTTTAAATCTTTCTGAGGAACACCTGTTTCTCTTATCAGAGCTCTCATGGTTAAAAAAATTACCAATTTTTCTATTTCTCATATGAATGAGCTCCTTTATTTGGTAGTAGAAAGTGAAAAGTAATGCAAAAGGAAAAATGTTTGAAAGAAAATTATCATTTAAAAAAAAGAACACTCATATTTACATGTATTAACATATGGATTATATTTAATTTCTTTTTGCTTTTGCACAAATCATATATTTAATTTTTTTTCTTTTTTGCTTTTGCAGAAATCACCATTTACTTATGTAGAGGAAATGTAGAAAGATCTTTCTTGCCATTTTGCCTTAATTTTTTTTTTTTTTTTTTGTAAAGGCAGACATTTTAGTATGTCCCATATGTAATGGGAAAAGGTATCATGTTGTATCAAACATCTTTTATGCCTCCTGAATTTCCCACAGTAGATGAGTAAAGCATTATCAGTTGTATAGATTATATGTTTCAAGAAAGAAAAACATGTAAATCTATCTTTCTGCTTACCCAGAAAATTTTTTTTGAGACATCTTTATTTAATATGTACTCTGCTTACCTTCCCATTTCTTAAGGGTTTTCTATATCTAGAAGAAAGAAAGTTCCCATTTCTTAACCTTTCTTTCTTCTAGATATAGACATTCTTATTCTAGTTTAAAAATCTTTGATTTCATTATTGGTAGGTACTTTCTTCACTGACATTGAATGTGATAAGATCTCACCCTTAGTTAGCACTTTAATATTTACAAAATAGTTTACAGGGACTATCTCATTTGATCATTTATGCAGATTAGGCAGCCAGTGACTCAGTGGAGAAAGCATTGGGCCTAGAGCCAGGAAGAACTCAGTTCTTGACAAAATGGATTCACTGGGGAAATAAATGGCAAACCACTCCAGTATCTTTGCTATGATATCTCCAAACCGATTCACAAAGGGTTGGATATGATTGAAATGACTCAGCATTAAAGCAGTTGAAACTTCCTCTATACTTGAGTAGATAAGTGAGTAAAATTTTTTCATCACTTAAATTTAATTAAGTAGCTTCTTGGAAAACAGGCATCTAATTTCTGAGCCCACAATCAGAATTTGCATTATACAAGTGATGCCTGTTCTTTAATGTCCTTCATGTATAATGCCACTTGTATATTTAATAGCCACTTGTTTATGTATTATCTCTACCAGACTGTAAACACTTGAAGACAAACTTTTTCGTCTCTGGAAGGCTTTAAAACAGGGATTGATGTTGGTGTTTCTTTTCCCAAAACACAGCCAGGTGATAAAAGTTTAGATCTTTTATTGTGTCCTTCAATATATAGCCCGGTTAGCTTAGGCCTATCTCTCTGCCTGGCTCTGAGAGATCTTGCAGCTTTGTCCTTGGCTTCTGCCTCTGCTTTCTTCAGCCTCCAGCCAGCACCAAGTTGGAAGATACGATGAAATCTCTCTTGCCTAGAAGATAGGCATTGTGGGTTCCAAGAGCTCTCTGACTCCAAGTAAAACTCGAGTTCCCAAGAAAAACTGTCCCAAGAAACCTCTCTCAAGTAACTAACTCCAAGCTTTAAGAGCTTCCTGTTATATATGATCTCCCAAAGGTTAACTCTGCCTTCTGGAGGGAGAGGGATTCTGGGTTATCTCCCAGAGTGCTCTCTGGCCCTAAGGGAGGTGTGAATTCTGTGTTTCTTTCTAAACCCTGAACTCTCCCAAACATGTGAACTCCATTGAGTACTTAAATTTACTTATGAGCTCTCTAAAGGTATGAACACAAGCATAGTTTCCATCAGTATTAGCAACTTTTATCACCTTGTAAGGATTTGCTCTAAGGTGTGAACCAATAAGGACTGTATCAATTCTATTGAGTTAACACCAGGATTCTGACATCACCCTTGAGTTTTCACCTTGTTTCAAGTTGAATTGACACTAGGATTCCAACAGATTGATAAGGTGAATTCTTAGAACAGGGCTGGGGAATCTCATTCATATGCCATACAGAATTACCAACTTAACTCAAACAGGTTGTGGTAGATAGCTTTCAGCTCATCATTACTTGTGGTTGCCTTGGAAGGAATAGACTAAACAATTTTCATGGTTCACAGGCTGGATGTTCCCCACCTCTACCTTGGAATAATCCAGTGTCACCTTTATGTTGGAAGACATCAGAAGTACTTTGTTAGAAGCCTGACAATGTTTACTCATTTAAATTAGAATAAATTATACTAGTGAAAGTTTTGAGTAGCTTTATGACCAAGATTCAAAAGGCATATTCCTGTCAGTTTTTACTACTTTGACCTTCATAATTGTGTTAGATGTATAAGAATAAAGATGGATTAAATTACATATATATATATATATATATATATATATATATATATGGAGTGTTCAGGGAGGAGATGTAAGGGCATATTGAGCTCTTTTCAGAGCTTTCATCCACCTTTGGTGTCTGTTTTCACACAACTCTCACATGTAGCTTCAGGAAGCTACAACATATGCAATAGCAATACTAGACTGTTTTGTCAGAGGACTTAATAGCAGGGTGAGGGTAACAAACAGGCCTCAAACCCATTGGTGGCAGAATGGATGGATGAGAACCTAAGACCCATGAAGGCAGTTGAAGCTGGCACTGTGTAACTTTAGAGATTGGTCAGCCATCCCATGCATTTGAGATCATCACCATTCATCCAGTCTTTTATCTTTCCACTGAACTTCATTGTTTCTGGAAGAGAGAGTGAGGCTGATCATTTTGCAACTTTGTCTTGCTCAAATCCAAGATTATCACACATCATAGAGGTCAAGAAGGATGAGAATTAAATATTAAATTTATGTATATATTAATTACATGCATTATATAAATTAAATTAAAATAAAAATTAAATAAAGGTGATTAGATTTGTCTTAATAAATTAATTTCTATTAAAAGATGAGGTTCATTTGCATGGGATTTAAAAATGTGGAGGGAAAGTAGAGAGTAACAAATGTAAATAGGTTTTTCTAGCAATTTAACAAAAATATGTAGAACTGGCATGGAGCATTCTAGTAAATAAAAAATGGATGAGATATAGTATATTTGTAGGTATTTGGGAAGGAACCAATTGGTGAAAAATTTTAAATTGGTGATTGAGGAATAATGGTATAGGAAATCAACTGGAAAAAATTTGGGTAATTTGAGGTAATTTGGGTCAAGGTTACTTGCAGAAGTGTTGGCTTTGGCAAGCAGAATGGCCATCCCATCTTTAGAAACTAGTGAAGGGAGATATTGGAACATAAATAAAGAGGGATATGAGATAAAAGAAGTAATTCTTGGTTGAATGGATTCAACATTTTTCAGAGAAGGATGAAGTGATGTCCTTAGGGGAAGGGAACAAGCATTTTTTTAAATGACAACTATGTGCTAAATAGTATGCTAAGAGCTTTACAAAAACTGTCTTATTTCAAAGATCAAAAGATAATTTATGCAGTTGGCACCAATTTTCTCCCCTCTGAAGGGAGAACAAAATGTTTGGAATAGCTGTGATAATGTTTTTTAAAATGAAAATTTTCCCCCCCATGATTTTGTCTTCAATCCACCAGCCCTTTAGGATTAAATTGTTTAGTTTCCATTTAAGTTGGGATCTTTTGTTTTAAGACCTATTATTGATTGACATTTTTATTGTATTGTGGACAGTAAGAGACATGTTTAATTTTTCTGCATTTGATCTTGGAAGTTTTTATGCCCTTGATAGTACATAGTCAGCATTTATAAATGTGCTCTGCATTCAGTCAAACAAAAAAACATTTATTAAGCACCTGCTTTATGCCAAGGTCTCTACTAGGTATGGGGCATACACATAAAAAGGATGAATTAATCCTTACTCTCAGGGTGCTGTCATTTTAATGAAGGAGGCAAGAAGTGTGTTTATCCAAGTATAAAAAAGCTAAGCATGAAAACAAATCAGTAGTTATTATGGATTATGGGAGGAAGAGGGGACTAGCTGTGGGGACAGGGTATTAAGAAAGGCTTCATGTGATAGGTGATACTTAAACCATTACTTGATTCTGTGAGAGGAGGAATTCTTTGAAGTGAAGATAAAGAGATAACATTATACATATGAGCAATATGGAGATCATGTGTGAAGAACTGAGAGAAAATGAGTTTGAGAGAAGAGTGGAAAAAGGATGAATTTTTTTGGGGGGTGGGAAGATTGGAAAAGATAGATCAGGACCAGGTTGTGAAACCTTTAAAAGCTAAACAGAAGTTTAATTTGCTTTTGTAGGGGATTGATATTGTCACTTAAGATAATTACTTTTCCCACTAAGTAGAGAATGTATAGGAATGATTAGAGTCTCCAAGAAGGGAGGCCAGTTGAGGCTTTTGCAAGAAAAGCTTGCTAAGCAAGAGGTTATAAAAGCCCAAATTAAAATGGTGGCTGTACTATTGAAGAAAAGGAGCCAGATTAAAAAGATGTAGAAGTAGACAGAACAAGTCTTGGCAAGTGAGATATATAGGGTTGAAGGAGAATGAGGAGTTGAGAACAATTCAGAGATTATGACTTTGGGAGACTTAGAAGGATGATGGTACCTTCAACAGAAGGACATTTGGAAGAGGATTAAGTTTAGGGTAAAAGATAATGAAGCTCTTCCTTGCCTCTAGAACTCTAGCCTTTAGTTTTAGAGTGTAGCCTCAGCTGATTATTTTTTCATGACCTCATTTAGAAAGAAAGGAAAGATTTTCAGATGTGGCTTTACTCACATTTATTTGTTACATTTTATTTTTTCTGATGGATTTGCAGAAAATTAAAGTATGTATTGCCTGAGTATTTAGCTTCAATAACCTAGAAATTCTCTAAAAATAACTTAATCCTAAAGATTCTATTAGACTTAATTTATAATTAAACCATAGAATTAAATTTTTATTTATTAAAATGGTTTAATAAGTGCCTGACAGATTGTGTGTATGTGTATTTATATTTATATATAAACCATGGCTGCTAGGTATAGATAATTCAGTTCAGGATACTTTGCATTAGAGGATTTATTTTAAAATGGTTTTGAAAATGAAGCACCTAAAAGACCATAAAAGTCTGAGATCTTATCTCTCATTGGGAATAGTGCCAGTTTATGTAATTGACTACAAGGATGGGCTTCTGTATAGGGGTCAGATTGACTAAACTGAAAAAAACTATGGAATGTGAGGACATATGTATGGCATCCAGATGTGCTACGGTGAAGTTTGGTTATAGCTCAATAGCTAATTTCTGATAATCAACAACCAAAAACCAACCAGAAATTACACATCAGAATGTGTAATATGGTCTTTTGATAAAAATAGTCTCTTTGATATAAAATTCAGGATCCTGAAACCCATCTGAGACCAGAAGGGTTCAGTGTTTAGTGTGATGGGTAGTTCTGAGGACTTGTTTTTGAAAATATGAACCTTTTCAGCTACAATCTGCTTGAACACACTCATTGTACACATTGAGTAGGAAATCACACTGGTTTTACAGAAGTACAAAATCAACTCTTTATATATCCACACACACATACATACACACACACACGTGCACACACACACACACACACACATATACACATATATATGCCTAGAGATTATATTCTTTGAACTAGTAAATATAAAATCGATTCAACCAATTGGAAGAGAAATCAACTACCAGTACTTTACAGTTGAGGATTGTAGTATCTACTTTTAGCCAGTATTGCATTTAGATTCAGGATATAGGGTTGTGTGAGGGATTTTTCAGGCTAATCACACACATATTCTATGTGTGTGTGTGTTTGTGTGAGAGGTGTGCGCATGTGAGCACACGTAGATACACACACATAATGCCCTTGGTGGCTACCTGAGTATAGGAAGTTATAAAGAAACCCAAGCTTCTTGGAAGATGAATTATCATGGCAGAAAGGACTGAACTGACAAAACAATATTGGGCTTATTTTTTGCTAGTAGTATGCTTGTTCACATTATTCATTTACTGTTATAGAAGGAGCATAGCTGAAGATATAGAAAACAGTCTTGTTTACCCTTTTCCAGCAAACAAAAGCTGAAACAAAATAAAAACTTTGGGGTCCTGGGGATCCTGGCACTGGTATAGTTTCAGTGGCAGTTGACTTTCCATGACTTACCTAATGATATCATTCAATTACCAATCACTTACTTTCCTGGAATGGGAGGGTTGGGAGTGGGATGGGAGGATATATGTGTGTATGTGGTGGTTTTGTTGACAAAGTCCAACACAGTGTGCTGACGGACTACTTTCTATTGAAACTCATTTTTTCTTTGTTAAAGATAGTGCATCTAGACAGAGCAATGAAAAGTGTCAGTTCTGAAGTCAGAAGGACCTAAGTTCAATCCTGGGCAAGTCATTGAACCCCAAATGCCTTAAACCTCCTTACCTCTCCAGAAATGAGTTATACTTATCATTATGAACAAGTTTTGGATTTAAAAGAAAATTAGTTTTAGGCTGTTGTATTTGAGATGTTTCATGAGTGTTCATTTTCAAATACATGAGTAACTGAAGCTCAGGGAGTTACTGAGGATATAAAATTACTGAATATAAATTTTTGAGTTTTCCCTATGGAAAAGCTAACTGAATCTATGAGAGCTAATTAAGTTACAAAAAGAGACAGTGTAGATAGAATAGAGAAAAGAGTTCAGGATGAGAGTTTTGGGGAACACCAACAATTAGACCTGATGTGTATTAACACCAAGTAGATAGGTAGGAGAAGCAGAAGAAAAGTATCCAGAAGGAGAGGGTAGTTAGCAGTGTCAAGTACAGAGCTGGAAAACTTTTATACTCATATACTTACATATCAGAAAAGCATTTATATCTAACAATTTAAATAGTTTACTGAGGTTTAAAATTTTTTTTGCTAAATTTTTCTAATTTTGCAAAGGGCATCTTGTGTTTCCCTATTATAGTTTTGTCCCCTATTTCTCTTCTTGATTCTATTAGCTTTTCCTTTAAATACTAAGCTGTCATTTCAGTCTGTGTGTCTATTAAGTAATGAAAATATTATATAGAGTGCTTTTGAATATAATGTAGTTTCCTTATTTTATTTAACTCTTTTTGCCTGCTACCCCCAAATTTTGGAGTTTGCTTCCAAGTAAATTTTATAAAAAAATTTTTTTTCCTTTCCATTATTTTGACTGTGTGTTCTCTATGTTATAGTGCTGTTTATTGTAAATAGCATACAGTTGGAATCTGCTTTCTAATACCATATATTACCCTCTTCAATTCTGTTAATATATTCATCTACTTTTCATAATTATGCTGGTCAGTAGGGTATTTCCCTGTATCCTGTTATACTTTTTCTTTTACTACCTTTAAAAGAATTTTACTACCTTTAAAAGAAGAATGTGGTGAAAGGCAAGGAATATGGATAGCACTAGTGATTTGTAAATCAAAATAATCACTTTCATTTTCACTTTCTTCCTTTGTCCACATCCTGATGGACCGGTCCCTTTTCTCTTCCCTCCCATCTATTTCCTTTGTTCACCTCTATTTACCTCTTTTACAATCTACCTCTGAGATTGAAGCATATATTGGCCATAATTTTTTTACTTCCTCCTAACTCTAAATAACTAAATGGTAGTTATTTCTAAATCTTATGTAATCCTGTCTCTGATTTCTTGTTTCATAAATTGTATTTCTGGTTTCTTACTTTTTCTTTGAACTTAGCCCTGGGTTTTTAATATTATTACATTACATTTTTACATTTACATTATTACTGATCCTGATCTATATATAACTATCCATTTTATTTAATGGGGGGAGATAGACAGATAATTATTCCTCTGACAGTCTGATGATTCTTATTTCTTCTTGATATATTTTTCCAGGAAATTTTCCTTCTTGTCATTTTTCAACATATTATTTGTTTTGATTTTTCTTGTTGCCGTGTTGTTTTGCATACTCCATTCTCATTTTCCATAAATTAAGCAAGTTTTTTCCCCTTTTCTTTTTGTTAATTTTTTTTCCCAAGTGAATATCTACCTTTTTTTCCTACTCTTATAAGGAAGCAAAAAAAAAAAAAAAAAAAAAAAAGCAAAATCTCAGGCAAACAAATTCCCGAATTAGTCAAATTTTGGAAAAATGTCTCAGTTCGTACCTTATAATGCTTTTGAGTGTACTAATCATCCTCCTCTCTTCATCTTGATCTGATTGCTTCTAGCTCCTGGCCCCAAGTGTGTTTTCACAAACAGGATTTTCTACCTCTCTGTGTCCCCACTTGAGTCCTCATATCTCTTTCTCATCTTTTTTTATTCCCTCCCTACCCTCTTTCAGCTTCAGACCATCTTCAATTAGATTATTAGCACACTGCTAGCTTGTTGATGTGTACTTTTACTGACTTCGCTAATGGAATTCCTTTGCCTTTGTCTAAATTTCTAGCTTGCTTTTTTTCTTGCTGTCTAGGCTGGTTGAATATACTGTTATTTCTCTTTGGAGTTCTTGAGCATTATTTGATCTGGTGACATTTTTAGGTCTTTGCTGGAGTATATATGAGAAAACTGTACAATGTCCCATTTTTTTATTTTAAACCTGAATGAGATATTTTGAGGAGAGAAATGGCATGTTTAATATGTGGAATAAATTGAGAATAGCAATATTATACTTACTTTTTAAGGAGGAACAGGGCAGGGAACTATTTGGTAGAGTAAAATGAGTTAGAATTTAGATATGTTGAATTAGAGGTGACAATACATGTAGGTAGAAATATCCAGCACATAGTTAGGGATTTGGGACTGGAGCTCAGGACACATTTGAGAGCTCATTTTTGTAGAAGTGATAATGGAAAATTCTGATAACAGAAACCATAATAGTAAATTAGTTTTATACACAACTTTCCCTTACCAAAGAAATGAAAAACATAATAATAAAATGCATTTTATTGGATACAGAAGGTAGAAAATCTGATTTAATGCAAGTTTTTGTTCTAAAGGTGTTTTATGTTTTTTTTTTCCATAGGACTGAATGGTGAATTTGTTTCTTTATTTAGGGGTTGGAAAGAAAAGTTGGACTTCAACAAAGGGAAATTATAAACACTGATTACAGAAGTAGGATAGGAATGGGCTAGTAGGTAGTCTAGAAAAGAAGAGAGTTTTGAGATGTAATAGTAGTTTATCAGAGAGAACAAGGAGAATAAAAAATGTAAAAAGCTTTCCTTTCCTAGTCATGGATAATTGATGTCGGGGGGGAAAAACTAGTTCCATTAAATAGTAGTGGTTGAGGAGTTAGATTTGTCAGGGGAAAGAAAGAGATGCTTGGTGAGGAAATGGTGGCAACAAAGCGCATTACATTTGTTATAGGAGTTTGTTAGTGATATATGTAGAGAACCGGGAAAGCAGGATGTGGGAAAAAATTTTGTTTTTCAAATTAAAAGCATACTTGAACATATTTCAGACAGAAAGAAGAATTAGAATAGAGAAATAGAATCAAATGGATGAGGTAATATTTAAATGATCAGTGTTCCAGAAAATATAGCTTGAGAGAAAAGTGAAATTGGAGAGGTTAGCCATTATGAACACCTTCCTTTGAGTCCAGAAAGTTGGAAAAGAACATTCAAGATGGGCCTTTTGGAAACTACTCATGGTAAAAGGCTTTGATTTCTCTAGGAGAGTAAGTTAGAAAATTGGTTATTTGTCAATATTGATCAGAGGGAGAGGGCATATATATCTAGGGATACTATAAAAGGGAAAAAAGAATGGAATGATCTAGTAAGTTAATTGTAGATGAATAAAAGTATTGTTAAACTATAGAGTTGAAATATGTTCCAGGCCCTCCTTGCAGGACCAAGATGAAAAGAAAACAGTCACTAATATAATGACATACACTAATCCTGAAAAGGTAGGTTGAAGCTATGTTCTGAAGAGCTTTAAAGATCAAACAAGCAGTTTTTGATCTTTTTATAATAACTACTTAATTTTATTGAATTGAGATTATGAGTTGGTTAGATCTATACTTTGGCAGCAGAGAAAATTATTTGGAGAAGGGCCCAGAGTAGGGTAACTAATGGGAGGCTTTTGTCTCCAAGCACCAGTGGATAGCCTGATTTAAGGGGGCAACAAATTGAATGCATTCAACAACATCTTGGGAATGATGGAAACTGTGGAATGAGTGTGAAGCAGGAGTTGAGGATGTGGAGTTACGAATATAGATGGATTGTAAGGATAGTGCCCTCAATAAAAGAAAAAAGGTTTAGAAAAGAGGTGGGGGTAGAGAGGAAATGAAGATAAAGAATTCTGTTTTCTAAATGTATAGTTTGAGATATCTTTTGGAACATAGTTAGAAATGTCTCAAGCTGTTCTTGTTGTAGGATCAGAAATAAGGAGACAGATTATAGCTGGTTACATAGATCTAATTCCCAGATCATATAAAACCAATAATTGTCCTCAACTTACTGAAATTATCATGTAAGTGTAGATAGGAGAGAAATGAAGGATGTAGGATATAGTTTTGCTTTGTATGGATGTGATATGAATGTTGATATAACAGGAAATTGAGGAGCAGCAGCAGCCATATAAATTGAAAGAAAAATTAGAGAATAATGTCTTTTTATCCTGAGAGACATTTGTGTGTCCAGAAGAGTATGGTCAGTCATGATGTAGAAGAAATGGAAAAATATTGATTAGTCAATGAATGTCCCGAAAATCTTATTGGAAAGTAAAATGGAGAAGAAAACATCTATAAAGCTTCTTGTATCATCTGTAAGCAGTCAAATCCTAATTTAAAAAATAGTCTAAGGATTAATATAATCTCATCTGTTCATATAGTAGAATGGAAAAGTAATATGAAGTGATAAGTTAATAAATGTACATCCTTTAAAAATTAAATTGATTTTACTTTGCATGGCTTTTATAAATGTATATGTAAAAATTATACAAAACATTCCCATAGCAATTTCTTACTTGGCATCATTTCTTAGGTTAGGTGGTTTTTTTTTTTTTGTTTTTTTTTTTTGTTTTTTTGCTTTGTTTTAGAATGAAAAATAGAGTAACTGAATCATGAATATTTAAGTTTTTTTAAGTGACTTTGATTACAACCAATCTTATAAGATATTTAATCCTAGCTGGGTTGGGGAGTAATTAGTATCTAGTGGAAAGTAAATGCTTCATAAAGAAACAATAATCATGATTCAACCTGAAACAGCAAGCTATATTTGTGATTAGACATAGACTTATAGTCTTAAGTCTTTATGCTTTCAGAATCTTATGAAGCATTTCATTCAAAAATAGAACATTACATCTTTTCCATTTGGAAGCTTATTGTCTGATTCTAGTGAGGAGCAAAGTAATACTTGTATGTGAATATATTACATGAAGGAAAGATGTTTTTCCATCATTAGTCAGTATGGAAGGCATTCAAAAGGTGAGTTGATAGGTTGAAAGTTTCATTTTCTTACCTTGTAAATAATAAGTGTTTTCTGGGTTTAAAAGACTATTTTCGAAATTGGATTTTATCTAAATATTATTATTTTTAAATGTAAGTGACTTTGTATCTGATAGTCTTAATTATGTTTCAAAAGTGAAGTTTATTTGTGCAAAACACCAGTCAAAATTAGGTAAAATGCCTTAAAATTCTGGCATTCATATTGTTTTATTTTTTGTTTGTATTTTTTTTCTCAGTTTCCATTACAAAGAGTAGTGCAAAAACACAATCTTCCCCTTCCAAAGTGACTCGGCGTTCAATGCAGTCTCCACAGAAAACTGCTCCAATATCAGCACAGCGGGGCAAGAAACCAGGTCGGGCTAAACCACCTGGACAGACTTCAGTCCCCAAGAAGGGCAGGTCTCCTAAAAATGTTTCCCTGACAAAAACCATCTCTCACACTGAAAATCTCAAAACAAGAAAAAAAGGCCTAAAACCAGGAAGAAAGGTTAGTTGTACCTACTGCTCTTTAATTTATATTGCAGTTTTTTTTATAGTGGCTTATTGTTTGTTACATACCAGTTAGAAATTTATCTGCAGTAAAATCTCAATAATTTAGATGATTTTCTATTTTCTCATATTGATAGTCTTTTTTTGCGCAAAGTTAAGTAAGATTTTAAGTACTGTTTTTTTGGGGGGGTTTTTTGCCTAGGCAATTGGGGTTAAGTGACTTGCCTGGGATCACACAACTAGGAAGTGTTCATTGTCTGAGACCAGATCTGAACTCAGGTCCTCCTGATTTCAGGGTTGGTGCTCTATACTGTGCTACCTAACTGCTCCGGTTGTATTTTCTTTTAAAACAGCATCTTTTAAAACTCAACTTTTCTTTAAAATTTTTTTTTGCTAAAAATGTAACATTTTTAGAATTTATACAATTTTAAATTGAGAATGGGATCTAAATTTTATTGTGCACTTTTCTTGTTTTGTTGAGAAATATCCAAGAATATTTGCATGAAGATAATATTAACCCCCCAAAGTGGCTTTTGTGGGAAATATGTGGCATTAGCAACTTGGAAGGAGATAAAATAAAATTTTATGAATTATGATTCTATTTTTTTTTGTGCCACATTTCTTTATAGATTAAAATATATACAATAACTATGCAAAGTTTTTTCATATTGACAGCTACTGAAAGCCTGATTCAGAAATTGGGATGAAGGTGACCAACTTTACTTGTGTTTTAAAGATTTGGTCTAAGTTTTTTTGTTTTTGTTTTTTTTCAATTAGGGGACTGACATACTGTAATGGTTCCCAGCTTTTTCAAGTATGAGGATCCCTTCTTAGCCTAAATCTTTGTTTTCAGAGTAACACTGATATAATAGCAGTTTTATTATTAGTACTTTATTGAGAAAATTAGACAATACTATGTGTGGATTCAGCAATGTTCTTAAATGCTTTTTATATTTTTAAAATCACAACAGCACCATGATACAGTATAAATAATAATACTTATATAATGCATGATTTACAGTTTACTCAAGGTATACTTGGTTTTTTACTATACTGAATTATGGTACACATTTTGTTGGAGCTGAATAAAGATCAATATGAGAATTCCAGATTCTAATAGATTCAATGGTCTTGCTTAATTTACTGAAGATCCATAGTTAGGAACCATTGTTATGCAGCAATATTTGAGCATTTAGACATATTAAGGAACTTTTATATAGGTATTAGATACAAAGTAGTCTATTGCTATTACAAATCAAAGAATCAAAGGAAAATTACTCATGTCTAAAGGCTTTCATTGGGAAGATGTAAATTACGTATTTTCTTACAAGAGTATTTGAGGATGACTGGTTTTATTTAATCTTATTACAACTTAGAAATGCTTAAAATGTAAATTTATATAATACTATGTTGTACAAGAATTATATTTTTTTAAACTCCTTCAAGCCCTTGAATGATTATATTGGCAAGGTATTATTTGGAATTACCTATTTACTGATGAGGGAGAATAGATTTTTCTTCAAGAATTTACTTTTTAAAGGGGGGGAAATATAGTCATGAGACTATAAGCTTGAGGAATATTAATGTAAATAAAGATTTTTAAAAGTTTCTAATTTGAGCTGTTCCAAAGCACTTTGAAGTAAGTTTTTTTTTTCTTTTATATTTTTTTGTTGGCTGAGGCAGTTGGGGTTAAGTGACTTGCCCAGAGTCACACAGCTATGAAGTGTTAAGTGTTTGAGGTCAGATTTGAACTCGGGGTCCTCTTGCCTTCAGGGCTGGTGCTCTATCACTGTGCCACCTATCTGTCCCTTGAAATAAGTTTCAATGCAAAAATGCCCAAAAGAATATTCTATATTGGCTATGTGCTGTTAATTAGTTTGTTTTGATTTTTATTTATATCTATTTTATCAAAAACAACTATGTGTAAAAGACTTTTTAAACTGTAGAGAAGATACTGAAGGAAAACTTTAAAAAGGGAGAGATTCCTATGTGAGAGATCCTACACAATAATTAAAAAAAAACCAAACTGCCTTGAAACTTTTTTTTTTTTTGAGGTGGAAGGGCAAAATAATCAGAATTCTAAGTAACTTTCATAACAAATGCTTTTTAGTCATGAGATCAGAAAATTTGAGGAATTATTTAAATGTTTTGAAAAGTGCAGTTGTCTTATTTTAATATTAAACCTATGTATATAATTTTTTTCAGAAATGTTTAATTCTCATATATATTGCCATAATTTCTGAATTTTTATGTCTTCTTAGACATAATTCTTAGACAAGACTGACTTGTTATTCTAGTAGTAGGTCAGATTTTTCACATGAAAGCTAGCATAGAGCTGCTTCTTTATTCTATTTTGTTTCCATTTAGTTAGTGCTTGACAATCACTTATTTTCTTCATTAGGAAGTAAATATTCATGCTAAAGGATTTCTCAAAATGGTTGATTTATGGTCATTTTGAGGAGTTATAGTTCATGTTTTGTGGATTATCATAGCTGAACAATGGACTAACACCAAATATATTTGAATGTCTTCATAAAATCACAGGTTCTCTTGTGCTGCTTTTCCAATTCGTTAATAATAATAATAACATCAACAGTAGCTACTATTAATAAAGCACTTTGAGATGTGCAAAGTGCTTTATAAATATTTCATTTTAGTCTCACAACAACTCTGGGTGCCATTATCCTTAATTTATGGAATGAAGAAACAGGTAACTTGCCCCACCCAGGGTCACACCAGCTAGCGTCTTTAATCACATAGAATTCAGGCCTTCCTTACTCCAGGGCCAGTGTCCTATATGTTATGGCTCTATGTAATAGCCTTTAAAATAAGCATATTTCTATAATTTTTTTTTTACAAATAACTTTCCTTATAAAAGCTCCTTGAGATATACTGTCCAAGCAGCATTACCCACTTTTTATAAATAATCTTTTAGGCTCAGCCTTCTAAGGGTACTTGTCCAGTTATAAAGCCAATAAATATGAGGACCAGGAATTAACACTAGTTTGCTCCAGATCTAGTACTTGTGTACCACACAATAAGTATGAGTTTATATTGTTTTCTATCTGGTTGTTGCAATATAACACAAATTCTTCAGACTGTTGTAGTTTTCCATTGAGTTCAACAAAAGTACCTACTGTGGGCAAGGGACTATGCTAGGTGCTGGCAACACAATGCCAAAAATAAAATAGGCCTTGCTTTTAAAGAGTTTGCCTTTTATGATAGGGACACAATTTGTACATCAGTAACTAAACTAAATATCTACAGAAAAGGTATCCTTGGGAGGTGGCATCTGGGCAGTTTCTTGAAGAAAGATAGGGATTTTTCAGGAAGGAGGGAATTTATTACACACATATCTAAGATTGCATGTGTGCTGGGAAGGTGGAATATAGAAAGCTGTGTCTTGGGAGCCCCTCGCAGGTCAGATTAACTGAAAAGAGACTATATAAAAAAAGAGTAGTATGAAGAAAGACTGGAAAGATTAGGTGACAGAATGAGAGCTGACTTAGATTTCTATTGTGCTTCTGTATTTGACTTATGGCTGTTTTCTCTTCAAAATTCACCTCAGACTTTGCCTCCAACAGGAAGTCTTTCTTAAACCCTCCAATTGTTCATGCCGACCCCCAAATTACCTTGGTTTTTTTATTTTGGTTTTTGTTGTTGTTTTGTGTCTTGTTATCTCTTTATAGGTAAATTTCCCTTTATAGAATGCACTTTGTGAGAGCAGGACCTTGATAAGTTAATTATTGATTGGTTGATCTTAGGCAAATTACTACCTTTCTCTGGGGTTTGGTTCCTTCTACCTATGAGTGGCAGATTGGGAAGAAAAATGGACTGAAAGGGAAGCTGGCACTATTCTATGTTCTCAGAACATATGTACATATTGATTCAAGATGAACCTCAAGGTATGACAACCCACTGTGACATTGTTTTCTTCCAATACTGGAATGAAGTCATTCTAATAAAGCAATGTCTTCAAGATCCTAAGAATATCCTAAACATTGGAGGTTCATCAGAGATAGCTAGTTCAGAGTCTCTTATTTTTGGAGGGATGGTGGTTGTACAATTGGAATGTTATATTGGTGCAAAATGTACAAGTCAAACAAACTAAAACACAAACTCTCTGCATCTGCTGAGAGGAAGTGGCTGCAATGCAGCTCCTTCAGAAGCAACCTGGGCCTTTGAGAAAAGGATTAAGTGTTTGTTTTACTGTCAAATCCTGATGAGTTCTACATCTGTCAGGATTTCCTTTATTTGGCATGGCCAAGGAGGAGAAGGACCCAGCAGCAAGTAACCCATGGGGGTAGGGAAAACCCCCAGATCCTTTTCCCCCTGACCTCTTGGACCACCCAGAGTTTTTGGAGCCCTGGTGTACAGCCTTCAATGCTATTGTGCCTATCGGTACTTCAGTGAATGCTTTGGTTCATGTTGGTATAAGAACTATTAATGAAATATTCCTCCTTTCTCTTAAATAATAAGGTAGGGAGCTACAGATATAGAATTTTACATCTTCAGAATTGGATCACATTAGTTGGCTTTGTCTTTCAGTCATTTTCAGTCATGTTCAACTTTTTGTGACCCCATTTGGGGTTTTCTTGATCGAGATATTGTAGTGGTTTACCATTTCCTTCTCCAGTTCATTTTACAGATGAGGAAACTGAGGCAAATAGGGTGAAGTGACTTATCCGGGGTCACACATCTAGTGTCTGTGTCTGAGGCCATATTTGAACTCATGAAAATGATGAGTCTGACCCCAGGCCTGGTACTCTATCCGCTGTGCCACTTATTTGCCTGCCTTGTAGGCTTTACATCATTATTTTTCTTTGTTAAAAAAGGAAGCATTCTGTAAATGGTGGTGGTGGTGTGATCATTAAGGTGAATTAACTAGGCTAAGAACTAAAAGATAACAAGACTTTTAGCAAGAAATTAGTTCTAAAAATCCCCAGATAATTTTGTGAGTTAAACTATAAATGTTTTATAGTATATTACTTTCCAGCAGAACTTTTGATATGATGCAACTAGGTGGTATAATAATCTGAACCTGAAGTTAAATTTACCTTTTTATCAATTTATTAATTATTTAATGTTTATTAAAGGTCTGACCTTAGACAAGTAACTTAATATCTCCCTCTATACAATGAGGGTAATAATAGTACTTACCTCCTAGGTTTATTAGGGTAAAAATGAGATATTTGTAAGATTCTTTGCCAATCTTGAAGTATATTTACAGGTTTGCTTTTGTTGCTGTTATTTTTATTTCCAGTTCATAATCATTTCCTATTTGTCACATCCTGTACATGTGTACATGTAAAATATCACTTAAGGTCAAGGGAAAGATAATCAATTCCTCAATTATGTTTCAAAGAAGACGTGATGTCAGATCTAATGGGTAGAAGAATTAATATTATAAGAAGACCAATAATAGAAGGAAGCAGTACAGCTAAGCTTCTACACCCATCGCCTCACACGCACCCACACCAACACAGACCTCAACAAAAAGTTTTAGAAAACTTATCAAATTCACAATCTTGATTGACAAATCCAAGTCAGCATAAAGAGACCCTGTGAATGGCAACCAAGAGGGTATTATGTGGAATCTTCCTGCATGAGGACTTAGACACGGACCCTGAGATTTGCAGTAGGACAGAATAAAGTCCTATACTCGGCCCAGAGAGGCCTGAAAACTGTGAAGGGAGCATAAGAGAGGCCAGCTGAAATCTTGTCTTTCATACCCCAGAGCTGTTTTGCAACTCCATCATAGATTGAAGAGCCAAACTTCACCTAGAGAGGAATTGTAACCTGTGGCTTGTTTCTAGGCAAGGAGCAGGAAGCAGCAATTGTGTGGCTTTGACTTCTGGAATTTAACAGACCCTCATGCCCCTCAGCCTGCTTTGGGAACATGTAGTAGGATAACCAAGGAACATCTGAAAGTTCTTTTTGTCTGATTTTGCATATACTCCCAGACTGGCTATTCATGGCAGAAACAGTGAAAAAGAGAATAACTCCCATACATTTATAAGCAAAGCTTCAAAGAAAAATTCAGTTAGAATTCCTAGAAAAAGTAAAGCAAGGATTTTTGAAGTTAAAAAAAATTGTTTTTTAATGAATTGAGTATCAAAGGAAAGATTCATAAAATTAAAGATGTAGAAGAAAAACAGTGGTTTTAATAAAAGAAGTACAAATATTAACCAAGTTACACAAACTTCTTGAAAATTGGGACCAAAAAGAAATAAATTATTCTGTGACACAAGGAAAATTTGAGACAAAAGTCAAATGACCAAATGGATAGAAGAAAATGTAAAATATATCAAAAATAGTTGACACATCAAAGATTTAAGAATGATTAAATTACTGGAAAGCCACAATCAGAAAGAGAAGCTAAACATATTTTCAATAATTAATAAAAGAAAATTGAAGCATCATTGCACAAGTCAAAGTGAAATTAGAAAGAATCCATCAGTTGCCTTCTGAAAATAATACTGTGTTCTCCTGGTTCTGCTCATTTCACTTAGGTATCAGTTCATAAAAGTCTATTGTCTAAAAGTCTATAAAAGTCTGAAACCATCCTTGATGATATTCCATTATATTCATATATCACAACTTGTTTAGCTGTTCCTAATGTTCCTGGACATCCCCTCAATTTCCACTTCTTTGCCAAGTGGGTAGTATGTTTCACTATTAGTTCTTTGAAATCACAATTAGTCATAATGCTAGTCAGAATCCTTAGCTCTTTCAGAATTGTTTGACTTTGCCATATTGTTGCTGTTGTATAAATTCTTTTCCTGGTTCTGTTCATTTCATTTTGCATCAGTTCACATAAATTTCCCCAGGTTTTTCTGAAACCATACAATTATCACTTTTTAAAAATACAGTCATGTTCTACCACATTTATATACCATAACTTGTTCAGTTATTCACCAAATAATATACACCCCATCAGATTCCTGTTTTGTTACTTCTCAAAAAATTGACCATATTTATATATTCTCCCCCCCAATTAATATTTTACTTTATTTTTTCTTTCATTTAAAGATAGTTTTCAGCATTCAGTTTGTAAGATTTTGAGTTCCAATTTTTTTTCTCCCTCCCCCATCCCCAAGACAATAAGCAATCTGATATAGATTATACATGTATAATCATTTATTTTTATTTTTTTTTAATTAAATAACTTTTTATTGACAGAACCTATGCCAGGGTAATTTTTTACAACATTATCCCTTGCACTCACTTCTGTTCTATTTTTCCCCTCCCTCCCTCCGCCCTCTCCCCAAAGATGGCAAGCAGTCCTATACATGTTAAATAGATTACAGTAGATCTTGGATACAATATATGTGTGCAGAACTGAACAGTTTTCTTGTTGCTCAGGGAGAATTGGATTTAGAAGGTATAAATAACCTGGGAAGAAGAACAAAAATGCAAGCAGTTTACATTCATTTCCTAGTGTTCTTTCTTTGGGTGTAGCTGCTTCTGTCCATCCTTGATCAATTGAAACTAAGTTAGATCTTGTCTTTGTTGAAGAAGTCCACTTCCATCAGAATACATCTTCATACAGTATTGCTGTTGAGGTATATAATGATTTCCTGGTTCTGCTCATTTCGCTTAGCATCAGTTCATATAAGTCTCGCCAATCCTCTCTGTATTCGTCCTGCTGGTCATTTCTTACAGAACAATAATATTCCATAACATTCATAATGTATAATCATTTAAAACATATTTCCCTATTTGCCATTTTGTGAAAGAAAAAAAAAAAGGTGAAAATAGTACACTTCAGTATGCATTCAGTCTCCATAATTCTTTCTCTGATTGTGGATGCATTTCCCATCCCAAATTGATTGAAATTATCTCGGATTACTGTGTTGCTGAGAAGAACTAAGTCTGCATGACATAATCTTGAAGTTAATGTTTTACTGGTTCTTCTCACTTCATTCAACAAAAGTTCCTTTAAGTCTTTCCAGGCTTTTCGGTAATCATCCTGCTCATCATTTCTTATAGTGTTCCATAACATTTACATACCACAATTTTGATTTAGTCATTCCCCAACTGATGGACATCACATCAATTTCCAATTCCTTAGCACTATAAAAAGAGCTGCTACAAACATTTTTGCATATGTGGGTTCTTTTCCTGCTTATGATCTCTTTGGAATATAGGCCCAGTAATGGCACAGCTGGGTCAAAGAATGTGCAGTTTGATACCACTTTGAGCATAATTCTTCATAATGATTGGATCAATTCATAACCCCACCAGCAGTGTATTGGTGTCCCAGTTTTCCCACATCCCTTCAACATTTATTATTATCTTTTCCTCTCATTTAGCCAATCAATAGTGATTTAGAGCATTTTTTTTTCTGACTATACATTTTAATTTATTTATCTAAAAATTGTCTATATCCTTTGACCATTTATCAATTGGAGAATGACTTGTATTCTTATAAATTTGACTCAGTTCCCTACATATTTTAGAAATGAGGCCTCTATCAGAAGTAAAATAAATGACTGTAAAAAATTTTTATCTTTCTGCTTCCCTTCTAATCTTGGCTACATTGGTTTTGTTTGTGCAAAATCTTTTTAATTTAATGTAAAATCAGAATTAGCATTTTGCATTTCATGTTCTCTTTCTTATTTGATCATAAAGTTCTTCCTTTCACCAAAGATCTGACAGGTAAACTATCTCTTGTTCTAATTAGCTAGTATAGTATCACCCTTTATGTTTAAATGAAGAACTCATTTCAACCTTATCTTGGTATAGGTGTCTAACCTTGTGGGATGTTGGTCAATGTCTAGTTTTTACCATACTATTTTCCAGTTTTCCTAGAAATTTTTGTCAAATAGTGATTTCTTATTCCAAAAGCTGGAGTTTATGGATTTATCAGACATAAGTTACATTAGTCATTAGCTATGTATCTTTTGCATCTAAACTGTTCCAATGGTCCACTACTCTATTTCTTAGCCAGTACCAAATGATTTTCAAAACTCCTGCTTTATAATATAGTTTTAATCTGATAAGCTTAGGCTATGTTTCTTTGCTTTCTTTTCCCCTTGATATTCTTGACCTTTTGTTCTTCTGGATGAATTTTATTTTTTTTTCCTAGCTATGTAAAATAATTTTTTGGCAGTTTGTTTTGGCACTGAATAAGTAGATTATTTTTTAGGTAGAACTGTTGTTTTTATCATATTAGCTTGGCCTACCCCATAGCAGTTGATATTTTTCCATTTTTTTTTAAGATTTGATTTTATTTGTGTGAAAAGTGCTTTTTAATTGTGTTCATATAGTTCCTGGGTTTGTCTTGATAGATGGACTCTGAAATATTTTATGTTGTCTGCAATTATTTTAAATGAGATTTCTCTTTCCTCCTCCTATTACTGGACCTTGTTGGTAATATAAATGCCCATGATATATGTGGGTTTATTTTATATCCTACAACTTTGCTAAAGTTGTTAATTGTTACTATAAGTTTTATTTGATTCTCTAGAATATTCTGAGCATACTATCATATCATCTACAAAGTGATAATTTTGTTTTCTCATTGTCTACTCTTTGCTCCATTGATTTCTTTTTCTTTTAGTGCTAAAGTTAACATTTCTAGTGCATTGTTGATTAATAGTGGTGATAATGAGCATCCTTGTTTCACAATCTTATTGGGAATGTTTTTACCTCATTATGTATAATGTTTGCTGATGGTTTTAGATAGATGCTGCTTATCATTTTAAGAAAACTCCATTTATTCCTATGCTCGCTAGTGTTTTAAATAGGAAAGCTTTTTTTTTTGCATCTATTGATAATTATAATTTCTGTTAGTTTTCTTATTGATATGGGCTATTATGTTATTAGTTTTCCTGTTGTTGAATCAAGAATGTAAGATTCCTGGTATAAATTATACTTAGTCATGGTATAATAACCTTATGATAAATTTCTTTAATCTTTTTGCTGATATTTTATCTATTTAAAATTTTTTGTATCAGTATTCATTTGGGAAATTGACATATAATTTTCTTTCTTTGTTTTGACCCTATCTGGTTTTCGGTGTCAGCACCTTACCTGTGTCATAAAAGGAAATTGTTAGGACAACTCCTCTCCCTATTTTTCCAAATATTTTGCATAGTATTGGAATTAATTGTTCTTTAAATGTTTGATAGAACTCATTTGTAAGTCCATATAGCCTTAGAAATTTTTTCTTCAGGATTTTGTTAATGGTTTCTATAATTTCTTTTTAAAAATGGGACTATTTAAGTATTTTCTTTTCTTTTCTATTATTCTGGGCAATATATCTTTTTTAAAAATATTAATCTATTTCAATTAGCTTGTCAGATTTATTGGCATAGAGTTAGGCAAAATAGCTTCTGATTATTGTTTTAATTTCCTTTTCATTGGTGGTAAGTTCACAATTTTCATTTTTGATAACTTATAATTTGGTTTTCTTTTATACTTTTCTAATTAAATTAAGCAAAGGTTTATCTATTTTTTCCCTATAAAATCAACTCTTAGTTTTATCTATTAGTTCAATAGTTTTCTTAAATAATTTCTTCTTTGATTTCTAGAATTTCTCATTTGATATTTAATTGGAAATTTTAAATTTATTTGTCTAGCTTTTTTAGTTGCATGTTCAACTTGTTGTTCCCCTCTTTATTTTCTTCATATCAGCATTTAGAGATATATAATGTCCCCTAATGGGCTACATGCCATAAATTCTTCTATATTCTCTCATTATCATTCTCTTTGATGAAATCATTGACTTTCTGTAATTTTGTTGTCTGGCCCATTCTTTCTTTGGGATTAGGTGATTTAGTTTCTGAAGAAATTTAGGTCTTTTTCCATGGCTCTTTATTGCATATAATTTTTATTGTATCTGAAAAAGATGCATTTAATATTTCTGCTTTTGTACATTTGATTGTGAAGTTTTTGTTAATTTTTGTGTAGTTGCCATGTAAAATGATGACATATATTCCTTCCCATCCCCGTTCAGTTTTATATCTAACTTTTCTAAATTTCTATTCCTCTTTTTAACTTATTTTTAAAATTTTATGGTTAGATCTGAGTTCTGAGAAATTAACATTCCTCCCCCTCACCCCCCAGTGTAATTTTTCTTTATTTTTTTTCCCATAACTCAACTTCTCTAAAAATTTGATTGCTATACCACTTGGTGCATAATCCATGAAGTACTGATATTACTTCATTATCCATGGTAACATTATGGTATACTTTTCCTTCTTATATCTTTTACCTAGATCTATTTTGGCTTTTGTTTTGCCTGAGGTCAGAATCAACGCCACCCGTTGCTTCTCTTCTTTTCTTTTCTTTTCACTTCACTTGAAACACATTATATTCTGTATAAAAGGGATCCATTCAGCCTTTTACCATTATTCTGTATGTATCTCTATGCTTCAAATGTTTCTTATAACAAAATACTGTAGGATCCTGGATTTTAATTTAATTTGCTCTCTGCTCCCATTTTTGGTGGAAGAGTTTGCCCCATTCATATTCACAGTTATATTTACTAGATGTGTACTTCCTTCCATCCTATGTTTATGTTTTTATCTCTCCTTTTACCCTTTGCCTGCTCCCTGCTGTTTTGTCTATACTTCTTCAATGTGCCCTTCCTTCTATTGCTTCTCTCCTTCCTTTCTTTTTATCTTTCAGATACAATAAAAGTTGAGCTCTGTCCCATAACTGAAGAAGACTCTGTCTTAAAATTTCTTTTGCAGAGGGACATGAGCCTCTCACTGGCTTTCTAGTGGCAGGAGTTGCTGCCAGCTTTCCTACTGTGCTGGGTTGGTTTAGTCTAGTCAAACCTGTTGTGCTGTGGTTCAATGGCTTGCATTTTGCTTTTTGCATTGGGGTTAAAGGTATCTCCCAGCTGGCCCACCCGTGACTTACTCAGCTAGGATTGAAGGGCCTCTAATTGTTGATAGATGCTGTGGCTAAGAACTTCCTATTAGATTCCTTGCACTGTGCTTGTGCTGGGTCATTTCCCTTTTTACCCAAATGAGACAGACCTTTTCTGAGTCCATCTAAGACTTAAGATAATTTAAACGGGAAAATCATTTCTTTTTGTGGGTTCTGTTATTCTAGAATCTGTCCAGAGGCTTAATTTAGCATGAGTTTAAGTGACTTGCCCAAGGTCACACAGCTAGAAAGTGTTAAGAGTCTGATACCAAATTTGAACTCGGGTCCTCCTGACTTTATGTCTGATGCTTACCTTATGTTCTTACAGAGCTTCCCAAATCTCTCTCAAACCATTTATTTCATAATGTCTTATAGGGTAATCACAGCCCATTATGTTAACATGCTCCATCTTGTTTAGACATTCCACAATTGTTGGCCATCCTTTTTGTTTTCATTTCTTTGCAAAACACATGTACATTCAGGTCTTTTTCTCTTTGGGTATATTGACCTAGTAGTGCGATAATTAGATCCAAGGTTATGTACAGTTCACCATCTTTTTGAGTTCCAAATTGCTTATATTCCTGTCAAAAATTATCATTTCTTTTTTTAGTCATCTTTTCTAATATGATTATTATGAAATGCAACCTTAGTTTTAATTTTACATTTTTATACTCATTTTGCCATTTGGTTCTTGATAGCTTGGATTTCATAACTGTATGTCTTTTAATTGTTGAGAAATAGCTTTTAGGACCAGGAGATCATTATATACTTCAACAACAATACTATATGATGACCAGTTCTGATGGACCTGGCCATCCTCAGCAACGAGATCAACCAAATCATTTCCAGTGGAGCAGTAATGAACTGAACCAGCTATGCCCAGAGAAAGAACTCTGGGAGATAACTAAAAGGCATTACATTGAATTCCCAATCCCTATATTTATGCCCACCTGTATTTTTGATTTCCTTCACAAGCTAATTGTACAATATTTCAGAGTCTGATTCTTTTTATACAGCAAAATAATGTTTTGGTCATGTATACTTATTGTGTATCTAATTTATATTTTAATGTATTTAACATCTACTGGTCATCCTGCCATCTAGGGGAGGGGGGTGGTGGGTAAGAGGTGAAAAATTGGAACAAGAGGTTTGGCAATTGTTAACGCTGTAAAGTTACCCATGCATATAACCTGTAAATAAAAGGCTATTAAATAATTAAAAAAAAAGAGAGAGAGAGAAATAGCTTTTATATTTGAGTTACTTAATGTACTTTGTATTGGAATTTAATCAAAGAAATTGTATCCAAATACTTTTCTCCTTTGTTTCCTTTCTAATTTTAGTTGCTTGGGGTTTTTTGGTGCAACAGTCTAAAAATTTTATGTAAGGAAATTTTCCATTTTATCTTCCATGATCTTCTCTGTTACTCTTTTTTGGTCATTAGAGCTTCCTCTAGTTGGGGAAGATATTTTAGTCCTCATTTCCTTGATTTATTTGTGATGTAAGCTTTTATATATATATTTATTTGATGCTAGATATATGGTCTTACAATATTGGTCTTAATCTAATTCCTTTTAGTCTTCTTTCTAATTTTTCCTGAAGTTTTTGTTGAATAGTGGGGTTTTATCTTTGTAGTTGGCTTTCTGAAGCCTATCAAACATGAAACTATTATATTCATATTGCTTCTGTATGGTATTTAACTCATCTATTCAACTGATTGACCTATTTTTAAAACCAGTACCAAATAGTTTTGATGATTAGTTTTTGTAGCATCCTTTGAAATTTGGAATTTTTATTTCTTTGTTCTTATTATTAACCTTAAACTTCTTGAGTTTCTATTATTTTTTCAAGGGCTCTAAAATATTACCGTTTCATTATTTGCTGTGACATTGATAAACAAATTAATTTGCATAGAATTGCCACTTTTATGACATCAAATAGCTGAGCTTGACCAGACAAGTCTCCAATATTTAAGCCTGTCTTTATTCTTTTAAAATGTTTTATAGTTCTGTTCATTATGTCTTTTATGTCTTAGGAGTTAGATTTCTATTTTGGAAATTCTAAAATTATTTTTAATGAAATTTACCTCTTAAGCTGTTTTTGTTTTTTGTTTTTCTTTAAAATATATAAAAATGCTCAGTTTGTAGGTGTGTTTGATATCCTGAAACTACTGAATTTATTATTTCATTCATTCAAGTGGCACAATGGCTAGAGTACTTGGCTTAGAATTAGGAAGCCTACATTCTTCCTGAATTCAAATTTAACCTCAGACACTTAATAACTGTATGACCCTGAGCAAGTCACTTACCCTTGTTTGCCTCAGATTCCTCATCCACAAAAATGTGTTGGAGAAGGAAATGGCAAATCACTCCAGTATCTTTGATAAGAAAACCTCAAATAAAGTCATAAAACATTGTTATGTTTAACAGTAATGACAAATTATGTTTATAGTTTTCCTCATAGAATCAACCCCATATTCATGATATAAATCCAAACTCATTGGAGTATAATATTTTTATATTTTCTCACTAATAATATTTTTATGTTGATATTTATTCAGAATATTATTATGTTGTTTTCTTTGTTTTGTTCTATAAAAGGAATTTGTTAGAATTTTTTTTCTTTTATGTAATAATGGAAATAGTTCTTTTTTAAATATTTGATCAAATTTACTTGTAAATTTCTTTTTAAAAATTATAGCTTTTTATTTACAAAACATATGCATGGGTAATTTTTCAGCATTAACCCTTGCAAAACCTTGTGTTCCAACTTTTCCCCTCCTTCCTCCCACCCCCTCCCTTAGATAGTCTAATACATGTTAAATATGTTAAAGTATATGTAAAATTCATTGCTGCACAAGTATATATAAAGTATATGTTAAAGTATACATATATTGCTACACAAGAAAAATCGGATGTAGGAAGAAAAAAACCTGAGAAGGAAAACAAAAATGGAAGTAAACAGTAACAGAAACAGTGGAAATACTATGTTGTAGTCCACACTCATTTCCCATGAATTTACTTGTAAATCTGTTTGATCCTAGAGAGTTTTTTGGTTAAAAGATTGTTTTATGGTTTGGTTATTTTCTTTTTACTATTGGGCTTATTATTTCAACCTAGACATTTTACATTTTTATTAAATTCTCCATTTCACTTAAATTATCAATGTTATTAAAGATATAATTTTTGATAGCTTTCTATTTTTTCAAATACATGCAAAAATATTTTTCAACATTCACTTTTGAAAAATCTTGTGTTCCAAAATTCTCCCTCTGTCCCCTTCCTTCCTTCCCTAGACAGTAAACAATAGAATATAATTGTTAAAATTAATTTCTGAGAGTTTTTTCTTTCATATTGGAGTGGTTGTAAATTTTTTTTTAATGCTGATGTTTTGGTTTTACACTTTTGTCTTTTAAAAACAGCCTTTATCCATTTTATTAGTTTCTTTTAAAGCTTAGGATTGTCAGTTTAATATTTTTAAATTTTTTTCATTTTGTGACTCATTTTAATTTTCTGCATTTCTCATTTGGTTGCAGTTTTTCTTTGTTACCTTCTTTTTTTGTTTTAATCTCCGAGGACAATTTTCTGACTTTTTTTCAGTAATGAAAGTGTTGAAAGATAATTATTTTCTTCTAAGAACTGTTTGAATTACATCCTAGAAGTTTTGATATATTGTCTACTTCTTTATTGAAATTTTCTTTTGTTTCTTCTTTTATTTAACACAATTTTTTGTTAGAATAGTATTCAGCAAAAAAAAAGTTTAATATTTATGCTTTTGTTGTAGGGTTTTTATGCCCTTGTACATGATAAACTTCTATAATGAGCTCATACATATCTATAATCTTTGTATGTGTGTACATATATACATGTTTAAGCATTTGTATATTTCTGTTCACATTGAGTTATCATTAGAGATCTATCATATCTAACTTCTAAAATTTTTTCACAAAGTACCAAGAGAGAAGATGTACTTACAACACAATTTTATCATATATTCAAAATAAAATAATTTAAGCCATACAGATTATTTATAAAAATGGAGAAATGTCTAATAAACAAGTGTGATCTTGATTCCTTAGTAAAGATAATACATTGAATGAAAACTATATTATCACTAATGAATGTTGACAAAATAATATTTAACAAAAATACTAACATTTTAGAATACCAGACCTGAAGTTAGGAGGACCTGAGTCCAAAGCTGGTCTCAGACACTTAACATTTCCTAACTGTGTGATCCTGGGCATGTCACTTAACCCTAATTGCCTTAGGAAAAAAGAACAAACAAGAAAAAGAAAAATTAACATTTAACAATTTTAAAAAATTGATCTTTAATCTGGTTGCATTTTTATTTGAAATTAAAACCTTTTAACATTTCAAAACTATTCACATTAGTATTTTTAAAATATTATATAATTCCATCAGTAGATGAAAAAAATCCATTGACAAAACAGCACTTATTTATGTTTAAAAAGAGGGGAGAGGAGATGATCTGACTGATTCTTGAGTGGTTCCATGTTTCCATGTAAAGAAAAAGTCTTCATAAATAGAGTGCCATAAGTGAAATGGATTTTCCCTGTAAATGTCTTCAAGCAAAGGCCTGAAACATTGGTGTATGTTACAGATTCTTCTTGTACAAGTTGGTTCAGATGTTTTGAAGTCCTTTTCTGGGCTGAGATCTGTGCTCCTTATTACCTGTTTGTTTTTTCTTTCTAAAACTTTCATATGTGCATCATTTATTATTGTCAAAAATCATACCTTAGAGTACAAGGTTTAATTGAATTTTAACTTCCAATTCCTTATCTAAATTAACTCTGACCAAAATTCAAGGTTCAAGAATTTAAGTTTTATAATATAAGAAAAGGAAGATCTGATATACTCTTCTAATCTTCAGGGTTTGCTTCAAAATACAAAAATAAAACCAGTAATAGAAACCTAAATTGCTTGTAGAAACATTTGAATATCACATATGTCTTTTTTTTTTCCTGGATGATATTTTTATTTTATTTTTATTTTTTTATTATAATAACTTTTTATTGACAGATATATAAGTCTTATGTTTTCTGTAACTGCCTGTAATGAAGCCTTTCTATGAAAGATTTCAAAGAAGTGCTCAAGGGGCAGCTTCTAAGTAGCTCCTCTTCTTTTTCTGAATATTAGAAAGTTCTTGGAAAGGACTAATAAAGATAGAGAGAAATTAGAGTTTACATACTGAAGATGAAATCTTTTGGGGATAAATTTTAGAGAAATTATCTTTTTTTCCCAAAGCAATGTATTCATATGATTTATTTTTTTCTTTTAACAGAAAAAAATTCATGCAGTGCCATGTTCTCCTTCATCTACTGCTCATATAAATTTGTCCAACTTAAGCAATAGCAATCCAGTCATTTTTAAAGATGGAATTGGTATTCCTGGGACAACTGCTGCAGTTATATCTACAGGTAAAAAAAAAAAAAAAATTTGCTTATCTTGTACCTTCATTTATTTTCAATATTAATTTTCTCTTAATGTCTCTGAAGTGAAAGAAAATATGTAGTTTCAAAATAGATCTAAATAGATCTAAACTAATTTGTCTTAACATTTTTCATATTCCCTCAAGTTGAAACCCTAATTAATAATACATTTTCTAAAAATAAAAACGTTCTTGTTAATTTTGAGGAATAACCTTAGCAGGACCTAAAGGGAAGCTTACCAAAAGAATCCTAGGATCATGAGATCAGAGATGCAGAGGTGGAAGTGTCCTTAGATACTATTTAGTTCTCTCTCATTTTTACCCATGAGGAAGTAAGGTTTAGAGAGGTTTTTTAACATTTCCCAAACTAAGAAACAGAATTAGCTGAAAGAGAAGAGAAGAAATTTACCTAACTATCTGAGAGAATAGAAATAACTTGATAAAAGCAGAAAAGAACAGTGGATAATAAACTCTAAAGGGAAGAAATAGTAATGGAGAAGAAGGAAGCAGTAGTTAGAACAAAGCCAATGGAAACCTTAAACAAGGATGTAAGTAACATAACATTCTCTTCATTATCCATTTTTTTGTTTTTACTCTAAATTCTTATTCTCTGGGTCATAACTTATGACCATCTGCTGTCTCACTCTGTATTCTTCGTATAGTCAGTCTTGTAAGGTATCCATTCCAGGTTCTCCTTCTAGGTATTTTCTATCACTATCTTGTATGGCTTACCCCTCTTTTTCCATTGTTCCTCACTTCAAAACAATGTGAATTATTGCTGCTGTCAGACAATTTATTACTTGGTATGCTACCTTCTCTCCTGACACTCCTATTCGTACTGTTGACATTCTCTTTCTTCTGTCCCCACCCCCGACCCCAGTTTTTGCTGGGAAATCTCTTTCCTTGAATCTGTGTCCTCCCATTCTAAATGTCAATTGTCTCTAGGGGTCCTGCTACCCTTTTTCCCCAACCACCACAAATAAACTTTTCAGGTCCAAATCTCTAGACCTTATCCATTGTAAAGTCTTCACCCCTAGCCATAGCTTCATCTACTTCCTTTACCTCCCCTTTTCAATTTTTCTCTTTTCCTTGTTATCTACTCTGCTGGAAGTTTTTCTCTACCACTGTGACCCCTCGTGGCTTGTCATGATTTGATCCCATTGTTTCATTCACTTCTCTGTATTCTCTTGCTTCCATTCCCTCCTTTTATGAAACTCCCATATTGTAATGGAATCAGTTTCCATGAAAGGAGCATTTAACTATAACCTGAGTGTTACCAGTTTCTTTCACTAATTGCAGTATTGTCTCTCCTAGAGTTCTATCTTCATCCCTTTCTCCTTTTGTGCTTCTAGAAAGAAATCTTTTACTGTTCTTTCTGTTAATGGTTGCTGTTGGCTGTCTGCATTTATTCATTCTTTCTATAGTACTGTTTGGAGTGTTTGTAATACTAATAATTTCTTTATTTCTTTTTCTAAAATATTTCACTTTTTATATTATTGAATATCCATCTTTTGTTCCTTTTAGTTTGGTTTAGATTTGCAGAATAGGTTACCCTAAGCTCCAGTGCTCTTCAGAATATACTATTCTATTCCTTCTTCCTTTTGCTATTTGATATGGAATAGTCTTGCCAATTATTAAAATTCTTTTTCTTTATATTTGGAAGTTTTTCTCTTGATGGTTTGCAGAACCTATCATTTCTGAATTGAATTGTCAAATTTAATTTCTGAGAGTTTTGGAGTTTGTAGCATTGGTGTTTTTTGTTTTGTTTTGTTTTGTTTTTTCCTAGAGGCAATTTGAGAATTCTTTCAATTGGAATTTCATTTTCTATGTTCATGACAACTGCTCATTTCCCTTTTATAATTTCCTTATTGTGATTTTTTTTTTATAATAACTTTTTATTGACATAACCCATGCCAGGGTAGTTTTTTTTACAACATTATCCCTAGCAGTCACTTCTGTTCCGATTTTTCCCTCCCACCCTGCACCCTCTCCCCTAGATGGCAAGCAGTCTTATATATGTTGAATATGTCGTAGTATATCCTAGATACAATATATGTGTGCAGAATCAAACAGTTTTCTTGTTGCACAGGGAGAATTGGATTCAGAAGGTAAAAATAACCCGGGAAGAAAAACAAAAATGCAAACAGTTTACATTCATTTCCCAGTGTTTTTTCCTTTGGGTGTAGTTGCTTCTGTCCATCATTGATCAATTGAAACTGAATTAGGTCTCTTTTTCGAAGAAATCTACTTCCATCAGAATACAGTTTCATTACAGTATCGTTGTTGATGTATATAATGATCTCTTGGTTCTGTTCATTTCACTTAGCATCAGTTCATGTAAGTCTCTCCAAGCCTCTCTGTATTCATCCTGCTGGTCATTTCTTACAGAAAAATAATATTCCATAACATTCATATACCACAATTTTCCTAACCATTCTCCAATTGATGGGCATCCATTCATTTTCCAGTTTTATTGATCACAAAATAGAAAATTTTGATTACATCAAATTAAAAAGCTTTTGTACAAACAAAACTAATGCAAACAAGATTAGAAGGGAAGCAACAAAGTGGGAAAACATCTTCACAGTTAAAGATTGTGATAAAGGCCTCATTTCCAAAATATATAAAGAACTGACTCTAATTTATAAGAAACCAAGCCATTCTCCAGTTGACAAATGGTCAAAGGATATGAGCGGACAATTTTCAGACGATGAAATTGAAACTATTACCACTCATATGAAAGAGTATTCCAAATCACTATTGATCAGAGAAATGCAAATTAAGACAACTCTGAGATACCACTACACACCTGTCAGATTGGCTAAGATGACAGGAAAAAATAATGATGATTGTTGGAGGGGATACGGGAAAACTGACACTGATACATTGTTAATGGAGTTGTGAACGAATCCAACCATTCTGGAGAGCAATCTGGAATTATGCCCCAAGTTACCAAACTGTGCATACCCTTTGACCTAGCCATGCTACTACTACTGGGCTTATACCCCAAGGTGATAAGGTTTTTTGTTTTGTCATGTTCTTCTGGAAGATCTTATTGTAATGCTGGAGAAACTGAGGCAAGATAGAGATTAGAGAGTTTTTAACGTTTTATTTGAAAGGGAGAGATTTACTGGGACCAAATGAATCCATGGTTTGGTCCCAGGGCTGAATGAGACTATCATCTCCAAGAATCCAGCAAGGAATGTTGGATACAAAGATTCTTTTATAGGGTAACAAGAGAGATGACACAATGCGGGGAGGCACCTGGGACGAGGATGACATAATGGGGGGAGCCACCTGAGAGAGAGGGGCACCTGATATTCTAATGATGTCTACGATATAAGATCTTTATCCTATAAAACATTCTGATTATTAAGAGGGAAGGGTGATATTGCAGGATTGAGCATTACCATTAGGAACTTAGGCAGAACAATTTAGGGAAACTGGGTCAGGACAATTAGGGAAACTGCGTCAGGACAATAAAAGGGAACTGTGGCACAATACTATAATCCTTAGGTTGTCTCTTGTAGATTGTCTTTCTTTTCTATGAATTTGCATTCCTAGTCTGTTCCTCTATTTTGACTTTGAATAATTCTTACTCCTGTCCTAATTCTATTTGTTTTTGAGGATTTTGTTTCTTTGATAAAATTTATTACTTGATCTTCTTAGTTACATAGTTACCTTCCAATTCTTTCTTCAAGATCTTTCCTTTTGTTTTTTCATGTTTTACTTAATCTCTTATTGGTATTCATATAGTCCTTTTAAAATGTTTTTTTTTTCTTTGAGTCTTTACTTTTGGCTGTTATGGAGTTAAAATTTGTGATAATTTTTGCTAGTGGGTAATGTTTCCTTGATTTTATTAACTCTAGCTTTAGTTGCTGAATTGGTCTTTGTATCAGAGCTAGACTCTATCCCAAACTTAATAACCCAAAAGGGTGGAGTGGTTGGTCCTCCTTAATTTTGTCCTTAGTCTTCTAAGTTCTTATATTGATCTGTACTTTCTGGCATTTGTAATTCTCTGAAATTTGTAGTTCTCTGAACTATGAAGTTCAAAGTATTTGATCTTTAGGATCCCTTCTGGTCTCTCGGGACAATATTAGGGACTTCTAAGGCCCTTCTGGGGAATTTGGCCTTAAACAGCACTGTACTAGTTGGCATTGTTCTAGTCTGTTGCTACTGTTGTTCCCTAGATATTCCATATTCTCCAGCCTTGAGCCTTCAATGGCCTAATAACCAGAACTTGGAATGAATATGGGCTAGAATGAGAAAACATAAGGCTCATAAAGCATAAGGGAAAATGAAATTATAAAAGAATATGATCAGATAAAAGAATTTGAGAGCTCATGACCACTGAAGTAGATCACTTGTGGGTTATTCAAGATCTGCTGTCTTCATGTGCAGATGCAGTAGACTACTATAGTAAACCATATAAATTGAGTAACCTAAGGAATTGGGAAATTAGATTATTTGAGAGAATCATAAGTATATGTGTATATATATATATGTGTATATACACACATGTACACATGCCAAATACACACACATATAGATATACCTTATGTGTGTGAATGTGAATTCACACATGTGTATTCACATGTGTATATAGACATACAGACACTCTCCATAAGTTAAGATTATTGGTGTAGATAAATAGTATAAGGAATAGGAATATCTTGATCATCTAAGAGTTAAATTCTTATTTGGAGTATCAATCATTGGGGAAAGAGGTCTTTTGAAAGAAGAGGTTCAGCCATCAAGTGGTTATTGATATGTAATGAGAGGTCCCAAGGGTTCTTTATGGCTGGCATGATCAGGAATAGAAGTGGGAGAAAAGCTATGGGAATTGTAAGATGTGGCAGCTTGAGAAGGTTCAAGAGTTGAGAATATAGAAATGTTGGAAGATTTTTTTTTTTTTTCCTGGTATGAGCTAGCACTGGAGAAGGTCCTAGATAACTCTTGGAGGGGGGTGTGTATTTGGGTGTATTCTGTCTGTATTGGGGGAGGGACAAAACTAGGGGAATGGGCCCTGGGATGGGGCTTATTATAGAATTGGTGAGGCAGGATCTTGTCCCAGGGAAGCAATCTACTAACTTTCCACACATTTTCCCTATTTAATTAATTTCTTTGTGAAGATAAAATTTTAATTTCTATATTTATATCTACCATTTGCATAAATATAATAGATATATCCCACTTAATATCACAAATTTGTTTTGTACAAATGGGATAAATAGAAAAGCCATTAGGAATAATATTGGAGAGGGAAAGACACAGGAGATTCCCTTCTTTTCTCATTCATTAGGATTAGCCAGACACTATCTTTTAGTAACGTGTACTCCAAGCACTTCGAGAACAGAACATAGAGAAATTCCAAAAGGACAGGGAAGAGGGTCACAGTTTCTTCTGGATTACTAATATCAATAAAATTTATCCTAAATTGCAGAACTGCATTAGTTGGGTCAGTTTTAATTTCTATGCCCATTTACATGACATTTTTCAAAGATGAAAAAAAATTCTACAGTCTGCCTTTATATCATTTGTCGATTCAAATTAGCAGACTTATAAGTAATCTGTGTGCATTGATAATTCTTCTCAGATTGTTCTTAGACCTAAATAGCATAATGAACATCACATATGTATATGTAAATATTTATATGTTTTATATGATCAAGATGATAGGGATATAAGAAATTTGGCTCTCAAGATTAATTGAATATGATATTAAAAATCACTTCATAATTAAGTGTGTGTATGTTTTTTTTCCCCCAGTTTGTGTTTATGTGAACAAACATGGAAATTCTGGACCTCACCTGGACAAAAAAAAAGTACAACTCCTTCCTGATCACTTTGGACCGGGACCTGTTAATGTGGTACTTCGTCAGGCTGTTCAAGCTTGTGTAGATTGTGCCCATCAAGTTAAAATGGTTTTTGGATTCCTTAAATCAGGACATCATGGAGGAGAAACGATAACTGGTAGTGATCATTCTTTATGCTCTTACATAAAAAAAAATTTAGTTTTTACTAGGGAAGATAATAGGATTGTGTGGTATAGCTCTTAACTAGTTAGTATTGATAAGTACTGTCAGTGTCTGAATCATATTTTAAAATGAGTAAACGGAGACAAGCTTTTTCTTTTTAGTGTTGAACCTCAGTGTAAACATAATTCAACAGGTTGTAGTTTGCAGTCATTTTTATAGAAAAAAAGACTTGTCCACGAGCCAAGTCATCCTACTGTATTGTAAAATCATGTCATTTTGTCTTCATATGCAGAATTCTTTATATTAAATAAAATATTTTCAGTGGCT